>NC_077230.1:188946049-189257799 GCF_027887165.1 Monodelphis domestica | reverse complement strand
AAAGTAAATAATTCTTTTAATAAACCTACAATTTGCTATTATTCTTTGGAATATATATATATGGAGCTATATATGGAGCTTTCTATTCCCATGTCCTATCCCCATGATGATGATTTTTAAAAATAAAATTTTAGTGATAACTTCTGTTTTTACATTGGTTTACTTTTCCTCTTCATCCTTCTTCCTCCTAGCTGTCAGAGAGTCATCTGTTATACTAATTAAAAAAAAAAGAAACAAGAAGAGAAAATATTCAGCAAAACATCAATATTGGGAAAAGTCTGGCATTATGTGCAATATCCCACCTCTGTTAAGTATTGGAAGATTTTTTTCTTACCTTTTTTTTCACAGCCATGATTTTTCTTTGTAATTTTTCAACATTAAATTTTGATGTTTTGTAATGGTTGGAAAGACATGACAACTAATTGAGGAGGACAGGAAACATGGTGGCATAATAATGGCAAAATACTGAAAAAAGGAGACTCAGAGCATCTCTAAACTTGAAGAATGTACCCCACCTGTTATTTTTAATCTTACCCCAAATAGGAAATGGCATACCACTCTTCATGAGAAGGCTTTATGATAATTTGCACAAAATACAAATCCATCCTCTACTCTATCATAGTGGACTATTGGTTCACTTCTCTTTCAATTCACTTTCTCTTTTGAAAATAGTGGGAGATGATTTGTTTTAGATTTTTTTCAAAATATTTCAAGAAATAACCATCCATTTGTGCAATATTTTGTTGTCCATCCATTTTCATTCATCAAATAAATATTTATCCAGCCTCTATTTTGTGTAAAACCTTATTCCTGAATAGAATTCAGGCACAAAACCAATCAAAGGATAAAGCATGTTTTCAAAAGCACATCAGAAAGATAGGTTTGGGCTTAGGATGATTGAGTGGCAGAGTTAGGATTAGAACCCAATATCCCAAGTCCAGTGCCCTAAATAGCTATATTGGTATGGGTCAAGTCCAGTCATCACACTAGGCATCAGTTTCCTTATCTATTAAAAGTGTGGATGAGTCTAGATGATCCCTGTGGTCCATTTCTAAACTACAAGGACATTTATTGTCACTTGTCAAAATGGACTTTCTAGTAAAATGCTTTCTACTTGTGCTTTTTCAAAGGGAACATTAGGTGGCCCAACCACTTTCTTAAAACAAAAAGCAAAAAACAAACACCTTACCTTCCATCTTAGAATCAATATTAAATAGTGGTCCCAAGGCAGAAGAGTGGTAAGGGCTAGGTAATGGGGATTGTTTTGTCCAGGGCCATACTGCTAGGAAGTATCTGAGATCAGATTTGAATCCATGACCTCTTATCTCTTAATCTACTGAGCAACCTACCTGTCCCAAATCCAATCTTTTTAGCAAATTCCAATTGAAAACATCAAACTTGTCTTGATTAACTCAGAAGGAAGTTTCCCCCTTCCTGTAATCAGTCTTTAAGAATGTGTAAGGAGGAAAGAAGTTCCCTTTAGTATAATTGTGGTGATAGCAGTGAATACACCAATTTCAAAGCCCAGTAGAATTGGCAGACTGATTTCCAAAGTGAGAGACTGGAGAGCCAGCAAGTATAACATTATAGCTAGCTGGAAACACTATATCCTCTTTCTGTCCTGATTCAAAATCCATGCTTTGGCTAGATTTTGTGTTGGACTCTAAATTTGTTGGGTTTAACCAGTTTTCAAATGGGTTCTAGAGTTCTGGACTCCTGGTTTATTTTCAACGACTGCTTAGCTATTCAGGATATGCAGGATAAGTAGCTCAATGACCGTGTTTCACTTTGCCCAATGCTAAATGAGAAGGAGCCACATTTTGTTCTTGTTCAGTTGTATCTGACTCTTCATAGTCTCAGTGTTTTCTTGACAAAAATACTTGAATGTTTTGCCATTTCCTTCTCTAGTTCATTTTTCAGAGGAGGAAACTAGGCAAACATATTTGACTTGAACAGGGTCACTCATCTGATAAGTGTATGAGACCAGATTTGAACTCAGAAAAATGAGTCTTCATGACTCCCATCCCAGCCCTCTAACCTTTGTAGTACCTAACTATTGGATTTCACCAGTTTTCAAGTGGATTCCAGAGTTCTGGATTCCTGGTTTGTTTAAAATCACTGTTCAGTTATTCTCTGCCCTCTTTAGGTTGGAGACTATTTTACTTTGCCTAGTGCTTAATGAGGAGCCACCCTTTGGCTAATACAAAATGACATAGACATAATGTATTTAAAGCACCTTGCCAACCTCATTGGGCTACATAAATGCTATCCATTGCTGTTGCTACTCCTACCACCATTATTGAATGACCAGGTTAGCTAATTCATTGAAAAAAAAAAGCCAGTCAAACCAAGATAAAGACTAAACTTTCACTGATTTCATCCCCCTGATATTTCAATGCTTTTGGCACAACATAGAGACAGTGTAGGAATCCAATGTAAGGCAGTGTTTGGATACACCCAAAGCTTATAGTGGGGGGCCAAAAATTCAGGATGGATTTACAATATGATTTGTCAACATAAGAGCTGTGTGGATGGAAACACTGGGTCAGAAAGCAGAAAGGCAATGATCTCTCTCTCTTCACCACCAGTGAGACCACACTTGGAATGATCCACCATGGTCTGGGAACCTCATTACCGATGAGGTGAAGAAAACTGGAGCGAGCTCAGAGAAAAGCAACAAAAATGATTAAAGAGCAGGAAAGATGAATTTATGAAAAAATATGCATGTACTAAAATTCATATAACTTAGTTGAACAAGAAACTGGAAGAATATGATAATTATCTACAATTATGTAGCAATTGTTAATACCTTGGAGGGAAAGAGTGTTGTTTAGCCTGGTAGTTGAAATAATGACACGGTCTGAAAAGAGAACAAAAACAGGCTACATCTCAGAGAAGCTCATGAATAGTGAGGTATTCAGGTTCAACACACCAATGATTTTTTTAAGCATAGTCCCTGCCCTGACCTCCCCTTGGCCTTTATGCATTCTTAGAGTTATACTTGAGCATACATATTTGCCACATTTGCTCATGAATTTCCAATTTCTGCTTTCTTCTGATGATCTCTGCAGATCCTTCCCAGATCATAAATTCTCTTATTCCATGATTTCACACCCTTTTCCTCCAAACTTTGAGAGGAAAGAGTCTTTTTTTCTTTGCTTTTTCTCTACCCTGAAAATTTGATTTAGGAGCAGTGGAAAAGGTTGTTGAAAATGGCTAATTTGCCAGGCAGCTGAAAGTGAAAGAGTGAGCCAGGCATGATGGCACATGCTTGTAATCCATGCTACCAGGGAGGTTGAGACTAGGGGATCTCATGATCTCTGGAGTTGTGAGCTGAAATGGGCTAAGCCAATCAGGTATCTGCAGCAATTAATATGGTGAGCCTCTGGAAACAGGGGGTCATCAGATTGAAAAAGGAGGGGAAGACTGACTTAGATCAGGAAAAGAAAAGGTCAAAGTTCCTGTGTTGATCCAAGTGAATGACTCATAAGTTGTTGTTCATCCTTTGTTTTCAGAGGTCCATGAGTAGCTGAGCTAGGGAAGAAAAGAAAGAAACAAAAAAAGAAAGAACAAAAGGAAGGAGGGGAGAAAAAGGAAGGGAGAAAGCAAAATAAAGGAAGAGAAAGAAAGGAAGAGAGAGAAAGAAAAGTAAAAGGGCGGTTTTCATTGCTCCTAGCTTGAAACTACAGTTTTCTCATTCACCTCTTTTTATATGTGACTAGCACTGTTTGTAAGGGCGAGAAGAGGAGGGATACAACAGAATTATGAGAAAAAGTTCAAAGACATTATCATCTAGTTAAGAAGATATGACAAACACATGTGGAACAGCTTGTGACCAATATTAGACAGCATCATCTATAATAATAATAGCTAACATTTATAAAGCACCTTTAAGTTTTCAAAACCTCTCACCTATATTATTATCTTATTAGATTCTCACAAAAAACCCTTTGAGGTAAGTGGTGCTATTATTCCTATTTTGCCAGTCAAAAAACTAGAACTGAAGAAGGATAATTGACTGGCTTGTGATTACACAGATACTAAGTTTCTGAAGCAGCATTTGGACTCGGGTTCTCCTTCTGAACTCCAAGTCCAGCTCTCTATCCTCTGTACCATTTAGTTACTTCAATAAATAAACAAACATTTAGTAATGTGAATGAGGGAATGGCCAAAAGCAAAGAAAATCTGAAATTTGGAGAAGATACTTCAAGAGGGGTTAATGGAATCTTCATAGGACCTGCGGGGTATGGGGGAGTTCCATGAAGATTCAAGGGCAGTTGGAGCCAGAAAGATTTGTTCTTCTTATCTTGGACTCTGAGGGAGCTGGATGGGAGAAATACCCATCTCAAATCCCTTTGCCTGAACTTAACTGAATGAAGCTCTTCATGGCCAACTGAAGACAACCTTTGGAATAGAGACTCTATATTTTTTACTTAGGGGAATTCAGAGCCATATTCCCTGGAGAGAGTTTTGGTCAAGCCCTCAAAAGTTTCCATAGGAAAGAGATAGTAGGGACCTTCCTCTTTTTCCCTCTGCCCTCTCCCTTCCTTTCAAAATAAATTAGATACTTTGAAATATAACATAATTGATTCAGAGTTTATGTAATAGAAGGGGAATTTCCATCCACCAAGTTTAGAAGGAAAGCTGTGGGGAGTAGACAAACTAGAGTACCCTCTAGTTTGACTGACTAACTGACTCCATTAGTGGCTGCTTAGCTCAGGGGAGAGAAAGAGGAAGTGTCACACAGAACTCAGCCCCCAAATAGCAGCTCTCTGGTCCCTTTTTTTTTTTTTTAGTCTCCCTCGCTATTACAGTAAGAGCCTACTATATTAGGCCCTGTGCTAGGATCTGGCAGTAAAGACTACTTTAAAGATCTATTTCTTATTGCAATCTTAAAACAATAATGCAATAAATTAAAACCAGGTAGATTGACTTTTTAAAAAAACCTATTTTGTTAACTATTTTCCAGTTATATGTAAATTTTTTGAAACATTAATTTTTTTTAAATTCTTGCCTTTTTAGAATTGATGCTAAGTATTGGTTCCAAGGCAAAAGAGTGATAAGGGCTAGGCATGTGGGGCTAAGTGACTTAATCAGGTTCACACAGCTAGGAAGTGTTTGAGTTCAGATTTGAATCCAGAACCTCCTGTCTCAAGACCTGGCTCTCTATTCATTGAATCATCCTTAAACATTCATTTAAAAAATTTCAAGTTCCATATGATTTTGAGTATATATGTGAAGTTATACAAAAGATTTTTTCATATTGCAAAATGAAAACACAGACACATACAAATGAGAAAAATGAGGAAAGTTTAAGAAGGATTTTTCAGAATGTACTCAGAGTTGAACAATTCTTTTCTCCAGAGATGGATATTATTTTTCTTCATGGATCCTTTGGAATTGTTTTGGATCATTGTCTTGATCAGAGTAGCTAAGTCTTTCACAGATCATCGTTACAATATTGCTGTTACTATGTACAATGTTCTCCTGGTTCTGCTTCACTTTCCATCAGTTCATATAAATCTTTCCTGAAAACCACATAAATTGAATAGGGTTTCTTGAACTAACTTATCAGAGTTTTGTTGCTGAGCAGAAATACAATGTGTTATATAATTGGCTATAGGCAACATACACGAAGCCTTTCTTAATCCTTCTATCTGCTGTCTCACTCCTCCAACTTGGAATTCATCCTGTATATTTTGTATCTACTTATATGTATATGCATTGTAGAATAAAATGGAATGTGAACTCCTCAAGGACACAGATTCTTTAGTTTTTGTCTTCGTGTCCCCAGTGCCTGTCCCATAGAAGGTGTTTAATAAATGATTATAGATCGGTTGATTGAACTTTCAATGACAGTTGTACGCGAGAGAGTATTAAGCTTTCCAAAAATACATGCAAGTCAATTAGAGTCCAGAGGCAGGCAGGCAGACAGGCAGGCTACGGGATGACTGGCTGAAGGAAGACTGGATATTTAGTCTGCAGAAGAAAAGACTTAGGAAGGGACATGATCACTGTCTTCAAGTATGGTAAGAGCTATCCCTTAAAAGAGAGAATAAGCTTATTCATCTTGACCCAAGGTCTGATCTAGAAGCAGTGAATTGAACCAAAGCAAAGCACAGCACAAGGTGTAGGCTTACTTTAAGGAATGAAACTTCTGAACATAGTTCCTAAGTCACAGAGAATCATTCAAAGAGAAAGGGTTCAGGGGGAAGTAGGTGGCTCAGTGGATAGAGAGCCAGGTTTGGAGATAGGAAGTCCTGGTTTCAAATCTGACCCCAGATACTTCATAGCTGTGTGACCTTGGGCAAATCGCTTAACCACCATTGCCTAGTGCTTACTACTCTTCTGCCTTATCACCAATACATAGTATGGATTCTAAAATGGAAGTTAAGGATTTGTTTGTTTGTTTGAGTGAGAGAGAGAGAGAGACAGAGAGACAGAGAGACAGAGAGAGACAGAGAGAGAGGGAGACTGAGAGAAAGGGTTTATATCTGTGAATGAGAATTGCAGAGGTCTTATATGAGACATGGTGGGCTCCATCTTATTGGATATCTTCAAGCAACAATTTAGTATGTTGTTGAGGTGATTATTTTTCAGGTATGAGATTCAATCAATTAGCCAATCAAAAAGCATTTATTAAGAATTTGGAAAGCAGGAAATAAGCACTTATTAAGTGTCTACTATACAGTAGTGATGTGGGAGAAACACACCCATTTGTAGCAGGGACTTGCCCCAGAATGGGAGACTCAAATTCTGTCCAGTCCAGAAGTAAGAAAAGAATTTTATTTGAAGGAGAAGTGGTTTTTGGTGGCATAATGGCCTGGTAGCCTTAGGGATGATGGATAAACCCAGGGACAAATAAAGTAGCTTCTTTGGAGATGATAATATGGAGTTGCAGCTTCCATTGTAGAATGGCAGCTTTCACACCCTGTGGGTCAGGGTTGGTTCATTTCTTTATTTATTATTTATATTATATTATGTTATTTATTATTTATTTGGGATTTTTTGCCATAGGGAATAAGGAGCATGAGCGAGACCGGGGGATTCTTCTGGAATGCCAGAGTCCCTAGGGCATAGGTTCCATGTTCCTCCATTGTCTACTTTGTCATCATTTGTCACTGTGGGAGAGGTCTTGCTGCCTTTCTAGAATGAGAACATGGGGTGGGGGTGGGATGCAGGACCTTAGAGGACCACTATAGGTAATGAATTATTTCTAAGGACAATATAAGTAATTAATAAAACAGAGTAGGTACAAAGCTGATGCCCAGTAGAGAATGTTACAGATTCAGTACACAGAGTGGGTAAGTGAACAATCTACAATTCATGCTTGACTAACACTGAAACTACAGGTTTTGCAGTTGATGTTTAACCAGTGCTAACTGGTGAGAAATGCAAGATTTCAGAGTATGAGGGTCTTGTTCCTATTGCTGCCTCTTACTGCCTGCTGTTAGCCCACATCAGTAGGAACTTGACAAATATCTCGTTTGATCCTCATAACAACCCTATGAGAAAGGGTTCAGTGAAGAGGTAGGTGGCTCAGCAGATAGAGAGCAGATATCCAATAAGATGGAGGTAGGTTTTATAGTCTTACAGCTGAGGAAACTGAGGCAGGAAGTGGTTAAATGACTTGCCTAGGGTTACTCAGGTAGTAAGTATCTGAGGTTGGATCTGAACTCAGGTCTTTTTAACTCCAGGTCCAGTGCTCTATCCACTATTCTATCTAGCTACTCATCTGTGTGGAAACATGGAAGGTGGATAAAAAAAGTGGTCTTGGAGTGATAATTATGAATTTAAGTCCAACCTCTGACACCCCATAGAAGTATGACCTTGGGTAAGTTTTTTAACTTGTCTGTTCTCTAAACAACTTTTTAAGACTATAAGTTGCCCTAAGGGTGCCAACCAGCATTGGCAGAGGGAGTTTCTTCATCTGAGAGGTCTGAATATCAATAAAATCATTGGTCAAATGCCTATCACTCTCTCTACAATGTGCCAAGCACTGTGCTCTATGATGGGCATACAAATACAGAAAGAAGATACTCTCTACCTACTCTGTTGGGGGATGAAACGTTTATAGATAGGTAAATAAGGATGTATTCAAAACCAATACACTGTGGTTTGCTGAGAGGATAGCGTAGGGATGGGCACTAACAAATGGGGGAATCAAGAAAAGCCTTTTGAAAGAAGGAACACAGAAGTCTGCCTGAGGTCCTAGGAGGTGAAGAGTAAATGGCCTTTGGGCTTCCTTTCAACCCTGAAATCTATGCTTCTGTAAATAAGTAAGCATAAAACAGCACCCTATCATGGATGATTGAATTTTCTTTATTTAAAGTATCCTTTGGGTTAGGACTCTGCAGGGTGTGGAGAAGGACCATGAATGGGCTGCAAGAAACAGTTGGAGTCCCTCCAGAAATGACAAAGGCTAAAAGTAGAGAGAAACTTCTGAATAAAATACACGTAGAAGAGGGGGCAGGCGGCCTCCTGAGGTCCTAAGTCACGTGTGTACTAGGTTCTGTTGCTCTGTGACATATCAGTGTGACTGTGACATCATGTGTGTAGTATGTCACAAGTAATAATCCAGGTCTAATTTTTGTGCCTATGAATCAATCTTGTGAGTCTGACTTTAAATCAAGACTGGTATAGTGAAATGCATCTCCTTGCTTCATCTGGCAAAAGAGAGAGAGTATTCTGCAGTGTACACAGCCTGCAAGATCTGGGCACAAATCCTACTTCTGACCCACACTGGCTGTTACCCCTAGCAAGCTACTTAAGCTTTGTTTGCCTCAGTTTCCTCATCTGTCAAATGAGGATAATAACAGCACCCACTTCTCAGAATTGCTGTGAAGACCAAGTGAGCTAATATTTATAAAATGCTTAGCACAGTGTCTGGAACACCGTAAGTGCTATATAAATGTCAGTTATTAAATCAAAATGAAAGAAAAATTGGGTGATAGAGGCTATACATGCCATAGGAGTTTGAAAAGAATGGGATTCAAGAGTAGTTGTGTAAGATTTCTCTGAGGAAATGGACTTTAATGGATGTATGGGATTTGCATAGAGAAATCGGAGAGGAGAGGGCTTTCTAAGCTTTGGGACCAGCATGAACAAAGATGTTAGACATATGGGGGTCAGTATATGGGAATAATAATAGCATTATACAGGAATCAGTGAGACCCAGATTTCAGTCCTTGTTCTGCTGCTAATTAGGAGCATAACCTTGGTTAAATTTTTAACTTCTCTGAGTCTCAACTTTCTTCTTTATCAAGTGAGAAGGTTGGATTGGATGATTGCTAAGGTCTTTCCCAGATCTACTAAGTTATAAGGCTCTGAATAAATAATATTGTGTCAATCAAGACATATTTAAGAAGTACAGACTATAGCCAGTCCCAGAGATGGGAGGTCCTAGGTTCAAATCTGGTCTCAGACACTTCCCAGCTATGTGACCCTGGGCAAGTCACTTGACCCCCATTGCCTAGCCCTTACCACTCTTCTGCCTTGGAGCCAATACACAGTATTGACTCCAAGATGGAAGGTAAGGGTTTTCTAAAAAAAAAAAAAGAAGTACAGACTATGTCAAAGTACTGTGATAAGCACTGTGGCTAAAAAAAAGGGCAAAAGATAGTCCTTGCTCTCAAAGAGCTCAGTTTAATGGGGGAGGCAATATGTAAACAGTTGTGTAAGAACATGATCTATGAAAGATAAATGGGAATATTGACAGAGGGAAGGCAGTAAGTTAAGGGGAATAAAAAGACCAGGAAAGGCTTCCTTCAGAAGGTAGAACTTCAGGTGAGACTTGAAGGAAGCCAAGAAAACCAGGAGAAGTAAAGGAGGAAGGAGAGAATTTCAGACACCAGATACAGACAGTGAAAATGCAAGGAGTCAGGAAATGAGGTGTCTTGGGAGATTTGGAATCTATTGCTAATAGACCAGAGGGCATCATAGAATGATAGACAAGATCTATCTTTATATTTTTAAGACAAAACCTGGGAAGAACAAAACCTAGAACTCAAATAGGCAGTATTACTCAAATTCCCCTATTATTCCATGACTCTTAGGAGTATTATTTTCCCAGTTGGGAAGTAATGGAGGAAAAGGCTTATAGCCCTGATACAGAAAACATTTTTTCCAGAATTTCCCCATAAAATTTGCCTGGTGCAATGTACTCTGTTGTACTTGATAATACCTGTTGACTGATTGAGAGAAAAGACAAAAGTGCTATTCTTGAAATATGCTCTTTCATTGAACTGAGAAGGCACTAAAATGAATGTGATACAGCACTATCTGGAATAATTGTGTAATAATAGAGCAATAGATTAAATCATTTTATTTCTCTCATTTCTTCTTTCAATGGCTTTACGATTTTATCATATTCTGATATTGGGTAATATTGCTAGACAGATCGGTATATTTACCAGCATGATACATAGGGTTGTAGAAGTAGTGTGGAAAATGTATATTTTGAGGTCATTTTATCTTTCTCTCTTACTAACATTTCTCATGCTGATAAAGATTGGTTAATTTCACACTTGGATTTCTACTAAGACAAAATCATTTTTGAATTAAAATGTCCATTATAAGCATTTTAAATAATAAAATCTGGAAGGTGCTTGAAGTCAAGTGCTAGCAGAAAAAATAATTAAATAAGTAAAGCGCTAGACCCTAGTGGTTTTTTTTTTTTTTTTGACACATTCATTTATTCTAATCACTCATCAGGGCTTAGCATTCCAAATGGAAGTTTCCAAAAGCTACAGAGAGAAAAACCTTAATTAGGTCACAATATCTGTTCTTTGCTAAAGCAAGATTCTTCCTCTGCATTATTGCTCCTTTTTGCTCTACTTTTTAAATTAACAGAGGACTAGACCTTAGGGTAGATTTAAACTGTTAACGTTTTTTGTTGTCTTTAAAAAATGATACCCTCACATGAAGTTGCAGGGACTATTTGGCTGTTCTCCATACAAATTTAGTTCATACTCATCCATGAAGTAGATTTCCTATGGTCAAGATTCCTGCTTTTGTGCCAGCCTTTATAGTGAAGGTTTTTTTTTTTTTTTTAAACCAGCCAGTTGTAAATAAGGGTGAGGAACTTATGTTATCCCTACTCCTTGGTGCTGCCAAACACAGCTGCAAATCTTCCCAGACCAGGCTTCCTGGAAAAGTTTCCAGTATTTCCTGTTCCTAGCTGGAAAGCAGGAAGAGTACAGGGTGCCAACAATGAAAAAGAATGGTGATACCAAATTCTGCCAACTTCATCAGAAGGAGAGGTGGAGTTTGGAGAAAAAGATTTCAAGGGCTATGTTTCTTCACTTAAACATCAGTTTTGAAAATGGGTTTTCATCATTATACTTGAAAACTTTTAGGGAAAGTGGGCACTTTCTAATCAGGACTACATTGTTGTGGGGTTCATTTTCAGTTGGATTCCAACTTCAGTGAGGACTTATGTCTTTTTCCTCCTTGATCTGAGAGAAACATCAGAGGATTTGTATGAATTGATGCAGAACAAATTAAACAGAATCAGGAGAAACATACACAAGATCATTACAACAAAGTGAGTGAAATGATCACTAAAGAGAAGTTAAACTCAGTAAAACTGATAAATCCATGAAGGTCCTGAAGAATGGATAGTGGTCCATACCTCTATCCTGCATCAGAGAGGTCAGGATTACAATAGTGAAATAAGGTAGACATTGTCTAATATAATTATTTTTGCTTAATTATTTTCCTTTGTTTCAAGGGAGGATTGTTGAAATGATTGTGTTAGAAAGACAAGGGCCATCAGTAATATGTATCAAAAGCAAAGAAAAAATAAAGAAGCTCCAGGTCCATTATCTAATTTGTTCTTTGCATCAAGCCCATGAGGAAGGTAATTCGAACAATGGTTTATTCTTATTTGTTCAATATCCACATACTCAAACAGGGGCCTAGAGAAAGATAGTGACTTGTCCAGTGTTGTACTCCTGAAAAGTGGCCAAGCTGGGATGGAAAGGCAGATATTTGGAATCCAAGTGTTTGTGCCACATTTTTGTAAAATAGGCCAAAGAGGGGGGAAAGGAGGAAAAGTACCTATGAAGCATCTATAATAGCCAGGTACTGTGCTAAGCACTTTACAAATATAATCTTATTTGATCTTTACAACCACCTTGGCAGGTTAGTGCTATTATTATTCCCATTTTATAGCTGAAGAAACTGAGGCAGAGATAGGTTAAATGATGTGCTTGGGGATTTGTTTCTTTTTGTTCTGTTTTTTTTTTTTTTAAGTGATATCCAACTCTTTGTGACATCATCTGGGGTTTTCTTCGCAAAGATACTGGAGTAGTTTGACATTCACTTCTCCAGGTTATTTCAGATGATGAAACTGAGGCAAATGAGGTTTAGTGACTTGCCCAGAGTCATATAGCTAGTAAGTGTCTGAAATAATTTGAACTCAGGAAGATGAATCCTTCTGACTCCAGACTGGGCACTCTATCATCTGTGCCACTTAGCTACCGGAGATCAAATTTGAACTTGGATCTTCCTGACACCAAATCCAGCATTCTATTGACTAGAGATAATGAAGTTTAGTAGATTATTAGTAAGACTTAATATGTAATAAATATATAATAATTAGGAATAGGGGATAGAGAGGATAGAGAGGACAGAGGAGCAGAGAGGAGGTTTTCTTTTTACACATTACATTTTGCATTCATTCTCTTTCTAGACTCTATGGTTCATCCAAATTGGCTTCTTTTCTATTCCCCACACATGACACTCCATTTCTCATCTTTTCTTTTTGTCCTTTATACTGTCTATCCCCTTGTCCTAGAATGTTCTCTTTCCTCGCTCCCAACCTCATAGAATAAATGGAAGAATGAAAAAACATATATTAAATGTCTCCTGTGCTCCTATGTAATGAATGTAAGCTCTTTGAGAGTTGGGATTATTTCATTTTGAAAAATATTTTTGTCCATTAGACCTGGCATACAGTAGGTTTTTAATACTTAATATATTCCTAATATTAATACTTAACACATTCCAAATAATTCCTTAAATACAATAAATGTCACTAAATCTTTCCCAATACTTTAAAAATTGAAATAACGTATCATACCATTATATATGACATGCATAACATATATATTTGGTATGTATTTATTCATATCTATGTATACCAAACTTCTGGTCATAGTTGCACATTAGAAAGTGTTCCCTAGAGGCTAAAATCCAAACTTTCTTCTTGTTCTCCTCCTATCTGTCTTGCCAATTCTTTCTCAGTTTACTTTGCTGACTCATTAGCCATATCATTCCTCCTTACTAGGGTGGTCCCTGAGGCTTTGTCTTAGATTCTCTGGTCTTCTCTCTCAACACTCTTTTGGTGACTGCTCCAGCTCCCATGAGTTTAATTATCTCTACACAAATGCCTCACTGATCTGTTATTTTCAGCCCCTCTCTCTCTGCTTACTTTCAGTACCACATCAATTACCACTTATTGAATATTTCAAACTTAACATATACAAAATAGAACTCATTATCTTTCCACTAAACTGACCCTTCTTTTAAATGTCCCCCCCTTTTTTTATCAAAAGGCTCTTCATTTTTCTAGGCTCTCAGGTGTGTAACCTCAGTGTTATCCTTCATGCCTCATTTTCCCTCCTATTTTGTCCATTCATTCGCCTAATCTTGTCATTTCTATCCCAGAAACATCTCTTGCATTCAATCTCTTCTCTACTCACAAGACACTATCCTTGTTCAGGTTCTTGCCCCCTCTCACCTGCACTCATATGAATCCTAGTTGGTATCTTTGTCTCAACTCTAACATATCCTCTTATAGTTGCTGAAGTAATTTTCAGTAAGTCCAAGTCTGAGAATATTATTCCCTAGCTCAACAAACTCCAGTGACCCCTTATTGTTTCTGATACAAAACGGATCAAAGGAACAAACAAAAAAACTTCCACCATGTCTACCACGAGTACCACCACCACAATAGCCTTCTTCTGCCTGGATTTTAGAGACTTTTATAAACAGATTTCTTTAACTGTCCTTCTAGTCATGTTCTGGATTTATCTATCCTCTTTCTGTATCCTCTGATCTGGCCAAATTGGCCTCTTTTCTGTTCCTCACACATGACTCTCCATTTCCTACCTTTATTCCTTTGTAGCTGTCTATCCACTATTTCTAGAATATTCTCTTTCCTCAGCCCCAACCTCAGACAATAAATGGAAGGATGAAAATGTATATACTAAATGCCTTCTATGCTCCAGGCACTGTGCTAAATTCTGTGGATACAAATATAAAACTGAAATGGCTTGTAGTCTTATAGGATAAGATGGTGTATATAGGGGAGCTGGAGTTAGAAAGGAAAAAGGCTGGACAGAGTCAGAAGTAAGTAGTAAGGAGACCTTGCCTGGACAAGATAAAGGTAAAACTCTCCTGTCAGAGCTTAGGTCCCAGAGTCTGGAGTGTAAGATCAGGTGGGAGGTGGAAGAAGGTTGAAGTGTAAATGCCATGGTTTGAAGACTCAGATCATGCACTCTCTTCTACACAGAGCTTCTGATTCACCCAACTGTGGGTTCATTCCTTTCCCAATTCTCTGGTATATATGTACATTGTATTTATTTTAATATCATTATTTATATAACATTACATATTATACCATCTGTTATATATCCTATATTATAATAGAATAATTTTATAATAATTTATTATTATTTACAAATTCCTTGTATTTATTTTTACCTTTAAATATTTATTTTACATTTATTTACATATACATATTTTGAGAGTTGGGATTGTTTCATTTTGTTATATTTTTATCCATGGGACATGCCATATAGTAGATATTTAAGACTTACTTGTCAATTGACTGATTGTATGCCTTTGTACGTGGCTTCATGAATGCTTTCTGTTTAAAATGTTATAACCTCCCAGAGGGCTTTGGACCACCTTGTACCATATATAGGTAACATTTTGACAAATATGTGTTTTTGATGATGATGATTAATGAGTTAGAAGAATAGTTCTTAAACTTTTAAATGTCTTATATTGTTTGACATGAGGAGCTCTGTGGCATTTACCTTTGATCATTTTTAACAGTAGCTTCAGTGAAGATAAGTAAAGAATGTTTATTGAATTTGAAGGTTATCCCAAACTAGGAGGGTTAGTACATATGTTGGATAGTTAGTGTATAAGATAATAAACCAAGATTTCAAAAAATGGAAACGCCATGAAACAATCTTAAATTTAGTTAGAATAAATGGATATATGCAGTGGTTCCCGGTTTTCGGGTTCTATGGACCTTTTTAAACAACAATAACAGATATGTTGTAAACCACTAGGAGAGTTTAATATACCACTCATAATATTCTTTTAGACTCTTTAATTAAGTGCTTACAATAACTATCATAGCAGTTTTTTCCCCAAAGGGTCCATAATAGTTTTGAATCACCTCAGAAATAAGCATGTAATGCTTTGAATATGCACAATCTTGTTGTCACAGAGGAAAAACATATTTTTAACATAACTGAGTAATTATTTACTAACTTAAGGTACCATTAAAGAATTTTTAGCATGAACCCCTTTAGACCATGTTATAAACCCCCAAGGGATTCTCAATTTCTTGAGAATTCACTAAATGGGATTGAATGCTGGATTTGGAAGCAGGAAAGGACAGGATTTGAATTTTTTTTTTTCTGGCACTTCCTAGCTATGTGATTTCAGTATTTCTAAGTCTCAGTTTTCTTGTCTATAAAATGGCGATAATAATATCCATAATATTTATCTCACAGGGTCGTTCTGATCATCAAATGATGCAATTAGATATAAAGTGCTTCAAGAACCTTAAGACTCTGTATCAATATTAGTTATTATTAAATACCAGTTAAGCAAAACAAAACAAAAAATTAACTGTGCATTTAAAGGATGGGGGACACTTGACACCAATAGATGAGAAAAGGACCTGGGAATTTTAGTTAACCGTAATATGATTAAACAGTTTGACATAGTCCTTGAAAAAAAGTGAATGCATCTTAAATTTATAAAAAGAGTATCTAGAATAAAAGAAATAATTTTCTTACTACACTTTGTGCTAGTCAGACCATTGGTGGTGTGTTTTACTGTGGGTACAACATTTTAAACCAGATTTAAAAAAATTACAATTTGTCAGAGAAGAAAAATCAGTGTGTTAAAGGGTCTAGAAACCATCTCACATAAGGAGTGGTTGAATGAAGAAATTGGGAAAGCCTTATCTCCTCTTGCTTCTTCCTCCTTGGCCAAAGGAAGTTTTGTAAGTTTCTGAGAGTTGGAGCATTTGAACTTTTCATTTGTGTTCAATCAGAGTTCATGGGACAGGAGTGATTGGTAACAGTATCTGCATGGGGTTTAAGTCTCGCCTTGTATTCAAAAATGCTTTGAAATCTTTTATTTTATTAAATGACCATACTTTCCCCTGAAAGAATATAGTTAGTTTTGATGAGTAGGTGATTCTTGGTTGTAAACCCAGTTCCCTTGCTTTCTGGAATATCATAGAGTTTAAATCTGTCCTTCTATTTAGGAATGCTTGGAAATCTTCTATTTAATTAAATGATCATACTTTCCCCTGAAAGAATATAGTCAGTGTTGATGAGTAGGTGATTCTTGGTTGACCCAGTTCCCTTGTCTTCCAGAATATCATACTCCAAGCCTTCTGGTCCTTCAATGTGGAAGCTGTCAGATCCTGTGCAATCCTGATTGGGGCTCCATGATATTGAATCATTTCTTTCTGACTGTTTGCAGTATTTTCTCCTTGGCTTGGGAGCTCTTGAACATGGCTATAATATTTCTAGGAGTTGTGATTTGGGGGATTTATTGCAGGAGGTAATCTGTGGATTCTTTCTATTTCTATTTTATCCTCTTATTCAAGAATATCAAGGCAATTTTCTTTGATAATTTATTATATGATGTCTAGGCTTTTTTTTTGGGAGGGGTCATGACTTTTGGGTAGTCTAATAATTCTTAAATTATCTCTTCTGGATATATTTGCCAGGTCAGTTGTTTTTTCAATAAGATATTTCATATCTTCTATTTTTTCATTCTTTTGATTTTGTTTTCTGGTGTCTTGATATCTTCTGAAGTCATTAGCTTCCATTTGCCCAGTTATAATTTTAAAAGGATGAATTTCTCCCATGACTTTCTGATCCTCCTTTTCCATTTGATCCATTCTACTTTTCTTGGAACTTTTTTCTTCACTGGATTTTTATTCCTCTTTTCCTAGTTGACAAATTTTACATTTTTAAGCTTTTATTTTCTTTTTCCATTACTTTCATTCCCCCCACCCCATTTTCTTCAACCTGTCTTATTTGATTTTTGAATTTATTTTTGAGATCTAGTACTTCTGACCAATTTCCATTTTTCTTTGAAGCTTTGCATGTGGTTGCTGAGATCTCATAGGTCCCTATTGACTCTGTGTTTTGCTCTTTGTTGTGTTAGAAATTTTCTAGGGTTAGGTGTTTCTTTTGCCATTTGCCCATTTTCCCAGCCTTTTTTTTTTGCCTGTTGTCTAGGAATTCTGAAAGCTGATGATTCTGTCTCCTCTGCTGCTGGGTTGCAGGGCGTGGTACCGTGTGTTATTTTGCTCTAGGTCTATGTCTCCACTGTAGTACAGGCTTAAAAGGGCCAAGCCCTATGGATTTCCCGGCCTCACTGCAGGCTGGTGCCAGGGCCTGGAACTTCAAGGGTGAATCTCAGTACTCTGTTGTTGATGTATCCTGGGTCCCAGGATCCTGAATTTTGCCTATGCCCAGGCCCAGAAATTGGTGCAATAGGTTGTGGCAGTTAGGAGGGGTGTTTGGCCAGTGCTCTTCTGGGTGTAGTTTTGCTTCCATTTCCCCCTTTTCCAGGGAAAATCAACTTTTTTTGTCTACTTTTCAAGTTGTATTCAGTTGGAGATCCCTCTCACACAATCTCCCTGTTGGTTTTTGACTCCTGTCACTTTGAGGCATTTGAAAAAGATTGGTTGTAAGGATTGTCAGAGCAGTTTCAGCTTTTGCTTCTATTAAGCTACCATCTTGACTTGGCCCTCCCCATGCCTCACCCCCTCAGTATCTACATTGAGAACTGAGGACAAACTGGTTACATTAGGTAAAGGCAACTTCAGGACTCTATACAAAACCCAGCTAGGAGCTATGAGTTACACACTTTTCCAAATGTTCTCTAAGCTTGAGACTAATTCTCCTCAATTCTGTGTTTAATATTGTCCCAAATTTGGGAGCATGTTTTGGACTAACTATTCCTTTTATATTTTAGGATAGTATTTTTATAATACCTTTGTAACTACTCATTTTTGAAAGATAATTAGTTTTAGCTAAGTGATATCACCTGATAATTATGTGGAGAAACATTGGTGGAAAGATATACTCCTGTAGATTAAAAACAATCTACAGACAAAAGGGTAGGAACCTTGGGAAAAAACATTTGCATGAGGACCAATTAAGAGAGGAAAATGAGATTATGTGCAAAAGTATGCTTCTGAGCTCTGGGTTTGTGAATATAGATCAGTTTTTAGTAGTGATGAGAGCCTTAATAATCTGAGCATCTTTTGGAACTTTCTGGTAAAGTCAGAGCAGCTGAAAAATTCCTGACTTGCCTTGATCTACAGTCATTCTTTTAAAGGTAAAGGAAGTGATTAAGAGTACTATTACTCTGGTCCTAATTTTAACCAGTAGGAGGAATTGATTGCCAAAGGAAAAATGATTGGAGCCTTAGGGTGGAAGTTAACATACTATATAAGAATTTGTGATTGATTAAGAGAAGGAAAACTAGACAAAGTTCAAAGGGCACTTTTGATTTTGGGAGAGTGGACTTCAAAGACTTAAAAAGAAAGCTTAGGGAGGATCCTGTGGACTAAAATTCTGTAGGGGAAGTCTGCTTGCAAGGGTTTGAGATGTTTTCAAAAGCAGAACAAAATTAGACAGGTAGTGATTGCTTTCCTCATATATTGGTTCATATCATTGGTTCCTGTTGCCTACAAATGGACCTAAGTTTCTCTCATTCCACAAAAAAAAAAAATCCAGCAGCAAAACCCCTTTCACATGACTCTGTTAGCCTTTAAAATTATTGATAAATATCTCCTCCCCACCACTTTCACACAGTCACACTCCTAGAAAAGCTCATCTATACTATTACCTTAATTTTCTCATTCACCTAAATTACTTCTTAACTCCCTTTAATCTGGCTTCCAGCTCTACCAAATAACAGAAATGACTCCCTTCAAGGTTACCAATGATGGTCTTTTCTCAGAACTTTTCCTTCTTGTTTCTGCAGAACTTTGACACTGCTTTCTCTTGGTTCTCATTCTATCTGTCTGATCATTAGTTCTCTGTGTCCACCATAGAATTATCATCTGAAGTTCCACACCCCCTAAACAAACATAGATGTGGTCCAGTGCTCTGTTTCTCTCTCTCTCTTTCTTCTTGGTGATCTAATCAGTTCTTATGGGCTCATTTGATCATTTCTTTGCTGAAAACTCATATACATATATAGTGCTCCATGCTGTCTTGACCTATAGTCTGATATAACCAAATGCTTTCTAGACACAGTCACCTGGGTGTTCCATAGTTATCTTACACTGAAGGTTCTTTCTAGCTGTGATCTCCAAAATTAGAACTCATTATTTCCCCTGGTGAACTAGTAGTTCTTAACCTTTTATTTTTGTCTCATGAACTCTGCTGGCAATCTAGTAAAACCTATTAAAAGCTCTTCTCAGTATACATTTTTTAAAAAGATAAATAAAATACATAGAATTACAAAGAAATCAGTGAAAAGAAGGATGTCATTTTTTTCCTTCAAGTTTATGACTCCCTATAATCTTTCCATAGACAGGGTCTATGGATCCCAATAATGAGCTCTTGCTCTAAAGCTACATTTCCTTCTAATCCAACTTCCCCTTTTCTATCCACTTACCTAGATTTGCTAATCTTGTCATTGTCAGCCTTGATCTTTGTCTCTTGCCTTGCATAGCCAGTTTCCAGGTCTTGCTGATTCTATTACTATATTTTTCACATCCATTACCTCTCATTCTACCTATACAGTTACTGTCCTAATACAGGTCTTTGCCACCTCTGATCTCAACTATTACAATAACTTGATTGGCTTCCCTGCTTCCAGTCTTTATTCTTCTAATTTTCCACATATTTGTTAAAATAATTTTATTAAAGAACAGGTCTATGTTAATACCTTGCAAAATGATTTTCATAGTTCCCTATTGCCTTTGGAACAAAACACAAGACCCTTTGCTTGACCTCGAAATGTCTTTACAATCTAGCTCCAATCCAGGTTTCTCAGCATTTCCCTCTTCACTTCATTGCACTCCATGTATTCTATGATCAAGAAAACAGGCTTACTTGTAGTTATCCACAAATGAATTCTCATTGCTCTGGGCTTTTGTGCAAGATTTCCTATCAGTTTTTATGAATCCATAGCTTCCTTTAATCCTTGGTTTAGGTGATACCAGCTATACAAGAATGTTTTTAATCTCCCAATGCTTTTCTATGAAATTACTTTGGATTTATTTTCCTGTGTACATGTTAAAGCCCTCATTGGAAGCTTCCTGAAAGTGGGAACATTTGACTTTTATTTTTATATCTCCAGTGATTATTACAATGCTATGTACTTAGGAGGTGCTTATTAAATACTTGTTTAATTGAGTTGAGGATAAAAAGAACTTTAGAAAAACTATATTGGGAACAATAGGAAAATCAAAGAAGGCAGATAATCACTGTCAAGGGTATTTCAGGCAGATGATACCATGATAATTGATAATGGAGAGAAGGCAAAACTTTTCAAATTTCATCTTATGTGTTTTGTTTTAGGTTTCTTTCTTTCTTTCTTTCTTTCTTTCTTTCTTTCTTTCTTTCTTTCTTTCTTTCTTTCTTTCTTTCTTTCTTTCTTTCTTTCTTTCTTTCTTTCTTTCTTTCTTTCTTTCTTTCTTTCTTTCTTTCTTTCTTTCTTTCTTTCTTTCTTTCTTTCTTTCTTCCTTCCTTCCTTCCTTCCTTCCTTCCTTCCTTCCTTCCTTCCTTCCTTCCTTCCTTCCTTCCTTCCTTCCTTCCTTCCTTCCTTCCTTCCTTTCTTTCTTTCTTTCTTTCTTTCTTTCTTTCTTTCTTTCTTTCTTTCTTTCTTTCTTTCTTTCTTTCTTTCTTTCTTTCTTTCTTTCTTTCTTTCTTCTCTTTCTTTCTTTCTTTCTTTCTTTCTTTCTTTTCCAAGAAGAATGGTTTTTAGTTTAGAAAATCTAGGAGAAAAGCAGCTAACAGGAAACTGAAATCCCAGTTGAGAAAATGATCACAAAGGGATTGGCTACTTCCAATGTTTTGAAAGAAACATGTCTGGATGAACCACATTCAAGAGAGAGAGAGAGAGAGTTGACTGATCAATCGCTGTTATCACTATGGAAAAAAACAGGGTGGGAAAGTTGTTATAATGATGGAGAAGAACAAATGCTATCTTGATTATTTAAAAAAAATGAAAAGAAAGTACAATCTTCCTACCATCATGAGATGAGCTTGATTTCAATTCATTGTAAAATTCTAGACTGCCTTAAAACAACAACAACTTTATCTTTTGCCTTAGAATCAACACTAAATATTGATTCTAGGATAGAAGAGTGGTAAGGACTAGGTGATTAGGGTTAAGTGACTTGCCCAAGGTTACACAGCTAGGAAGTATCTAGCCAGTTTTGAACCCCACTCCTTAAGACTTCAAGCCTGGCACTCTCTCCACTGTGCTACCTAGCTCCCCCTTAAATGAATGTCCTCTTAAAGGAATACTTTATAAGTACTTAGACAGAAAGTGATGATTATCCAGATTAAATTGTGTTAGCTTAACCTCATTTCCTTTTTTCACAGGCTTCTCTGTTGATAGACAGGAGGAATACCATAGACAGATTAACCTGGATTATAAATCATTTGATAAAATCTACCATTGTATTCTTATAGATAAGATGGCAAAAGGTAGTCAAGAATATAACTTTCTTCAGTGGATTTTGAATGACTGGATCCAAAGAGCATAGTTAATTGATGAATCTCAATCTTGGGAAATGTATATTGTGGAGTAGCCTAGGGCTTTGGGCTTGGTCCTGAGGTGTCTGACATTTTTATTAATGTTTTATCAATGGTAGATTTATTAAATTTGTGGTCACCATGAAGCTCAGAGGGATAGCTAACAAATTGGCTCATCAAAGTGGTATCCCAAAAGATCTCAATAGTCTAGAACAACGGGATACATATTTCAAATGTATGAATTTGTAAGATAAATGCAAAATCCTATAATTAGTTAAAAAAGCATTTATACAAGTATGGTAAGAGAATATGACCCAACAGCAGTTTATGTGAGAAGATGTGGAAGTTGTAGTGTCTGGTGAGGTCAAGATAAATCAAAAGTGTTATTTGACATCCAAAAAGACTAATCTGATTTTAGGATGAGATGTGATGAAAGATGTGATACTTGATCAATCCACATTTATAGTACTTTATAGAATTTAAATTCTGGGCATCACATTTTCATGATGACACTGACACTGGTGGATATAGAGAGGAGGATGCTAGTATGTTGGAGGGATTCAAAATCATGACATGACAATAGTTCAAAAGAAGTGGAGATGTTTAGTCAAAAGAATAAAGACTTCATGGGATATAATAATTCTCTTCAAGTATTGGAGGAGACTCCATGTGGAAGAGGCATATAATTGTTTTCATTAACTTCAGAAGGCAAAACCAAGAGCTCATTTTTACCATACTTTCCCAGTCCTCACCCCACTTCCAATAAACAGCTCAAATTCCATCTTCTCTGAAAGTTTTCCTGATCCTCAGAGCCAGAAATAATCTTTCCCTCTGCTGATTCAACTTGTTTTGCTTTTCCTTGGAAGGCAAGACTAGGATTATCCAGTGGAAATTACAGATAGTTAAATTTTGTCATGATAAAAGTTAAAAACTTCCCAATATTTTCAGCTATACAAAGGTGTAATGGGTTACCTTGGGAGGTTGTGAATCCTTTATCAACTGAGATCTTCAAGGGGAAGCAGAAAAAACAGTTTTTGGGTGGGTGTCAATAAGCTTCTTGCTTAGGGTCAGATTGTATTAAATGACCTCTAGAGTCCTTCTCTCTTCTCTTATGCCATGATTCTATGATTTGCCAAGACCCATGATGGCCTCCATGCCCATTTTTCAACAGTTCATAGAGCCATGACACCAAGGAGAAATGTCTAAATGATTTCCTTTGCTCTCCTGGGAAAGATTGTATCTAACTCTGAAGCTGTGGTTTCACAACTAGCTGTGCTAATGGCATCTACAGCAAATATCAGTTCAATAAATTGCTTTCCTTCATTAATCTGGTTGTCTGTGTCTGTGTTAATGGAGTTTACACAGCAGCAGGTCAGAAGGGGGATCCAGGGCTCTGTTTGTAATGACATGAAGGGCAGCACAGCAGGCACTAGTGGGATACAAGGAAAGGAAGGGTACTTCTCTGACTATGCTCAATGATAATCCCTTGGTCATCTCTCCAAAAAGTGCTGGGCTCTAGCTGTTAGAATCTGACATTTTGTACTAGGTTTGTCATGTCTTTGCTTGGAAATATTGGTAGTACACTGTTGATTTTGTATATAGCAGGCTTAAGAAAATGGCAGAATTTCCTCATTCATAGTATTAAATAAGAGAAGATTCCCCGCAATGTGCATATAAATGTTTATTATTATTATAATTTATGTTATTAATAATAGCTGTGCTGTAAATGTCACTGCAAAGTATGCCATGCATCCGGAGCAATTTTGCATCACTTGGCCACCCCCCAAGGAGGCACAAAAATAGTTCAATCGTTTATAATCTGGCAAATGAAGGATTAAAACTCAATGAGTTCTGTGGTTTCTTCTTGGACTTAGTGTGCATCTTCTCAGAAATACTCTGAATTATAGGGCTATTTATCTGTGGCCCTGGACTCAAGTTACTTAAGGACTGGGTACTTAAAAGTCTTCCCCTTTTCTGGAGCTGTTGTATTGCTTGATCTGGATCCTAAAGTAGCGAGAGCATCATGGAGCCTGGGTACCAGAGTATCCCAGAGCTTGATTCAATAGCTTGATTCTGCATCTTTTAGATGGCCCCAGTTACCTTGCACATCATCAAGCACTCTTTAGTTGAAGGCCAGAAGGGATTTCTTGTTGAGTGATATAAATTTGTATTTACATTTTTCTTTATATATAATCTCACCTGATCTTCACAGCAGTCTTTTGACATCTGTACCTGATGGGTGAATTTTCTGGATAATGACATGTCTGTTAAGCCTAAGGACTTACTGAAGCAATCAGGACTATCCTACTTTTTAGTACAATCTGTAACCATAAAGGAAGAGAAAATGTAGTACAAAAGAGACAAATGATAGTTTTCCTAGGGTTTTTTTTTTGCATCTTCCTTTATGTTGTTCACTGACTCCAGTTGTGTGTTGATACCATGACTTCTGCTATAATGGGTCTGAAATACATGACGAGACATTCCCTATTGTGTTAGTAAGCCTCAAGAACTCAAGAATTTAAGTCATGATCCTAATGACTATCAAGTATTTTCTATATTTTGTTTTCAAAGGAAAGGGGCATTATGTTTCCCAAGGGGATAATGCAACTACACTCTCTACTTATCAGAGTAGTAGTGAAGGATGACACCATTATCTTTGCAATTATGAAGTCAGAAAGAAGCCAAAAAAAGAAGAAATATACTAGGTAATTAAGGCAATGACAGGTCTTTTGTATAATCCATAGAATTAGAATAAGTGACACTAAAGCAACTTGAGCTTGATTTTAGGGGATGAAAAGTTAAAAAAAAAAGATGAGGACTGAGAGTGATAGACTTGGAAGGAAGATCAAAACTTTCATTTTAAAATTGTTTAAAATATTTATCATGGATTAAAACAGAACTTTTAACTTTTCTGTTCTGAGATTTCTTCATTTACCACTTTTTACCACTTCTTATGATGTTAATAAGGCAGTGTTTGGAAAGACATGGCTGAACTAGTACTATTAAAGAATTAAGTATTTTGATTGATTAATGGGTGAATAACAAATGACTTTATCTCTAGACATTTGTTTTTCTTTAGCAATTATTACCCTATTGCTTGAAAAGCAGTATAGTATTATGGAAAGGAATAAAGAATAAGAAAAAGAAATCCCTGGGTTCAAATTCCAACAGTGACACCTATGTGGCCATAAGCAAGACATTTAACCTTTATTAGCCTCAGTTTCCTCATTGGTGAAGTGTTGTATTGATTACCTATCAGGGTTGTTTGGAAGCTCAAATGAAATAATATGAGTAAAATATACTCTAAGTTGCTATATAAATGTCTCGTATTATAATAACATTTTGATTCCTATAATTGGGAGAAAAAGAGAAAGAAAAGTGTAGATACTCTTGTAACAAGTTTTATACTTTTGAACATTAAGATTTTCAATGGCAATGGGTGGTTTAGAATCTTTTCTAACAAGATTGTTCCATTTTTTCAGTTATATCCCCTTCTTTGTGACCCCATCTGGGGTTTTCTTGGCAAAGATAAAGGAATGATTTGCTGTTTCCTTCTTCAGTTCATTTTATAGATGAAGAAACTGGGGTAAAGGAGGGTTAAGAGACTTGCCCAGCGTCTCCCAGCCAGTAACTGTCTGATCACCAATCTTTTATGATCCTCTTAAAAAGATGAACATTCAGGAATAGTACGCAAGCTGTGTGTCAGGTCATGTTGCTTAAACTTTGTTTGGAGGACTCCCTGTTTGGAGGAGGCACTTCTTGGACTGATATCAAGCTGCAGTGGCTTCATGCAGCCAGTGGTGTTTGTTTAATAGCAGTCCAGTCTATGTCCCATGGAGAACACTATTAATAATCAGGTAAAAGCCTTTGTGTACAAGCTGATTCCATTTACAGTCACATTATGTCAGGAAGATGTCAAAGTCCTATCTTGTCTTAGTCATAATGATGGCTAATATGATACATACAGGATAATAGATGGGGAGGGAAGGATTACAAAGTTAAAAATCAATCATGGCTTTTCTCATACATTTCTGTGCCTTTGTGGCTGGTTAAATCATCAACGCTCTAAGATTGATTTTTTGCTATAGTAATCAATCCTTCACAATCTGTTACCTTCTCCTTTTTTTTAAATATGTAGACAAGAGTTAAATTCTTTCTTAGAATACAAATTGAGAAATACACCATGCCCTGGAAGGAAGACAGCATATTTTGAAAGCAACTGAAAGGTTATGTATGCTATAATACTAGACAGTCAGGATTTGGGGGGAGAGTGCCTGAAAAGTGGAAAAGAGAGTGTTTTCTTCCAAAAAAGGATCTTGTATACAAAGTGTTTTATTTTCACCGACTAAGACAGAAATTTAGTTTTTATTGCCAAAGGAAATATGATCATAACATTTGGGCAATGGCATATATTAACATGGAAAATATAGTCTTTTTCTTGAGTTAAATTATGACAATAATGGTTCTGCCTCTTGCCTTGCCCTTTGATTTCTATTTGGAAGCCATGAATGTTGTAGCTGACCTGAGGAGAAGAATTTTTTAAAAGTCAGCTCAAGACGTACACTAGCACTAATCAGCTGTGTAATCTTGGAAAAATTACATAAATTCTTTGAGACTCAGTTCTCTAATGTATAAAATTAGGGGATTAAATAAGATTTTTCTGGGATGTCTCTAAGATCTAGCATTCTGTGACCTTAAAAAACCAAACCAAACCACCACTATGGTTCCTAGAGCTAGGGTATTATTTTGACACAAAACAGCTGCAACCCCCCCCCCCCAGCCCCCAAGTATGCATTATTCCTCATGCTTCAAATCATTTCAGGTAAAATCTGCTGAGTTCCAGATAATTTTCACAAAGCATATTAAAAGTGGATTGACTAGGAACTGATGGCAAAACAGACTCGCAAAAATCCTTGAAGTTTAAATATAGCTAGAGATTGGGCCATGAATTTGGATGCTTACTTGGATAAGATCCAAACCAGTGACTCTTTCAAGTTTGAAATTCTCTTGTGGAACTTATCAAATAGATGATTTTCTTTTCTGGTGAGATTTCTAGGGTTCACTGCTTCCTATTAAGCAAAGAAACATCTTGATCTGGGTATTTCATGTAGCATCTCAATATTTTTCTCATCCCTTTTTATTCTCATTCCCATCAGAATTTGAACAATGAAATTCTGAACCATAGTAAGACATTCCTAGAATATTTAATTTTAAAAGAAACTCCTCTTGAGAGAGTGGGTGATTGGCATCTAGGATAGGGAAGAAAGTGGATGCTGGGGGATAGGATGAAGAAATAAAGTAGCAGAGAGAATATTATAAGCATTTGCAGATGACGTTCCTCATGTCCATTTATTATATTTAGAAATTATTAAATGTTCCCAAAAATCTTAAAATTTGAATATAAAATATGCCCAGTTTTTTTCACAGAGAAAAACTCCCTTTTAAGCTTTTTGGATTAAATATGTACATGAAATAATACCTGGAATGGATGGTGGGGCAGGGATGCTCAGTAATTGCCAACACTTTGGAAAATGACCCATTGAATAGATCCATCACAAGGAAACTGACTTTGAACAAAAAGAGAGTCTGGGATCAGGAGAGCCCTCAAAAGGTGGCCCAGCTCTTAATGATTAGTCTTGTTGTGTTCCTCTTACCGAAGCAGTGGGTTCCCATATAACGTAATTTTTTTTACCGAATGAAATCTACATGATGAATACAGACCTTGTTCTATTTATTTTGTGTGACCATAGGGGTTTGCAGAGAAATCAAGTTGAACCAATTAGGAAGCATTTCACGGGTTCTGCATATGACAAGGTTACATTCCACTCTGATCAGAAGTGAAAGAATTTAAAACTAGGCACTGAGTAATTCAAGGAGCTGTTGAACCATGGTGTGTGCTGACCTGGAGAGATCATTGGCTTACAAAGCTTGGAAATGTTTCAAGGTCTTCTTCCTGTGTGCTTACTCTATTAGCTTGGCTATAGATGTGGGGATTTCTAGGGGTAGCTAATCCTAATGCTTGGTGACAGATCTTTGCTTTGTGGCAAATTTGCAAGTGATTTAAATGGCTTTGTGTTGTTGAAAAAATTCTCTGCAATATAACTCGACATGTGGCATCTTATTTTATTAAACTTAGAAACTGGGAGAAAAATCAAGGACTTGAAACATTTGTTACTCAAATAAATCAACCATCATTTTTCATAGATTTAGAGTTTAGTTTCCTAAGTCTGCCTTTATGACACGTGACAGTTAAATTAAAACCAGGTGTTAACCTGTATCACCAAGGCCTATCCCTTCCAAACACTTCATGGTCCGTGGAGCTACTGTTCATCGCTCTGACAAGATGTACATGTGTGCTTAGTAGAGATGTGCTCAAGTCCTCAGAAAAGAAATCTGAGAAAATGGGAAATAAAGTAAAGAAACTTCTACTTTCCTTGAACTACAGCCGAGAGCTAAGTGAACACACATACCCACTCTGCTTCCATCCAAACTGGTCTGCCTACTCTTTCCTGGATGCAGCATTCTCTCATCCATCTCTAGGTCTTTGCAAAAGCTGTTCCTCCTACATGGAATGCTGTCCTTCTACACAATCACATTTTGGTATCTCTAGAATTGTTCATGACTTAACTTGTGCAACTTTCTACATGAGAACTATTCTGATCCATTAGAAGGCCCCTTCTCTCCATGTCCCCAAATTACTTTGTATATATTTTCCATTTACTTTTCTGTGCATTAATAGAATGTAAGTTACTTGATTTTTGTCTTTGTATCCTCATTCCTTAATTTTTTACTTTATATCCTCACTATACCCAAGGGAGGCATCCTGGCTAGAGAACTGACTTGGCAGCAGACTTTGGTTAAAATTCTTATTCTTTTAAGAAATATTTATTTATTTATTTAAAAATATTTTTCCATGGTTACATGATTCATATTCTCTTCTTCCCTTCTTCCCTCTCCCCTGGAGCTGACAAGCAATTCCACTGGGTTATACATGCATTATCACTGGATACCTATTTCCAAATTATCCATTTATGTAATAGAGTAATATTTTAAAACCAAAACCCCAAATCATATACCCTGGGTTCAAATTCTGACCCTGAATCACACTGCCTTTGTGACTCTAGGAAATTATTAACCTCTCAGTGGCTTCTAAGTTGCTGGACAGGTTCTGATCTATACTGATGGAGGAAATTGCCCCATCAATAGCTCCCTATACAAATGAAATCATAGGTGTGGTCAAAAAACTCTAGGACTTAAAATACTGACTGGTACCTAGTAGGATGTGCTTACCTGCTTAATAAATGTTCCTTTGGCTGAGCTGAATAAATGCAAAATGAAAAATCTCCCTCAAAATCTCCCTTATTACTACATCCCAGCTGATATTTTGTACGTCAAAATATTTCCTGCCACACAGTTCTTTTTTTTTTAATTTTATAATATTTTATTTGATCATTTCCAAGCATTATTCATTAAAGACAAAGATCATTTTCTTTTCCTTCCCCCTCCCCCCATAGCTGACGTGTGATTCCACTGGGTATTACATGTGTTCTTGATTCGAACCCATTGCCATGTTGTTAATATTTGCATTAGGGTTTCGTTTAGAGTCTCTCCTCTGTCATGTCCCCTCGACCGCTGTAGTCAGACAGTTGCTTTTCCTCAGTGTTTCTACTCCCACAGTTTATCCTCTGCTTATGAATGGTGTTTTTTCTGCTGGATCCCTGCAGATTGTTCAGGGACATTACACTGCCACTAATGGAGAAGTCCATTACCTTCGATTGTACCACAGTGTATCACTCTCTTTGTACAATGTTCTCCTGGTTCTGCTCCTCTCACTCTGCATCACTTCCTGGAGGTCGTTCCAGTCTCCATGGAATTCCTCCACTTTATTATTTCTTTCTGTGTACAATGCTTTCCTGGTTCTGCTCCTTTCGTTCTACGTCACTTCCTGGAGGTTGTTCCAGTCTCCATGGAATTCCTCCACTTTATTATTCCTTTGAGCACAATAGTATTCCATCACCAACATATACCACAATTTGCTCAGCCATTCCCCAATTGAAGGGCATCCCCTCGTTTTCCAGTTTTTGGCCACCACAAAGAGCGCAGCTATGAACCTGCCACACAGTTCTAAAGAGAAAGATGGATAGAAATATATCAGGGCCATCTGGGAGGCTGGTTAGTCTGTGTGGCAGAGAGTCATAGCTAATCTTTACAGTTCTGTTCTTCTCGATGGCCTTTACCACGACCGCTTCCTACTCTATTTCCTCTCTTAAGTTAAGTGCTTATTGCCCTCTAAGCCCAAACTTTTACAAGTAATTAGCAGATGAGTCTTCTCTGGGTTCAATTCTATTATCCATTTTCTGGCCGCTCTCCCATTGAAATCAACTACCAGTCTCATTGATTTAATTGGGACCTATTTCATTTTAATCAATGCCTAGAAGTTGCTTTGGCTGGAAGTTCAAACTAAGAAAGTCTCAAAGAAGTGGGGTGATGTGTTTTATTATTTCATAAATGTTTCACTTAAGCTAGAGCATCATTTACGTTCAATTAAGAAATGTGCACTTTTCCTTCCTGAGAAGATAAGCCCCAAACAAAGAGTTTTAAAAAGAAACCCCTCTCAATGCCATAATTGTGCTATTATTGATCTCCTGGAAAGGCTTTCTTCTTATTGGAAAGTGATTGGTTTAAGACTAATTATCTTTCCACCAGCTGCAGTGTGGAGTACTTCACCTGGGGAGCAGAAATCAGTGTGGGCATAGCCTGAGTGAGTATCCTTCTGAAAGGGAACGTGTTTTAGGTTTCCATCACTCAAAGGAAGAGAATAATTTTACATAAAAGGAGGCATCTAACCCTGCACATTCTGAGGAAAAGCCCAGTTTTGGGTTACTCTTGAACGGAATGATTAGTGCCTCCCTTGTTGGGTGCTAAAAACCTCTGGACATGGAGTTCTCATTGGCTTCAAAGAGCAGGCTAGGAAAGAGGGTGGTGCAGCTTGAGAATAGACCTCAGTTGAAGAGCCATTGGAAAGTATTATGGCCAGGGCTGACCAGTATTATTAACCAGGGTTTTCTTACTCTTTCTTCATCTTCAGATTTAATGTCTTTTCATTCTAGCCAACTGCTTCAGCCATTTTTCTCTGGATTTGACCTGGCCATTTATCCCACTTTCTCTTGGCAGAAGAATAGAAAACAACATTTGCAGCATCCCTAAATTAATTATACTTTTCTCAAACTAAAGAACTGTGACAGAGGCACAAAACAGCAACTGAAAACTAATTCCTTAAAAGAATATGAAAAAAGGAAGTTGTATAAGATAGGGTAATTAATCTTGCAATAAAAATAATTGTTTACAGTTAAAATTAATGTAACATGCATTCCTCAGCAGATAATAAATTATGGACTTTCTCATTAGCATTTGAATTGATTTCCTCTAATTTCTGAGGAGCACATGAGCATGTGACTAGATTAAGTTTAATTGGACTACAGCTGGCGCTGATTGTATGTGGATAGGGTTGGGAGGGGGGGACTGTACTGACTGATTGGCTGTCTCTGCATTTTGTCTCCATTTACTTTTCCTTTCTTTCTGTTTTTGCCACATAGGTTAGAAAGTTCTAAAATATCAAGGAGAAAGGACGATGGGGTTTGTAGGAAGAGCCAAGTGAGGACACTTGTGGGTAATGTTGGCCAACTGAGCCTCTCACCAACAACACTGGAGATCCATCAAGCATTTTCACTGACCCATCTGATGGAGAATGGAAATTAATTGTATATATAGACAGATATCTATGCAGGGTGTATATGTAGGGAACATGGTATATTAGGTAAGAAAGTAAAGAAATATAAAAAGTGAATAATTATAAGGCATGATAATATATAGGATCATAGGTTTAGAGGTGGGCCTCCAAAGCTATCTAATCCAAACCCCTCATTTATTAGATGAGGAAACCAAGATCCCCAAATTTTGGTCACACTAACACTAAACATAAGAGAAAGCCCTTGAGTCCATGTCCACCAATTCCAGAGCCAGGATACTGCTGTTGTCACCTTATTGACTTCTTTGTTACCAAAAAGTGTCCAGTACCTTCAGTGGAGAGTTCTACTAAAGAAGTAGAAAGTTTGTAATGTCAAAGAAAAGCAGTGGAATGAACTACCCACCAGTGTGGGTTAAGGGAAATGAATATCTGGCCGAATTCTAATGTGGGTCTTTTCCCCATATCATGGGATGATGAGGCTTCTAATTAGTGATGAGAAAAATAAGGTGAAACAAGCCATTGTGGAACCCTACCCTGAGTCTTCTTTCCTCAAGAAAAAATTTTATTCGTTTGAAATAAATGGCAGATGAGCTCTTTCAGGTCCCTCAAAGGGTAGATAGTGATCCAAAGATTTATGATCTTCCCACAGCAATGAGAAGCTACTTCTAGAAAAGATTTTAGTCATCTTAGTGCATGACTGAATCAAACACTTTTGCCTGCTAGCTTTCTCATAATGGTGAAAGGTGACAATTATTTAGAGAAGAATCTGGGGTTTTGATAAGATGACCCAGTAAACATTATCAAGCAAACCAAGCAATAACAATTTAAAGTGTAGCTTTTTTTGGGATACTTAAATTTTCTCCATTCTTTTATTTATAAACTGGCATCATATTATGATAATATTCATATAGAGGTACCTATAACCTCACAATACTGGCTAAACATAGCTAAAATTATGGGGAACTTTGACAATGATGTGCAAAATTAGGAAGAGGCTCTGACATAATGGAATCATGATGATGACCTGGGTTCATGTTCTGCCTCAAACATAAATGATAGAAGAGGTAGGTGGCATAGTGGATAGAATGCCAGGTCTGAAGTCCAGAGGTTCTGGTTCAAGTTTGGCCTCAGACACTTCCTAGCTATATGACTTTGGGCAAGTTACTTAACCCACATTGCCTAGTCCTTGCCACTCTTCTCCCTTGGAACCACCACATAGCATTAATTTCAAGATGGAAGGTAAGGATTCTAAAAAGAAAAAAAAATCTTTCTAGTTACTACTTAACCCTCTCTCCCAGCTTCCTCAACTAATTTATTTTTTTTTTCTATTTGAATAAGTTTATTTAGTCACTTTAGAACATTATTCCTTGGTTACAATTATCACATTATTTCCTCCTTCCCCTCCACCCACTCTTCCTGAAGCCAACATGCAATTTCATTGGATATTACATGTGTCCTTGATCAGAACCCATTTCCATGTTGTTGTTTACACTAGGATGTTCATTTAGAGTCTACATCCCCAGCCACATCCCATCGACCCATGTGATCAAGCAGTTGTTTTTCTTTGGTGTTTTTACTCCCACAGTGTTTCCTCTGGATGTGGATAGTGTTCTTTCTCGTAGATTCCTGCAGATTGTTCAGGATCACTGCATTGCCACTAATGGAGAAGTCCATTACATTCGATTATATTACAGTGTATCAGTCTCTGTGTACAATGTTCTTCTGGTTCTGCTCCTTCCGCTCTGCATCACTTCCTTGAGGTTGTTCCAGTCCCCATGGAATTCCTCCACTTTATTATTCCTTTGAGCACAATAGTATTCCATCACCAACAGATACCACAGTTTGTTCAGCCATTCCCCAATTGAAGGGCATCCCCTCATTTTCAAATTTTTTGACCACCACAAAGAGCACAGCTATGAATATTCTTGTACAAGTCTTTTTCCTTATTATCTCTTTGGGGTACAAACCCAGCAGTGCTATGGCTGAATCAAAAGGCAGACAGTCTTTTATCACCCTTTGGGCACCTCAACTAATTTATAAAAAATATAAAGGTGAAAATTATACCATAGGTTTAGTGCTAGGAGGGATTTTTAGAGATCATTTGTCCAGGCACTGCATTTACAGATGAGAAGTCTGAGGCCCAAAGAAGGAAAATAATTTGCTCAAAACCACTTGGATAGTGAGGATAAAAGATAGCATATCTCATTTCCTTGCTCTCTAAAGCCATCAGAGAAAGAAGAAGGACCAATTTGATAATTATTTTTAATACTAAATTTCCTTTAAATGTCATGGATCCCTTGGACAGTATAGTAAGGCCTATGGATCCATTCCTAGAATGTTTTAAATGCATAAAATAAAATATAAAGTATTAAAAAAGCCAATTGTATCAAGATATACTATACTGATATACATACATACATACATATATATATATATATATATGTATATATATATATTCATGGATATCAGGTTAAGGATCCCTCTTCTAGATTAAAATTTGGGTCTGTGAAAATGCCAGTAGTAAATATACCCAGAAATATCTTTCCTGGGAAAGTCTGAAAACAAGGTGCTGTGGCCCCCCCACATTTCTCAGACTTTTTGTATTACTTTTCCAAGTTCCTAAATGTCTCTTCAGCCTCTACCCCCTTCACCCTTTCTTACCTTCTTTGATCAGGTAGTATTAAAGATCTATAATTCACAGCTTTGGTTTTCCATTTTATCATAAGACAAAGTACAACCTCACTTCAATTTAGCCAATAAATAAAGTGCCAGCGTTGTCCCAGGCCTGCCTTTTCACCTCATTATAGCCAAGCAGAGTGGAGAGTGAGGTCATCCTTGACCCAGTACCAGTCTGCCCATAAATGATCCGGTAGGTTCCCCCTTTTCACTTCCTGGCTCAAGAATCAGGGAAGGAGGCTAATATGAAGCTCATTCCGTGATGACAGATTTAAAAGTTGCTATGGACTCTAATAGACAGCAACTGCATTTTGTAGACATGCACGACACATACCATGCTCTTGTAACCCAGAGTGATGACATCCTTCGTTTATAGAGCTCTGGTTATATCGCACATTACCAATGCCTGTCTGGGAAATGAGGGTGGGAGAAAGAAGTTGGGAGGGGGGAAAGGAAGGCCAAATTGGAGGTGTAGAGATTTACCCAGGGATTATTCCGTAGGCTAGTCAGCGGTTTAAGGGCCAGACTGGGTTGCACAGGTATCATTGGGTTTGGAGCCTTCTAGGGGCTTTGGAGTTGGGTTGTCTCGGCCACAGCATTCATGGGGGTTGAATGATCCCTTAGACTTTTTAGTGTTTTGCCTCTGAAAGCCCACACGGTGCTAAATTGTAAATCTGCAGGCGGCCAACTAAAAGCGTGCCAAGCTCAAGAGACCCCTGTTCAGTTTCAGCTTTCCAAGCAATTAAATAAATAGCAGCCACGTAATGTCTCCTGGGAAGTAAAACATGCCATGAAGGAGAATTTACAGGAGTAGTGCAATGAGGGGGTCTCTCAACGGCAAGACTGAGGCATTTTGCCTGCTGCTAGAGACTTTTTCTGAAAAAAAAAATCCAATTTTACCCAAATGTATTGCATGGACATGGCTGACAGGTATCCCTTTCCACAATCTCCTTATGTGTACTGTCTAATATTGTTTTGGCTCATTGGTTGAACAAAGCCTTATTTCATTCCCAGAATCAATCCACAAATATTTACTAAACACCTACTGTGTGCTGGAGACTGTTCTAGGGGCTGGGGAGACAAGTACATAGAATGAGACAATCCTTAGTGGCAACAAGTCATATGCTAAAGGAGGGGACAGCTAGTACATATATGAAGACATGCAGCAGAAATATAAAGTTAATACATGTAAGTGTTGCTTACACCCAAAGTAGTTAAAACCAAGGTCATCTGGGAAGGATGGAACTAGCAGTTGGGGGAAAATTTATATTATACCCATAAATTATCGCAAGATGATATTTTAACATTTGAGGGTAATTTGATGATTTAATGAATAGAGCACTTCACCTGGAATCAGGAAAATCTGAGTTCAAATCCTACCTCAAACACTTGTTAGTTATGAGTAACCCTGGGCAAGTTACTTAAAAACTGAGTGCCTCAGTTTTCCCTTCTGTAAAATGAGGATAATAATGACCATTTGCTGTGAAGACCAAATGATTTTGAAAACCTCGATGCAATATATAAATGCAAATTGTTGTTGTTGCTATTATTATTCACTTTAGAAAGTTCTTCAGGCTCTTAGAAATTGGTCAGGATAATCTATCATAGAAATAGCAAAGTGCTCCAGGGATTTAATCCACTGAAGTAAATTATTCCTGAAGTGGAGTATCTCTATAGTTTTGAGATGGTAGGGAGAATCCCACCATGGTCCAGAGGGACTAGCCCTTTCTTCATTCCTCTTCAGACTACTTTTGACTCAAGTCTTTAAGACTCTCTCTACCATGTTATAGAAAGCTCTTCACCTCAGAAATTCTTTCTACCACTACACTACTTCTCACACTGGGAGTACTCTTTGTTCCTGGGTTCCCTCTTTTTGGTTGGCTGGTTCCTCCCAGAACCTCTATATTAAGTAGAAGGCCCAAATCCACTATGCCTTTATTCTTTCCAGACTTCACTGTATACTCAGCTCCACAGGACTTTATCATACTCTCTAGCTCCATTTATTTTCAGTGACACAAAGTAGGTACTTAAAAATGTTTATTGGCTGACTGATGCCCCTGCTCCCATTCCATTTCCTTTATCTTCCCCACTCCCCAATTCCCAAAATGTAAGCTCTTTGAGAGTAGGGACTGTCTTTCTTTCTGCTTGTATTTGTATTTCATTGCCTAGCACAATGCCTGGCACATAGTAAGACCTTATAAATGCTTGTTGACTGGCTTTCTTAGTGACATGAATGAATGAAATATTTCCTCCAAGGTTCAACTGAATTCTTGAAAATAATAGGTAAGGGCCACATCAGTGGCTTTGAGAGCTCTGGATGGAAAGTTACCCAAAGTATACAAAATTTAGTTATGACTATTGTTACATTACAGGAGTGAGTTTTATCGATCGATGGCAGAACTTTGATTTAGGTGGCCATAAATTGTTTCTCCAGAGGCACAGAGAATATTGGCTGGCATGGTTTGAAACTTTCTTGAGGAATAATGGTTCATGGAAGGTTTCCAGAAGCAGTTTGCTCAGATACAAGGGCAAGGTTGCCAATGCAAATGACTCTGAAAATCAATCCTTTGGCTTAAGTTGTTTTATTTATTTATTATTATTATTATTTTTTGGGGGGGGACAGATCTATGATTCTTACTCGAGTAAACATTCCATCCATTTCCTTGGAATATCAAGAATGCAAAGAAGGGCAGAAGCAGGTTACCTTCTTACTGATGTTTTAGCCAACTGGTATTGTCCTCCATGTGAATAGTTAGTGATATCTAAGAAATTGTAACTAATTGTGTATTGGTTAAAATTGAAATATTCCTAGTTTTTCTACTTGCCTTCAAATTTGGGCATAATATTAATAATCTAGGAAACAAGGTAATCTTAGAATCCCTGACTGTTTCCTGAACCAAAGTTTGAGGAAGCATATTAATTTATTTGTTGTATTAAAATATACATTAAAAATTTTTTTATGAACAGGAGTGGGTAGTATAATGGATAAAAAACTTGCCTCAAAACCAGAAAAGACCTGGGTACAAGTTCCATTCCTGATACATATTGACTGTGTGACACTTTCCAAATCATTTAACCTCCCAGTGCTCTGGGCAAGTCTCCAAGAAGAAAAGTTGCATAGAAGGTGCTGACTTGCATTGATAAAGAGTTTCCTTGCCTAGTAATTCCATATATAAATGCAACTATGCAACTACAAGTTCAAATCCTATCTCTATCTTAAAACCAAGCAAAATATCTGATTTTGTGTGTGTGTGTGTGTGTGTGTGTGTGTGTGTGTTTTGCCTATCATTATTGACAAACAAGAACTGGTCTATCCCAAAATATGTGAGCCAAACAATATTAAAATATTTATTGATATTACTTTATTTTAAGAAGAGGAAACTGAGTCCTGTAGAATTAAGTAACTTACCTAACATCACAAAAGTCTGAATCCAGTCTTCTGATTTCATATGCATTAATGAATATAGCACTATGTTATGCATTGCAAGGGAATATGAAGAGAAATAAAGCACAATCCCTGACTACTTCTTTCTTCTCTCTTTCTTCCCTCCCTCTCTCCCTCCACTAACCCTTCCTTCCTTCCTTCCTTCCTTCCTTCCTTCCTTCCTTCCTTCCTTCCTTCCTTCCTTCCTTCCTTCCTTCCTTCCTTCCTTCCTTCCTTCTTTCCTTCCTTCTTTCCTTCCTTCCTTCCTCCCTCCCTCCATCTCTTCTTACTTTCCTTTCTTTCCTTTGTTTCTTTCCTTTGTTTCTTTCCTTTGTTTCTTCCTTCCTTCCTTCCTTCCTTCCTTCCTTCCTTCCTTCCTTCCTTCCTTCCTTCCTTCCTTCCTTCCTTCCTTCCTTCCTTCCTTCCTTCCTTCCTTCCTTCTTTCTTTCTTTCTTTCTTTCTTTCTTTCTTTCTTCCTTTCTTTCTTTCCTAGTCCTCTGATTTCTTATCGAGTTTATAGCTTGTTACTCAATATTTTGTTTACTTGCTGTCTCACCTATTAGCTCATGAGTTCCTTGAAGACACAACCTGCCTTTTCTTCTTTTTGTATCCCCAATGCATACTTAGCACAGGACCTGGCACATAGCAGGCACTTAACAAATGTTTATTAACTGACTGGTTCAACTTCAAAACTCATTTTGTTGAGTACTTCTAGTATTTTCTAGATTAATTTGGCATTCTCCCAGGGTCTTTTGCCTAATGGAATCTGGGCGTTCATGACTCACTGGTCTAGATGATTGGTTGGAAATTTTGGAAACATGAATTTCAGTATCACCACATGATATCTAGGTAGCTGACAAACTTGCCCTGCTTAATATAGGGGAAATACATATCCCTTAAAATATGTATATGAAAAGAATTGTCATTATATAAAACATGACACATGTATATATATAATTATATAATTATATCAGTATTATATACATCATTTATGCATGTGTATGTATGTGTGTGTATATACATACATATAATTTTTCTGTAGTATCACTAAGTATTTTATTGGCCTCACTAAAGATTATATCCTAAATCAACTATTCTTAACCTAGATCTTAGAGGAGAAAAAATTTCATCTTTATCTCAGTCTAATTGTAATTCTTGAATTTTATTATAATAATAAAAATAAAAACATTATTCAGAGAAGGGGGTCCATATAGTGTACATACCAGACTACCATGACAAAGAAAATGGTTAAGAATTTCTGCATCAGGGCCTCAGTCTCCTGATTGAACACTGTCTTTTCTCAATGGCCCCGGTTTTAAGATGGCCCCAGACATCATGCTTCATTTGATGCCACTCCTTCACAATCTCCCCAACTCTGACCTGTGTATGCTTGCTTCCTTAACATCTTTGGAACCAGGAACCATGCTCTTGGATGGGGCATGTCAATATACTTCTTTTTGGCCCTCATTCACCATTTCCAAAGTGCCCCTCTCTGGTCATCTCTTCCTTTTGTGTGTTATCTTCCCCAATTGATTTCAAACTCCTTGAGGACAGGAACTGCCTTTTTTTCTTTTAATATCCCTAGTATTTAGCACAGTATTGAGACATATATGCTAATTATTTACTTAATAAATGCTTTTTCCATTAATTTCTTCTGTGTAGGGAAACCCTGGTGAGGATCCTTCTCTACAGTGGTAAGTTAGCAACTTACCCGTTCTGCAACTTCTTATAGTTGCTGGTGATCACGAGGTTAAATGATTTGTGTGGAGCCACAGGCCCAGCAAGAATTAGAGTTGGAACTTAAATCCAGCTCTTTTTGACTCCCCAGGCCAACTCTTTAGCTACTATCCCCAGACTTTTATTCTAAAACAAATTAATGAATTAAAATTATTCTAAAATATTTTTGAGATTTATTCTTCCATTTCCACTGCCCCACTAACTTATTCATAGCTCTTATGCCTTTTTACACTTGGACTCCTCTGACAGTCTTCTAGTTGGTAATCTTTACTAGAGTCTTTGTGTCTACCAAACCATCTCAGATGCCATAGTGGATACCGTACTAGACTTAGAGTCAGAAAGACTTGAGTTCAAATTCTCTCTCAGACACTTAGTAGCTTTATGAATCTGGCAAGTCACATTCAGTTTCTTTATGGTAAAAAAGGAGGGGTTGTACTTTATGGTTCCAGATCTAAATCTGTGACCGTTTTGCTGGAATAATCTTTCAAAAACATAGCTGTTTCCATGTTCATTCATTTTAAAAGGACTTATTGAGAGAGAAAACCACTACCTCATTTCCCTTTACCCTTTTTCCACTGACGGCAGCAAATGAAAACAGGAATTGTTGGGGAGCCCATTCCAGAAACATTCTGACATTTGGGACTTTGAGTATTTACATAAATTGTGAGGATTAATACTTAACCATTCAAGGGTTTTTAAACATATAAAGCACTTTGTAAACCTTAATATTCTAAATAAATGTTAGCAGTTATTATTAATAATAAAATTTTATTTCACGAGATTTAAACTGGGAATTGCAATGAGAATTTTTGGAAGAGTGACCATCATGCATTGAGTTCTCTAAGTTTCCTGGCTAAGGGACTATGAATTAAAAGAAGTAAGAAAGAAAAACTTGGAGAAATGTTCTTATGAGAATCTTTAGCACCACAGTCACATCTCGATGACTATCAGTTGCTTAGTGTAATGCTTTATAAATGTATTACTTGATAAATTCTAAAATTTGGTTTGTGATTCACTGATTAATAGAAGGAAAACTACCTTAACATCTGCTTCTATCCAGCCCTGAGCTACAGGCCTACCAAATAGTGAATGTGGGATAATCTGGGATTCATTAGCATTTGTTGTTTGTTGCAGTTAACAGTGGAATATATAAAATGAGATGAAATCCATTTTTTAAAAACGTTGAACTCCTAAGGGAAGATCAGATGAGGACATAACCTGAACGGCTACTTTGTAGTTTTCTTTATAGGAAATCATTCCTTTGACACTTGCTGGCTTGACTACTTTATTATTATTTTTTTATTGATTTAAAACAGAAAATGTAACATTGCTGGTGGTTTGCTTAGGCTCATTATTTTATGACCCATGGAGGACATTATTGTTGCAGAATTAAAACATTTTTAAGGAAGTATGGCTGGCATTATGAAGCCAGAAGGAATTTAGAGTCATTTTGAGGCAGGTTCCTGGCTTTCTCAACCAGGGGCCTGGATTAGCACCACATAAAAAAGAACCACCAGGGACCAAATATTGACCCACGTAGCAGGTCCTCATCAACGAGGGACCTTCCAGATTGCAACATTATTAATCACTCCCCCACTCGTGCACTTTGAGTTTTCTTACGTCGTATTAGAGGAGAATGGAAGAGGGATTTTTCTAGATACTGCTCCAGTTCAAGTCCATTTTATTTCTCAGAAACATTATCCTACGTGCAGCCATTATTGAAATCATGTCTAGCCAGGCCTGAAACTGGGTGTCCTTTCATGGTTTGAAGTGATGAGGCTTGCATTTGGATTTTGCTGCTGCATGTAAAATGGTTTGCAAAACCAAATCATATCTTGTTATTGGGTTTATCATGTTTTGGATGACTGAATAAGGTGCAGGCAAAGGATAAATTGCTAGTCATCATAGACAGGATTTTGAAAAGACCCAATGTTATTGATTTTGCTCTTCCAAAGCTTGACAGATCTGTTTATTGTTTCGTAGTTTTTGTTCTTCTAGCTGTGACAATAATTTCAGCTATGTAAATTAATGAATTCGTGTGTTTCACTTACTTTGTAAAAAATCACTAATTTTTAGGGTTTTAATGTCGTGTAAGATTTCTATTTTCATAGCTGATTCCCAGATAGTATTTCATTTCCCAGAAAATGAATTATAATCACCTCTTAGATTTCTGAAATTCTGGAATGCATTTTTGCCCATTTTCAAAGGTATTATTACTGTAAAATCTTTATATTGTTTGATATCAGTTACTTACTGTCATTCCAAATGCAGAACTATAACTGGCCTAACAGAAGGAAAAACAGCCTGGAGCAAATCATATTTTCTGACTGTCTGTCTGTCTTCTTTAGTTTCTAATTCTTTAAAATGAAGGTGTTGGATCAGATCAGTGTTTCTTAGCCAGTGTTTTGTGGAAAATTTTTACCAATCCAGTCAAAGGGCTTTTCTTAAAAAGTCTATTAAAAATAGGTTTTTTGTGTGTGTGTAGATCCCAAACAAAACCATTCTTTTTCTCTCTCTCTTTGCATTCTGCCCCTCCCACCTCTGCTCCCTCTCTCATTTTCCATCTTAAAACAACAACAACAACAACAACAACAACAACAAACCTCTTACCTTCTGTCTTAGAATCAATATTATATATAGAATCAATACTAAGGCAGAAGAAAGGTAAAAGTCAGGGGGTTAAATGACTTGCTCTGGGTCACACAGTTGGAAAGTGTCTGAGGTCACATTTGAACCCAAGACCTCTAAATCTGGCTCTTATCCATTGAGTCGCCTCGCTGTTCCCTCTCATTTTCCTTTTAACTGTGGTAAGGACTGAGAAAACAATGTTAAGAATAAGTTTCTGCCCTCAAGAAAGTTATATTCAAATGGGGAAGACAAACTATAAATAACTCAGTACATTAAGGAAATATATATTTCTACACACACACACACAAACATAGGGGCAGCTAGGTGGTTCAGTGGCGAGACTATAGGGCTTAGAGACAAGAAGACTTGAGTTCAAGCAGTGTGACCCTGGGTAAGTCATTTTACCCTGTTTATATCAGTTTCCTGATCTATAAAATGAGTTGGGGTCATAAAGAGTCAGATGTGACTGAAATGACTAAAGAATAACAACACCACCAAAATGGTTCAAGAGGCCACAACCCATTGTGTGGTTTAGAGGCGTTTTAGTACTATTCCCTGGTTGTATTCCTTAAATCTTCCACCTGTCTCTGATTAGACTTCCTCATTCAAACACTGTCTATATAAGTGCTATTTATAACTTTGTCTCTTGATTATTTTTCTGTTCTTTTGGGGGTTGATTTGAGGAATCCATGGTGAAATCAATGTCAGTAAAGACAGTTTTAATAAATGAAATTATGAAAGAGAAGTTGATTAAGTATAAATGTGTAGACAAAGGAGATTTGAAAGTGAAGTTATGGGGTCACTCATCTTAAGCCATAGTTCAGCCTGAGAATTCTGAGAGGCGATGAGATGAATTTTCTCCACCTTTTTTAGGCTTAAGATCATCTGGATCTGAGAATTCAGAAATAGAGAATATGGAAACATTTATAGCTTTTCTACTTGGTGGCCAAATTGCTAGATCTCCCCGGATAGGAAGGGAGATACAATTAAGTGTAACTGATGTTTTTGTTAAAATATTTTTAATGTTTTATTGATGACTTTTTACTTCTTTAAGTTACAGTGGATAGAGCATTGGAACCAGAGGCAGGAAGACCCAAGTTCAAATCTTGCTTCATATTCTTATCAGCTAAGTGACTTTCTCTGAGAAAGTTATTTAACCTCTGTCTGCTTCATTTTTATCCTCTGTAAAATGGGAATAATAACAGCACTGATCTCCTAGTGTTATTCTGATGTTGAGATATTTGAAAAGGATTTTTCAAATTTTAAATTTTAGCTATTATTTTATGTAATTATTACTTTATTACCTATTTTCTACTTAATCATTTGTTGGTATGTTTATTGATTGATTGATTGATTTTTGAGATTGGAGCTTTCTATTTCACCCAGGCTGGAAGTACAGAGGTCTCTTATGTGTCCAGTTATACTACTGATCAGCATGACTGTCCTCACCCTCTTTGCTTCTGACCTAACCTGCCAGGTAGTCCCCTACTCCTAGGTTCTCCCTGTATTGCTGGCAGTCTAGTGCAGAAATTAGCTCACTGCTACTCAGAACTCCTAAGCTCAAGTGATCCACCATCCTCAGTAGAAGGCACTAAGGAATTATAAACATAGACCACCACACCCATAAAATGATATAAAGACATCTTTTATAACTAGTTCTTTAAACACCCCACATCCACACCCATGCCCACACACACTGTTGCTCTGCCCCAGCAATAAACTCTCTTGTAACAAAGGAGAATAGTTAACCAAAAATAATTGCTAAAGTAACAGTATATGATACTATCTATACTCAGAGTCCCCCAACTCCCTATAAAGAGAATGGAGGAAGTATGTTTTATCATCTATTCAGAACCTTTCAGTATCATTTTTGCTTAACTATTATGGCAATTGAATATATTGTTCTCCTGCTTCTGTTTTATATCGATCCATTCATTTTTCCCCAAATTCCTCATTTTAGTCATTTCTTGTAGCACAAAAAGGATTCCATGCCATTCATATACTCCATTTTGTTTCCTGATCATTGGCCTACCCATTTTTATATCTAGCATTTTTTAAACCCTTACTTTTTGTCTTAGAATCAATACTGTTTATTGGTTCCAAGGCAGAAGAGCAGTAAGGGCAAGGCAATTAAGGTTAAGTGCCTTGTCCAGGGTCACACAATTAGGAAGAATCTGAGGTCAGGTTTGAACCTAGCATCTCTCATCTCTAGTCCTGGTTTTCAATCCACTTGAGTTACCCAGCTGCCTCTCTAGCATTTTTTTTAAACCACAAAGGTATGATTATGAGTATTTCAGGATATCTATGGGACCTTTCTGTCTTTGATCTCCCTGTGATATATATGCCTGGTAGTTGGAATATCTTTTAATAAAACAATGATCAGAAATGTCATTTTGAAGAAATGGAACTTAAGCTAGTTCCTGAAAGAGGGGCAGAAAGTGGGAGAGAGCCTTTGAGGTGAAAGAAATCAAATGAGCAAAGTTTATGAGTTAGAAGTGAACATGGATTGTATTACAGTGAATGGGGTGGGAATAGAGAGAGTAAAAAGAATAGTCTGATGGGAGGAACTCCTTTTGGAGAAGAGTAAGTAATGAGGCTAGCTAGGTATGATGGTACCAACTTAAGCAGAAGACTTCAGCCTTGGTATAGAAAAGGTGAAACCACTGAAGATTCTGGAACAGGGGAATAAGATGAAAAAAGTGGTCTTTTCATAATGTTGACACATTGGTGGTAGTATTCAGGACTGATTAGAGTAATTTAGAAATGAGGGTTTGAATGAAGGTGGTCACAATGGGCATAGAGTGAAAAGGATAAATCTGAACATATCATAAAAGAAAAATCCATGGGATTTGGTGATTGATTGAAGTGAACCAGATAGCATCAAGTTTTTAGAATGTGCTTTTTGATATTTTTATCAATGACTTTAATTAAAGTAATCCTTAGAAACGTTAATATTTTAAAGGACTTTGAAAGAAAACTGGGGGCAGCTAGGTGCCCCAATGCCTCCATTTCTTTTCCTCTTACTCTTTTCTATACCCAATGCAATATAGCTCCCAACTTCATTTAATTGGAATAGTTCTTTCCAAAGTCACTGATAATTTTTTAATTTCCAGATTTAATAGCTTTTCTTCCATTCTTATACATTTTTTTTCCTGTAGCATCTGATACTATTGATCACTTTCTCCTCCTGGATATTCTTTCCTCTCTGAGTTTTTGTGACATTGATTTCTCTTTGTTCTTCTCTTACCTAACTGATCTTTTCTACCCCGTGTTCTCCTTTGCTAGATTTTTATTCATGTCATGACAACTGATTGTGAATCCAAGGCTCTGTTTAGTATCCTCTTCCCTCTGTATCCTCCAGCAATCTCATCAATTCTTATGGGTTCAATGATCATCTCTTTGTAAATGACTCACAGTTTTCTCTGTAGTCTTAGTGTCCCTCTTAAGTTTCAGTCCCATACCCGTAAACTTCCTATAGAATATTTTAAAAGACTGTCACACTGACATTTCAAACTCAGTAAGTTCAAAACAGAATTTATTATCTTTCCCTAAACTTACCCCTCTTCTGAACTTCCTTGTCACTGTTGAAGGTAGCATCTTCCTTCGAGTTCCCCATGTTTGCCACCTTTATATCCTTCTCAACTCCTCACTCTCATCTCATACATTCAATTAATTGCCAACTCTTATCATTTCTATCTCTACACCATCTCTTAAGTACATCCCTTTCTCTCCACTCATACACCCAGGAGCTTACTTCAGGCTTATCCTCTTTATTTAGACTCCTTATAGACAGAAATGGGCAATATTTCCTCTAAATGCACAATAAACTTCTAATTGGAATCCCTACCTCAAGCTCTTCTCCATCCCAATCTGTCTTCTACATAGCTACCAAAAATGATTTCCCTAAAGTGTAGGCCTGACCATAACACCATGCTACTCCAGGTTCTCTGTTACTTTTAGGACCAAGTATAAACTCCTCTGGCATTCAAGACTCTTCACAACATGGTCTCTTCTTACTTTTCACACCTTTTTACACATTCCTTCCAGGCTAGTCAAATTGGCAGATTTGTGTTACTCACACATGGTGATTGTCTCTTGTTTTTGGGTCTTCTGCCTCCCTACCTCTTAACTCTTGGAACCTACAGTTTCCTTCTAATCTTAGCTAAAATGTCATCTTTTTTCAGGGTGGCTTTGCCAATACCTTCATTAGCTAGTGCTTATAACAAATAATTTTTCAAAAGAGGAAGAAGAAAACAAAACAAAACAAATCAATATATTGAAAACAATTTAATAGTTTACACCTATGGGTTTCCTGCCTCTGCAAAGCTGTTGGGAGAGATGTCTTCTCACATTTGTTTATTTTTTAAAATTATGGGAAATTTATATTTTTCTCCCATTCCCTACCTTATTTGAAAAAAAAAAAGTAACTCCCTCTATCAAATATGTATAGTCTAGCCAAAGAAATTCCCTTACTGGCCATGTTCAAATAAGATATGTCTCATTTTGTGTCCTGAATTCACCATTTCTCTGTCTGGAGGAAGATAGTACACTTAATCAAAGATGATCATTGTGTTCTCAGAATTCTTACAGCTTTCAAATTTATTATTTTTTTTACAATGTCTCTATCATATAAATTATTCTTGTTCTGCACATTTTATTCTTCATGGGTAAATACAAGTCTTCAAAATTGTTCATTTTGTAATGTTGATGTCATAGTATAGATTGTTCTGATTCTACTCACTTCACACTGCATCAGTCTGTAGAATTCTTTCTATGTCTCTCCAAAATCATCTATTTCCCATTGTATTCTTAATTCCCTAATTCCCTAATAACATCCCATTTAGTTTCTATGGATTGCTTTTTTTTTGGCGACCACAAAAAAGAGCTGCTACAAATATTTTAAATATTTATAGATATTTTAATAAAATATTAATTTTATAATAAAATAAAATAAATCTTTTATATAAGTTCAAGTAAATATAATAATCACAACATAATATAGCTATAGGGAAATTGCCATCTATTCTTTTCTTGGATTTTCTTTCACTTACAAATTTTGATTTTTTTTGCTCTTCATAATATCTTCTGAGCCAAATCCCAACATTTTCAGTGAGCTACCATCTTGACTCTCCTCTGTGGCAGTGCTGAGAATTAGACATCAGACTGATGCATGATTAGTGTGATGCCTTTTTATTGGTCTGATGTATTTCTTCCAGTTATCAGAAAGTTGTTGAGGTTCATTTTTATGGGCAGCAATTTTAGCACCTACACAAGCTACGTTTTTACTGATTCTTCAACGATTTTTTTTTCTTTTTGCCTTCCTCTCCCATTCTCTGCCACTTCTCACTTTTTCTAGTTTTAATTTACTTGCCTTTCAACAAAGCTGAATGCATTATATTATTTGTGCTATGTTCTTAATTCCAACTTTTCTCATTGGCAGTGAACATCAACTTATTTTTTTGACAGTTTTTCTTTTTGCTTCCAAAGCTCCTGGAGGATCTGGGTGTTATCTAGAAAACTGACATTTCAGAAGTCAGCCCCATGCCCTTGGAAAGAGAGTTAGATGAATACAAATGGCCTGTGGTTGTAATGCAAACTTTCCTGGAGGCTCCATAAGCAGAAGTATATGCTTTTTCTAGCCTTTTGAGAGGACCTCCTAGTTAACTCGGAGACATTCCTGAAGCATGGTGACAAGGTGAATACATTTGCATTCTGCCTCAAACTCTGGACATCTCATTTATGAGACAGCACAATTAATAGATCACAGGCAATTCCTGCAGAAGGCACTATCATCACAGTATAGCAGTGATGTTCATTTTGAGGCAGGGGCTTGACATTAGAGATTTAAAGGACTTCTGTCATTTCACCATTCACATGACTTCTAGGGCAAGCCAATCAATCTCCCAGGGGACAAGCTTCTACTGTGTTCTAATGAATTCTCTAGAAGAGTAGCATTACCCATACCATTTCCCCCCAAACTTGACTTTACAAATCTCCTGCCAATAAAAACTAACAAGAATGCCTCTGTTGGAACAGTCTTCCTATGGTAGCACTATCTAAATATAACAAATGGAAGAGATTTGATACATAGCTTATGCATACTCTTTGTATAGTTGTGAGTGAGAGATTTACCATTTGGCATAAGATATTTACACCCGTTCATCAAAATATGACTCCCCTTTGCAGTCTTCTAAAGCTATCCCTGTAATATACATTATTATGGTAATTTAAAAAGGAACCTAGTGTAGAAAAAGAACATGATAAATGCATATCATCTTACTCTTTATGGCTCTAGTAAATTTCATACCTTAGGCAAGACCGAATACATTTGGAGTTTCTCATGCAACAATCATTCTGGAAATGAGTCAGTCAACAGGCTTTTCCTTACTCATTATTATTTAGCCTAAAGATCGGAAGAATCTGTTTTTATTCCGTTATCAATTTATTTCCAAGAAATGCCATTGCCTTTACCTACTAGGATGAGCACTTCTTTTCTTCCTATTTATAATGCTTGTAAAACTAGACACTTTCTCTCACTCTGTTTAGCTATTTCAAGGGCTGAACATTTTATTTTCTGTAGGATGCTTTCATCTATAAATTAGTATACCAGATATTTCTGGCATAGCAGCTGAGCCTCTGACAAAGTATTTTTACTCAAATCAGGAGATCAGGAAGATCTTTCATGTTCTTTTTATTTGCTAAGCACTAAATCCTTTCGTCTAAAACAGGGAAAAAATAACTAGGAAGGCGTTTGTTGAATTACACAAAGGGCATATGGTTTAGACCTTTGCTGGAGCACGGACTGCAGTTTAGCTGTCTAGGCACTATCATTCCCCTCAAAGGTGAAATGATTTAGAGGCCTAGGGAAACTTAATTTTTCTTGATCACCATGTGCAACCTGGAATTTTAATGGCAGGCATAATTAATTCTTCTGATGTTAATCATCAGGGCTGGGCTCCACAATTATCAGCCTGGTGCAGCTGGGGCATGGTGCAGACATGAAAAATTAGGAAAATGAATCAGTAATAGGGTGGCAGATTTAATCTGCATCATGAAAACAAAGTTAAAAAGAGGAAGATCGAGAGAATTTCAGCTGAAGCTTTTGTGCCAATGAGCACTGACAGAACTGAAAAATGTTGCCGATGTCCAAAGTGATTGGTAATTACCAAGCCATTGAATTTTTTATTGTCAATTTATCATTGCGCCAGAGGTTAAATTTAACATCTTCTTCTAAAGCCATCACTCTAAGAGGAAGGCTGGCTGGGTGTCACGTGGCCCAGAGTCAGTGAAAGGTTAATCAGGTATTCCTTTAGTTTGCATGTGCTCCCAAATCACTCCTTCCTTCCCTTCTTTCGTGCCTTTCATTGAGGGGCATCCGTGCCATTGGGTGTTTTCTGCTTTTTTACATTATCTGTGATTTTCAGATAAATATTAGATTCCATTCTTCAACATGCAGACACAGCTTTCCCTTCTTGGATTCCTTCATCTTTTAAGGTAGACTATGGGATACATTCCCTGCACCCCCTCCCCATCCCCTTCTTCCCTCAGATTGGCATTTTCTAAAAAGGCTGGTGCAAGAGAAGAAGAATTATTTCCCAAGTAAGAAAAATCCCATCATTTCAAGCCCTGGGGACACCTCATTAAGGTGCAGCTGAGATAGGGCCCTATCACATCTACCAAGTCTGTTCTTTGTTTTATAAAATGCTATATCTGTGGTGGATGGTCACAAAGAAAGAAAGAAAGAAAGAAAGAAAGAAAGAAAGAAAGAAAGAAAGAAAGAAAGAAAGAAAGAAAGGAAGAAAGAAACAAAGGAAGAAAGAAAGAAAGAAAGGAAGGAAGGAAGGAAGGAAGGAAGAAAGGAAGGAAGGAAGAAAAAGGCTTCTTACAAAAAAAATTAAATTTCTACCATCATACTTGGAGAAGATCAGATTTTACTTTCTTTGTAATGAATCTTGTGATTAGTGAGGTCTTTGAGGGGAAAAACAAAACAAAAACCCCTTGGTTTAAAGTCAAGAGGCTATTTAACCCCCAAATATTGACCATGTTCTAATCTTTCCCTTGATGAATGGTTCATAATAGCTGGACTTTTTTTTTTAAGGGAAAGATATAGCATCCCCAAACCCTCTAAAATATTTCAGCAGATAAAACCAGAAGCTACAGACACTGAGACTCCACATATAAATGCTCATCTCCCTGATTTTTTTTTAGCTGCTGCTACTGCCTAATATATCCATTGCCCAGTCTTAAAACAAGTCACCTGTTAATCTGGGGGTATTTTGTTGTTTGGGAAAGGTGCTCCCACATATTTGCACAGTCTGTGTATTTGGGAATACAGGCTGGGCTCTTATTAAGGGAATGGTATGCATTTTCTATAAATTAAAAATGGAAATGGCCTTTCAGGGAGACTCAGTGGAGAAATCAATGCATGCATTAATTACTGCAATTCATTACCCAAATAAAAATGGGCTCAACCTTTCAATGGGATACAAATTTAGGGACCAAAGATGTTTGAGAAAGACAAAGCCTTGTGATCCTGGTCATGTTAATCTGCAGATCAGAGACTATGTGAATCCTTGGCTGGTGGAACTCCTCAGGGGATATTCTAGCTGGGATCAATCCCAAGTATACAGGCAGTGAATTATTACCGCTGAATACAAAAGCCGATCACATGACTGTCACCTACCAACAGTGGCAGGAGTCCTCCAGATCAGGCTTCATAAGACCTTGCCTTTCTGATCCCTCACTTTTCTATAATTAAATTTGAACCATAAAAGCCATACCTGTCCAATAACCTCCAGTTGCCCTCATAAACAAAAAGGACTCCCAAATGTAGCAACTGTTTGCTGGAAGAAACACAGGAAAATGTCTTTTCTTTCTTTCTTTCTTTCTTTCTTTCTTTCTTTCTTTCTTTCTTTCTTTCTTTCTTTCTTTCTTTCTTTCTTTCTTTCTTTCTTTCTTTCTTTCTTTCTTTCTTTCTTTCTTTCTTTCTTTCTTTCTTTCTTTCTTTCTTTCTTTCTTTCTTTCTTTCTTTCTTTCTTTCTTTCTTTCTTTCTTTCTTTCTTTCTTTCTTTCTTTCTTTCTTTTTTCCCCAGCTGTATCCATGCTCCATGCACTGTCCCTTCTCTTCCCTTCTGGAATTTCACCAGGGGACTGGAAAACATACCACAAATAAAAAAATCTACAGAAAAGATACAGTGATTTATTGAAAAGATTCTCCACTCTTCTCCTGAATTAGTAACCTGTCCTTTTCCAGAGAAGAGGGAAGAAAGTGCAGTGGAGGGATGTAATATTTCTAACAACATTTGGATGCCTTTCTTGATCATGCTTTATGTCTGGGGGATAGATTACTAAGTGAAGGTTTCTGTTCAAACCCTCTGTGTATTTAGGATCATTTGAATCCTTCTCTGTTTTGTGCAATAGGCATTTGCCAGAGAGAGGGCTTAATGTAAGTATCAGCAGCTCGTAGCCTAATACATATTAGCTAGTTCCTTTCTGCCATTGGAACACTTGGCTATTTTAATTGGATTCTGTCCCAAACTGCAACTAATTAAGAATCAATTCAGGACCATTAGTAAGTAGGACTAGCTAGCCAGTGCTGCATATTTCAAAAGAGTTAGTTTTAATGAGAGGAGTTCCTGGACTGGGGGGTGGAGGGTGGGGAAAGAAACATTAAAGATAGTGTAGGGACCCTCTTCAGCAAAAGCTAACAACTAATGGAACATAGAAAGATGCTGAACTTGGAGTCCTCTCTAATTGATCTACTTACTGTTCCTAAAGAAACTCTACAAAAAACGAATGCAGGTATTTACTGTGCATTAGTAGCTCGGTTGCAATTTATAAACATTAGGAATTGTTGCATTCTGGGGGCGATCTTTCCCTTCATCAGAGAAACATATGCTATCTCTTTTCAGAGATATTAACCTTAGAACTGTCAAGCCATGTTCTCTTCTCTGGGCTTTGTACTCGTGCAACATCTGTTTATCCATACTGTATTGCCTGCAGATGGTATTTTTAATTTGTTAAAGGGTTAGAGATGCCATGTTTCTGACAGCTGTAGCTTGGTCCCTTTACCACAAAGAAAAACTTTGCAAGAACTCAGTGCTTTGGGGGAGTAATTTGATGCACATTTCTTCATTAGCTACATTTATTCTTTCTTGGGTCTTGATATCGCATACTCCATAATTATGAATTGTGCTCACGTAGTTGTTTTTCTGCAGGGGATGAAGGCAGAAAGTTAGTGTACAGTTAACCTTCTTTGAATGTTGCATTATGAATATATGTGCACTTACAATGGGATAGCCGAATATTTAATCATTAGAGAGGAGAGGCAATAAATCAAATGTCTGAACTTGGATGCATTATCTGAGAGTCTTGATTTCAGACTTAACCTTCCCCATGGACTTCTGTCGTGAGAAATTACTTGGACCAAGTTTCTTCATTTAAGGCAGTTCAAACACAACTGCAAAGCTACTGTGACTAACCAAAAAACAAACAAACAAACAAACAAACAATAAAACCAACAACAACAACCAAAACAACACAAAACCAAATCCCAACCCAACAAGCAACAATAGGATTGTTTGTTTCTAGCAGTGAAAGGAAATGATATTATTCAATGGAAAGTGAATTGTCTGAAGTTAAGATTTGATATATGGTTTGGATGGTTTACGGAGTGGAAATGGAAAAGGTAGATTTACCCAGGATGTTGTTTTAAGATATTCCTCCAAATGTGCTAGGGTTGCCTATTAGTCTTTATTTTTTTCTTTTATGCCATTAATGACATTAGATCAGAACTGATCTACTGTTATTAATATCTGCACCCACGATATGGTATGACTAAGACTATAACCACCTTGAGTTATTTGGGGGCATTAACTATTTCAGGGGAGGTCAAGGTCTCATGTGGTAGTTTCTTTCCCCAGATTCCCAAACAAGGTGGCTCTGGCAATGCACAATGCCTGCATTTAACATGCCAATCCTAATTATGATTGGCCTGAAGAACAGCTATCACAAAGCATGTTTTTAAAGTGTTTTCTTATGAATAACTTCGCAGAACCATAGACATTTAGAAGTTGGAAGAGATGTCAGAGGTCATCTAATCCAACCCATACCTGAGCAAGAATTGCCTCCTCAGCTTTGGGAGCAGCTGGGTGACTCAGTGGATTGAGAGGCAGACCTAGAGACAGGAGGTCCTGGGTTCAAGTCAGGCATCAGATACTTCCCAGCTTTGTGACCCTGGGCAAGTCACTCAACCTCCATTGCCTAGCCCTTACTGCTCTTCTGCCTTGGAACCAATACGCAATATTGATTCTAAAACAAAAGATAAGGGTTAAAAAAATACCACTTCCATGACATGTCTGACAAGCCTTTCCTTGAGAGTCTCCCCTGAGAAGGAAACTCTGTGACCTCAAGGTAGCCTAATCCATTTTTGGGAAGTTCTGATTGTTAGGAAGTTTTTCCTTCAGAAAGTTTAAATTTATCTCTTGCAACTTCCAACTATTGCTCTTGGTTTTGTCCTCTGGGGCCAAACAGAACAAGTCAAATCTCATTTCTCTTTTGAAGCTCTAAAATACTTGGAGAGGGTATCAGGGGTGTGCTGGTAAACATCCAGCAACAAGCTCTCTGAAAAGAAAAATGTATTCATGACACTTTTAAGTTTAATCTGTATTATTAACGTTTAAGCTCAGACAATTAACAAGACAATAAATTAAGCCCTGACTTGTAGCATTTATGATTTCAAGGGAGTAAATACTCTGAAAATTTAACAAAGTGGTTGGAGCACTCTAGCACATCCCTAAATTCCAACTGCTTCCTCTTCATTAGGTTAATCATCCCCAGTTCTTCTGGCTAATCCTCATTTGACATGAATTTAAGCTTTACAATCCTGGTTATACTCCACAGGACTCTCTCTTGCTTATTAACATCCTTCCTAAAGGAAGGCATTGGTGGTGTTCATAGGATGGGATACAATAGTCCCTAACCAAGATGCAGTGTGGACTATCAGCCCTGGATTCCAGGATTTCATCCTTTCATGCAGACTCAGATTGCATTAACTTTTTTTTTTTTCAAGTTTAAGATGGAGACAGACAGAGCATTAAGTTTTGGAAGCTTGGTGAAACAGTATATAGAGCATTGGGTCTATAGTCAGGAAGATTTTAGACACTTCCTAGTTGTGGGATCCTGTGCAAGTCACTTAACCGTATTTACCTTAATTGATTCATCTGTAAAATGAACTGGCGAAGGAAATGGCAAATCACTCCAGTATCTTTGCCAAGAAAACCCCAAATGGAGTCACAAAGAATTGGATATGACTGAACAACAACATATACTCTGTTAAAAAAACAAAAACAAAAGCTACTATCTAGCCATACTTTCCCCATATTATGTTTATGAAGTTGATTTTTAATACAAGTATAAGACTTTATATTTTTCCATATTAAATTTAATCTTACTAGATTTAATCCAGTGTTCTAGTTCAGAGGTGTCAAATCTGCTGCACATCATCTAAGTTCTCTATTTTCCTGCAGATAGAATCAGATTAAAATATAACTGGGAAATAGTTAATAAGATGAAAAAATACAGCAAAACATAGATAATGTTATTACATGGTTTTCAAAGTCAGTATGTACCTATAGAGATCCTTACATATGGTTTAATGGAACCTGTTTCTGTTTGAGTTTGACACTACTGATCAAACAGGCTAAGATTTTTTTGAATTCTTGTTCTGTTATTTAATGTGTTAGCCCTCCAGGCTTCATGTTATCTGCAAGTCTGATAAGTATGTCATCTATTCCTTTAGCCAAATCATTGATAAATATCCAAATGGCTCTGGGCCAAGCTGAATCAGAGCTTGAAGAAGATTAAGTAGAGATAGATGTAGTCTATTCTCTCAGGGTTTGCAATCTAAAGCAGCTAACACTGAACACAGATCAGCACATCAAAGATAGAGACAGAAAACACTGTCTAAACCACAAACTTCAAAATTAAGTCAAATATTTGCATTATGTACATCCATGGGCAAATTCTTTTAATGTGGTGAAGAGTGCGAGTCATGGTGACTTGGGGAAAAATCATCACCTTCGTTATAGCTAATTGGAAAAGTTTGGCAGTATGGAATTTGAAAAGTAGAAGGGACACATCTCTTAGTTAGTCTGGGCACAGAATATGGTATGAAAGAAGGCAACCCCCTTCCTCAATTAAAAAAAAATTAACAACAATAAACCTCTCTCTCCAAACCTAACCATATGCAGCTTATAATTTTGGCACCAGTGATTACATTTTTCATTTGATGATTTTGCTTAACTTACAGAGGAAATAAATAAACAGCATAACCTGATTACATTAGTGTTTGTAAAAGAGTAGGGGATTAGGGATGAGGTAAATGTGTGTGTGTGTGTGTGTGTGTGTGTGTGTGTGTGTGTGTACATGCACATGAGAGTGTGTTTGTGGCAGAACTAGACAAGGACAGATGACAAAAAGGAGTAAAGGAATAAAGGGCAAACAGACTGTAGAGAGGCTGTAAACAGAGGTACCTCCAAATTCCAGGTCTTGAAAATCAGGGTGACTTTCAAGATCTGAAAGCTCTAGGCTGTCTTCTGTCTCTTGCAATAAATAGCTGCTGTCTATACTCTTACAAAGGCTCCATAGTTGGCAAGAAGCAACACAGAGACTGGCGTTTGCTTTTAGTACGGTGTCTTTTGTTATTGTTGTTCCTGCCTTTTGGAGTTAGGGAATTGAAATGTGGAAAGAAGAACTTAGAGACTTCCTCCATTATAAATCAGATGGTACTTAGATGGCTGCAGTGTTTAACCCTAGATTCAAGCAAAGCATTGTCCAAGTCCATTAACTCTTCAACCCAAGCTTTCTTTCACTTGATTTCTTTATATATTCTTCCTTGTTTGTCATCAGTGTCACCATCACCCTCACTTATCATCTTCATCATCATCATCCTCACCATCATAATAAGAGCTAGAAGGAATATTAGGTGTCTTCTAATCCAACTTCTTCATTTTACAGAAGATAAACTTAAGGCCCTGAGAGGTTAAGTGAGTTGCCCAAGCACACACCGAGACTACATGGCAGACTTAGAATCTGCATACAAATCCACTGTTCCTTATATACTATACCATATTGACTCATTGATTTCCTCATCAGCCATTTATCTTGTAAGTGCAGGGCACTAACCCAGGTACAAGGTGTGTGTGTGGGATGAGGGTTGTACAAGAGATAAGCAAAGCTCAATTTCTGGTTCCAGTTGCTTATTAGGGGAAACAGGCTAGTAGGAGACATAAGGCAAGTAACAGTCATTTCCAGTCATATCAGGCAAGTAACAGTCATTTCCAGTCATATCTGACTCTTCATGACTCCATTTGGTGTTTTCTTGGCAACGATATTGGAGTGGTTTGCCAATTCCATTCCAAGGTCTAGAACTTTTACAGACAAATGAGAAAACATTTTCATTTGCTTCTCTGGCTACAGGTGGATGGGGTGGAGCAGGCCAAGAGCAAAAGGATATAGTGGCATATCATCTATTTGCCTATAAAAAGATGTGATCGTTTTCAGAGAGAAGGCTGGTTTGGCGCCAGAATTGAATCCTAGCAGCTACAAAGAAGATTGGGTACATTTCTGTGACCCATTCTATAAGGACTGGCCTGAAGTTCCTATATATTTTTACCTGTGGGTGATAACCTGAGAAGGAGAAGGGAGACTGAAGGAAATAGGGGAATAATAAAGACTCAGACACAACAAGTTAAAACACATGGGGAGTGGTGCGAACTCCTTAATATTTTCCTTGGATAATTAATTAAAGGGAAACATGAGGAATAAGAAAACATGTGGGGAGTAAGAACTCCTTAATGCCTCCTATGGACAAGAGTGTCCGAGGATTAATAGGAAGCATGGGGGCGACAGCGTTGCGAGGAAAGAGAGATCAGGAGAAAAAGATAGGACAAAACAATCAGATCATTCAGGGAAGTAAGAGAGAGATTCATGCTTGTCCCCCAGTATTTATTGGAGGTTTTAGGAATGTGGATTATGAGGTGATCAATGAATACAAGTAACATGGCATAGGTCTTAACATTGGTTGAATTGACAATGATGAGATCAAAGAGGTGGAGATCAACCTGACATGCGCCTTTGTAAAGGAATGTGGTCTGACAAGGTGTGAGCTAGGCTCCTGTGACTGCTCAGGAATTCTCTTGCCTTTTGGACTGTAACTTCTATACAATGATCATTAACTGATCTGACCATGTATCTGGTAAATGAATATATATGATACAATACCAATACATCAACCATACTTCCCAGATGCTAACATGCCTGGTATGCTACACATTCAATCCACAATCCCAGGGGTAGACAGATTCGAGGAGTGCAAAATTATGAAAAGGTGAGATGCTTCGTTTGCTCACTTATCACTAGAAGAATCCAAATACAGCCAACATGTAGAAAAGGAATTTATATCAATCATCTCCCTCAAGGAGAGAAGCTTAGGATTCCAGAAGATGAAGGAAGAGAGAAAACCTATGAGCATTCTGGGAAGCTACATCGGTGAATCTTGCTTCTCTCCAGGAAGGGCTTGGGAAAGAGAGGGTTCAGGAAAGTTTGACTCTTCAGCCCTGCTCCAAGGAGGCAGAGAAATGCTCATCCTTTTCAAGTATGAAGAAAACCTAGTGTTTGTATGTTACTTCTATCCTGAAATCAAGATAACATGAATTAAGGCAGCTAGCTTAAACTTCTTAACAACTGAAGGAAGATCAGTCATTCAACTGAAGTATAGAAATGAGAGGTCACATTGCCTTGCACATAGTAGGCACTTAATAGGTATTTGCTTAATGCCATTAAAGAGGATATGTATAGTAAACAAGCCTGTATGGCATATATGTAAGTGTGCCATTTAAGTCATCTTAGATATATATTAAGTAACATCATGAGTGAAAATGGACTAAAAGTTTCTAGTTTCTGATTTTAGGGTTCTTAGATACTATAAACTTCAGAATGGTTAAATTTGTGTGAGACCACAGAAGACCAAGGAAGGATATACAGGTCAGTTAAATTAAACAGACTTTTCTAATGTTCCTAGTAAGTACAAGGCTTGTATTAGGTGTTGGGGATACAAAGAGGAAAATCCCACTGCTTACTGTTCCCAGTGGCTGGAATGTATCCCTTCTCATCTCGGTCTCTTGGAGTCTCTAACTTCTTTCATGGCTTAGCTTAAAGGCCACCTTGTGGCCTAGTAGGTCTAGTCTGTCTTGACCTCCCAGTCATTAGGGCCCTTCCCTTTGGAAATTACTTCATATTTGTTGTATATGTATTTTGCTTACATATATGTGTTTGTATTATTTCCTGCCTCCTGGAGCCACCCCAGTCTCCCTCTTAGAATGAAACTTCTTGAGGCAGAGACTATTTTTGTATCTTCAGTACATACACCATGCCTGCTGCACTAACAGGCATTGATAAATGGTTCTTGAATGAATGGATTGAATGAATACATTCTTATGATGAGGTGAAGGAGTGGCTTAGAGCCCTATGACAAAACATTGCTTTTGGAACCTCTGGAAAACCACTTATCACAGCTTGGAAAGTGAATTTGATGCCTGGTCAATACCATCGTCCAAACTAGTGGGTGGTATTTCCTTAAGAAACTTAGTAATGAGGTCTGTCACAGAAATGGTTAAGCCACTTTTCCAGAACACACACACACCCTCTCTCTCTCTCTCTCTCTCTCTCTCTCTCTCTCTCTCTCTCTCTCTCTCTCTCTCTCTCTCTCTCTCTCTCTCTCTCTCTCTCTCTGTTTCTCTTTTTCTTCCCCCAATCCTGGTGAAGAAATCTATGACTGAGGGAATCTCAATTTTAAATCTTTAAAAAAAACCTCTTAAATGAATATTTTCTTAAAAACACTGGCACACACAGAGCAGTAAACCAACAATCCTCAGAACCCAATCAAATTCATGCATGAAAAATTCCATTAAAATAACATTAAAAATCCACTCTAATACAACAGGAGCCAGGGGACTTGGAGCAAGTCTGACACTCCTGTTCCTAATCGTTAAATTTTTATTGATAAACTTTACAACAATAATCTGTTATTTAGTTCACCGCATTTACACCCCAATAAATCCCATTCCATTGTCAATTTTCCCCAATGTCCAAATAAAAAGAAGAAAGAACAAAATACCTAGTTGCTTTCCCCGGCAAGAATACTGAATCAAATGCTAAATTGTTATGGTGATTCACCTTATAATTAATCCTGCTTAAATTTGTAATCTCATTTAAAATATATATAACACAGATAGCTGCCAACCAGCTTAAGTAAAAAAAAAATGTCTTTCTCAAACTTAACAATTTTAGGTCACAAAAAGAGACAAATAAATACCCTTTTGTAGGCCAAGACATCTGCTGTTGTTAGACATATTTCTGGTTGCTGCTCCTGTTAAGCTGGTCATATTGATCTAGATTTTAAATAGATTCATCTCTGGAATTTTAGAATACAGGGTTTTATCCAATTTATAGATAATATTTTCTTCTTCTAGTCTCTAGACCATTTCATTGCTTACTCATAGAACCATTAAATCTTAATATTGGAAAGGACCTAAAAATCATCTAACATAATAACTACCTATGGATGAGAGAAATTCATATCGCTGTAGTGAATTTTTATTTACTATTGTGAAATATAGGGAGGGATCTAGTAGTAGGTGAAGATTTTAGTTAAGTGGCTAAAATGAGACTTGAGAATTATCAATGATCCATTAAATGCCTAAGCTGGGCATTTAAAGATCTTTACTATGTGACTCTACTTTTTTGAACTTATTTAAAGTAACTACTCTTTATGCACTCCATTCTCTTTTTTAAAATTATTTTTTCCCATTTGAATAAGTTTATTTAGTCAATTTAGAACATTATTCCTTGATTACAATAATCACATTATTTCCCTCCTTCCCCTCCACCCACTCTTCCCTCAGCCAACACGCAATTTCATTGGATATCACAAATGTCCTTGATCAGAACCCATTTCCATGTTGTTTACACTAGGATGTTCATTTAGAGTCTACATCCCCAACAATATGCCTTCAACCCATGTATTCAAGCAGTTGTTTTTCTTTGGTGTTTTTACTCCCACAGTGTTTCCTCTGGATGTGGATAGTGGTTTTTCTTGTTGGTTCCTTCGAGTTGTTCAGGGTCATTGCATTGCCACTAATGGAGAAATCCATTACATTCTATTGTACCACAGTGTATCAGTCTCTGTGTACAATGTTCTCCTGGTTCTGCTTCTCTCACTCTGCATCAATTCCTGGAGGTTGTTTCAGTCCCCATGGAATTCCTCCACTTTTATTATTCCTTTTAGCACAATAGTATTCCATCACCAACATATACCACAATTTGCTCAGCCATTCCCCAATTGAAGGGCATCCCCTCATTTTCCAATTTTTTGCCACCACAAAGAGCACAGCTATGGATATTTTTGTACATGTCTTTTTCCTTATTATCTCTTTGGGGGACAAACCCAGCAGTATGTACTCCATTCTCTAACAATACTGGACTAATATACCAATGGGTTTGAGGCCCATTGATTACCCTCAATTTGGTTTAGACCATCTGCCAAGATAGTTTTATCAAGGTGTTCCCTCTGAGCATGCTACAGTTTCTTGAAGCCACAGGTGAAGGTTGTGTGAAAGGTGGACACCAAAGATAAATGAGCAGCTCTGAAAAGGTCTCAGAAAGCCCTCACATAAGAGGTTCCAGTCCTCCATGAATGCTCCATACACCACTGGTCTTTGATGAGTGTAAGAGAGAGCAAGGCTGATGACTCTGCAATTCTGCCTCACTTAAATCCAATTCACTTACAAGCCAGGGCATCATCCCAGGATGTCATCAATCCTCTTTGATCGAAAGGACAAGCAGAAACAACTGGACTAGCTGCTTATTCTTTAAATTTAGAATTCCCTTCCTCATCTATATGATTTTGTACAGGCTGCCCCATCCCTGGAATATACTGACTTAGAATGCTTAACTTCCTTCAAGGTCCAGGTTATATGCCATCTTCTAGAAAGGTCTACCCATTTTCTTTAGTTATTAGTACTATTCTTCAAATTATCAAGTGAACACTTCTTTATTTACACACACATTGTATCCCCGAAGTAGAAGAGAAAGTCATTGAGATTAAGAACTGTTTTCCTTTTAGTTCTTGTAAACTTTTCACATAGTATGTGCTAAATGAATGTTTGTTGGATTGGAGTAAATTGTAACTCTATATCTAAGGTTGCCTTTTCAAACAATCTATCCCTAATTAATTAGTAGTGCTATTATATTTTATTTTTGATATTCAACTTTTTTATAGTCATCCAATCAATTGCAAATTAACCATCATAGAATATACGTACGTAACTATATGTTTACCTCATTGTGCATAGTAAGTATAAACCTCCAAGTTGTATGTAAGTAGACTTTTATAAACATATTTTACATTCATTGAAGGTGATAGTTGCTAAAAGTAATGTTTATTGAGAACATACCCATTCATTCTACAAATTTGTATTAATCACTCTATTGTTGTAAAATAACATGTCAAAATCTGATATGTATTTTCTTTTGCAAAGTGAAAAATCCTTATATGGCGATAACAGCCAATTCCTAATCCATATGTGGTGAGTTTCAATTTTCAGAAACTTGAATCCTAGAATTCTCCCCATGTTGCTCTAACATTTGAATTATGGAACATCATTGTCTCTGAAGAATCATAATTTACATATGCCTCCAAAGGACCTTTAGACAACATCACAAAGACATCAAATGAGGACATAAATGGAAAGCCATGTAGTGTAAAACCCAATTGTTCTCAGAGTGTTCCAGAATCCAGGGCTTTGACTAAGACCTAGAAACATCTGCATAATGTTTCCCAAGATAGCCTTCTCTCTCTACTTCTCCAGACAGAGCACATTTTAGTAGTAATTCAATGGCAGGTTCTTTGGATTAGGACTACTTTAATGGACCAAATCAGAGCTCCAAGTCTGGTATCCTGTGTCCTTGTGAGGCCACATGATATTGACTTAATGATGTGATTAAAAAAAAGATATCCTTTGCAGCCATCTCCTTTTCTCAACAAATATGGAGACTACTCTAGTTCAGACCTTCATCCTCATGTCTTGACTTTAGCCTCTCATTCTCACTTCATCTTATCTGTCTTCTCCAACACACTCTATGTATGGTTATTAAATCAGTATTTCTAAAGAATGAGTCTGATAATGCTACTTCTCTGTTCAAGAAGCTTCAGTGACTCTCCATTGTTCCTAGGAAAAAGATATTCCTCTCCCTGGCATTTAAAGCCCTTCATAATCTGGCCCAACCTATATATATCTCCAGGCTAATTACACATTGTTACTTCTCTTTCATGCTCTACTCTACATTCCAACTAATCTATCTTACTTGCTCTTCCATACACTTGTATCTCCTGTTTCTGCTTTTGCTCAGGATATCTCCCATGCCTGGAGTATGCTCGCCTTTCTCATATATACCTCTGGGATCCCTTGTTCCCTTTCAAGTTTCAAATCAAGACTCCTAGAGCAGGCTTTTTCTAATCCTCCCCTTCCTCTTGTTAACATTCTTCCTGAATGTTAACTGAAATCACTCTGAATTTACTTTATATAAATTTAGTATCTTTGTGCATGTATGTTCTTTCCCATTAATATAATGCAAGACCTTTGCGGAGAAACCTTATACTTGGTTACCTTGGGGGGATAGGGGGAAAGAAAGTTCCATAAGCTTAAAATAGGGAAAATTTAAAAAAAGGTTTAATTGTTTAAATCTCTTCAATAAATACCTCATGTTAGTAATGTAATTACTTGTTATAAAATTAATCTAGCTCAAACTCAATAGATTATATTCTTTCTGAATTTCTTTGTTTATTTTCCAAGTGAATAGAAAATTGAATTTTGAAACATTTTTTGCCACATTTTATTTCTTAAACATTAAAGATATGAGAAGCTATACATTATATTGTATGTTTTCAGGATGTTTCAACACAACTAATTCAGTACCCTATGATTCATGCTCTGGGATGTCTTATTACAATTATTATGTTGTAGTATAAAATTTTAAAAATATATTTATATTGTTAATTAAGTGATGAATCTTATAAATTCTGAGTAGTGAGTTATGGTTCATTAGTCACTACTCAGACATTAGCCAATCAAATGATTTTATTTTCTCTGCCTACACTTTAACTTTCCTGTTAATAAAGATTACTGATAATATTTGCTCCTTTTTAGGTTCTGTTAAGAGTCATCTGATTGAAGATTCTGTGCTGTAGAAATGTCCTTTAAATAGCTTACCAACATCAAATTTAAAATGAGGAAGCCATGATTTGTAGAGAAGATACTAAGGAACATTTTAGTTACTTTTCCCAAGATCCCTTTTGGGTATCATTTCTGAGAAGGTTTCTATATTAGGCAGAGAATATATTACCATTCTCAATGACTTTTTATTTATAATTTTCCTTTGGGCATGTAGAGAAAAGTGTCATGCAAACATTTGTGTTGGGTTGATAGCAGTACTGATGGTTACCTAACTCCCATAGGGCTATGGTGCCAGGGAGTCCCAGAATTGTAGAGGTGGTAAAATATGACAGAGAGTTCTCCATTTGATTCTATACTCTTAGGAGTGTATTGGTAATATATAGGAACAGTAGGGGATGAGGGTAACATGATATTTGGAATTGAGTTTTTTATTCCCTGTGCTTTCTCTGGCACTTGGAAGAAGTTTATTGCCCTGGTGAAGTCAGAAAATGTGATCTCCTAATAAGACATTTGCTTGATTGGCTTGCTAAGAACTCCCCACATTTGCACTCAGAGGTCCCCTAGGGAATCAAGTCTTTCCTCCAATTAGGCTGTTGCAGTGACCTTATCCCCAAAGATTTGAACTCTTCTGTCCCTTGACAAAGAATATTTTCTCGTTTACAATGCTTATGATGCAATATGTGTTTCCTTGTGGAGTAGTTTGTGAAGCGGGGTGTATGGACCTTAGAAACTATGTGTGGCAATCCACTTGAGTGTCAAAGACATATTAGAACTCCTATTTGTAATGATGATAATTTTCATCTAAAGACAATAAAAGAAATTAAGCCCTAATTTAACATATGGATTGATCCTGGCACCTTTATTTGGTCTGCATGTCAGATGGTCATATGCAATGTGCTACACATGAGGTGTCCTGAGGGAAAAGGAGGTGACACCCATTCCTTTCCTCATTCATTTGCTTTTAGCATATTATGGCATATTGCAGTTTACACGTACTAGTTTAAGGGGTTTTATGGATTACATCACCTAGGTTTTAATTCCAACAACTCACAAAATGAGTAAATGGTTTAAAAAGATTCCTACAAAGAAACCCTGGATTGAAGCCTAACACTGATAACAGTATGAGCACAAATGAACAAGAAGAAATTAGTAGAACTGAATTTCTGCTACAAATGGAAGAAATCTTTGTCAACCACATTGTGAGGCAAAAATAATGATGATCTAATCATTCAAGTATAAAATTCAAAATTATCAATAATTTTAAAAATGTGCTTCAGAACTTACTTTCATTAATGATGAGTCTTACTCTAAGTGTGAAATTGTGCCTTGAAGTATTAACTAATGATAGTATGAAGCCCTTATGATTACCAAGGTATGTTTAGCAAGTGTGTCATCCATTTAAAAAACAACAACAAAACCCTTTCACTTACCAAAAAAAGGAAGTAAAATTTCCAAATATATTTCAAGTTTTTTCAATCAAGATTTTAGTAGCTTTTGAATCCTTTTATTAAATAAATATAAATGCAATATCTTCTGGTTAGTTTGCAAGAACAAATGAGAAATATCAGGTAAGACAGAAATTTACTAACCAAATTTTAGCAAAACATTTGCATAATCATTGGATGGAATTGAAAAATTCATATCTTGAATTACTAAGCGAACCAAACATGTCCTCCTTCTATTTGGATATATGCATATTTTAAGGTAATTTTCCAGCTGTGACAGTCATGAAGACCAAGTATCAACATAATCTGAGCTGAAAACTAGACCTTTGGAATACTGTCTTACAAAATATTAAACCAAGCCTTGTTAATGCAGGTGGAAGCAGACCACTCTTCACTTTATTTCCTCCATGAATTTTTCTCTAGTGTAAGCAATCTGTGTTCTTTTTAAAAACATAGCAAACAGGAAAGTATTTGTTATATGATGGTATGGGTACCGCCTATCTCATATTATTTGCCTTCATGGGAGTGGGGAGGGGTTAGAGGGAGGAAGGGAAAAAATGAGCCCCAGATTTTTGGACAGAGCTAATGTGAGAATTTATTTCTTTTGGATACATGTATTTATAATAACTTATGGCATATTTATAACAAATCATATGCATTATATTATTATGTTAAATACTATGTCATATATAAAAAATAAATGGTAACTAAAAAGGCATCATGTAATCATAAACTTAGGTTATATATATTATATATAGAAAACCTCATGATATATTTCCACTAAATGTTTCTACAAAAAGGAACAATACAGCATAAATAATATAACAATAAGATAATAGCAACATAATGATAATAGGCTTATTTATATTAATATACAAAAATGAAGTACACGTACATTGCTCTCATTAAAATATATTATTTTATTATTATCATTATTATTGACTACTTCTATAGTGAGAGTAAAATAATTTTATATCATTAATAAAATTATTCTTTAAAAATAATATAAAATCCTAACCTTCTGTCTTGGTATCAATTCTAAGACAAAAGAGTGGTAAGTGCCAGGCAATCAAGGTTAAGTGACTTGCCCAAGGTAACACAGCTTGGAAACATCTGAGGTAAAATTTGAACCCAGGCCCTCCTGACTCCAGGCCTGGTACTTGACTCATTAGGCTACCTATTGTGAATTTCAAAATGATTCCACCCTAATCAGATCATTCTTTAGAAGATGTGATTTAGCTATTTTCTGATCAGTAACAATGGAGATACTTGGAATAACAGAATCAGGTCTTGGAAACTCTACATTCTTCACCCTACTCAGTTTAACAAGATTTTGAAGGTCTGCATCAAACTCAAGATTTGATTATCTGAGGAGATGGCCTTCAACAGACATATGCAAAAAAAAGGACAGACCTCTGGGCTGTCCTAAGTCAACCTAAGTCCTCATTGGTACAGATGAGATGCAGAAAAATGATGTAAAAATGTCCATATAAGGCATGGCACTTCCTGGCCCTCCTCTTTCCCTGGAGAGCTGACTCTAGCTGGCAGCATGCTAAGCATTCCAACATGTTGGAGTGTTGGGTGGTGAGTTTTGCCCTGGAGCTGATTTCAGGTTCAGGCATCTTAGCTAAGCTTCTTTGGAGGTCAGGCTGATTCTTTCCTCCTTCACAAGCAAAACCTTACTTTCTAGATCTCCTATCTTCCTGCCCGGTACTAGCCCCTTTCTTCCTTCTTCTTCTTAAAATCTTCTCTACTATATCAATTAAATCACCATAAAATTTGGCAGCTGACTTGGGTATTTTATTATTTGGGATTTCCCTTGGTCACCACTTAAATTTAGATTTTTTTTTCAGTCTCAACCATAATTTCACCCTTTACACTATGTGCCCCAAATCATATTCTTAAAATATTTCCTATTTCATTCCTTTAAAGCATACATATATGTGAAAATATTTCAAGTGTATATTTTTAATGTTCATTTTGGATTAGAACAGTAACATATTTATTTGAGTTAGGGACAGGGACTCAACCTATTCTATTGTTAGTATAGGGGACTGCTGGGTAAGAACATTTTGTTTAGAGATGTAAATCAGCTAGAATCTTCTTTGCCATCTTGCAGATTCAGAGCACTGTGTACAACACAGAAATTAAGTGACTTGACCAGGATCAAACAACCAGGCTATGGTACTCCAACCCAGGTTTTCCTGGCTTCTAATCCACTATGCCATGCTGCTTCTTTTATAAGTAAATAATTAATAAATGATACATTCATGATGTGGGCTCAAATTTTTTTTGTTGATAGGTATAGAGAATCAAAAAAAATATTGGAAATTGGTGGGTAGAGTGCTATGATTGGAGTCAGACAGCCCTGGATTTAAATATTGCCTCTAGTTATGGAATTATGGGTAAACCACTTAATCACCTTGAGCCTCAGTTTCCACATTTGAGTAATAGGAATATTAATAGAATGTCGCCCTTAAAGGGTTGTATGAAGATCAGAAAAGAGGTCTTTAAAAACTCGAAAATGCTATGCCATCTTTTTCATTATGACAGTTAGGTATTACAGAGGATAGAGTTGCTGGGTCTATAATCAGGAAGATGTGAGTTCAAATTTGACCTCAGACTCCTATTTTCTATGTGACCCTGAGTAAATTATATAATTATTACTTAATAATTAAATAATGAAATTATTTGTTGCTTAGCCCTTACCACTTTTCTGTCTTAGAACTGATACTGGGTAAGTCACTTAACCTGTGCCAGTTTCCTCATTTGTAATAGGAGGATAATAATAGCACCTACCTTCCATGGTTGTTATGAGGACCAAATGAGATAATAATTGTAAAGTGCTTAGTACAGTCCCTGTGCATGTAAGCACCATATACATGTTTGCTATCAGGATTATACAGGCAGTTAGATGGCGTAGTGGATAGAGCACTGGATCTGGAATCAGGAAAACTAATCTTCCTGAATTCAAATCTGATCTTGGACCCTTACTAACTGGATGACACTTTGCCTCAATTTTCTCATCTGTAAAATAAGTTGGAGAAGGAAATGACAAACCAAAACATTCCAGTATCTTGGCCAAGAAAAACCTCATGAAGAGTCAGGTATAACTGAAAGAATAACAAAAATTCATTTAACATTATTATTGCTATTATGATAATAATAGTTTTATGTTTATTTTATATGTTTGCAAAGTCATTTCCATTTATTTCATTTGACCACATGACCATAGGATTGTGGATATTGAACTAGATGGGACCTTAGAGTCCATCTTGTCATGTATAAATGAGAAAATGGAGACCTAGAAAGGTTAGGTGATTTGCCAAGGATAACACAGGTAGTAAATGATAGATGCAAGATTTAAATGTTTGCTGATTTTTCTCTTTCTTTTCCTTCTTTACCTATTGCCTCCACTGGTGCTACTCCTTCTGGTAATCTGACCCTTGCATCCTGACATCCATCTCTTGGTCCTGACTTTATAAACACATCCTCTTCCTGTCTTACGACTAGGAGAAGGCAGAAGCATGTATAGTTTCCAATGAAGAGTTCTTGATTATCTAGTGTGATCAAGATGAAAATACTTCACATATTTTATTTTATTGGGGTTCCCAGTATCATTCTGAAATAAAGCATGATAAATAGCTTAGATGTGTAAGACACTTTCTTCTCTCTCTCTCTCTCTCTCACTCTCTCTCTTTCTCCTCTTATTTGATTTCTTTATCTTATTTTATTTTTAAAAATATATTTTGTTTTCCCAATTACATGTAATAACAATTTTCCACATATGTTTTCTGAAGTTAGAAGACCTAAATTGTCTCTCTCCTACCTCCTAGAGAGATGGTAAGCAATTTGATCTGGATTATACGTGTATTATCATGCAAAACATATTTCCATATTGTTCACTGATGTAAGAAATACTTGCGTAAAACCAAAACCTACAAATAAAAACACAAATTAATGCAAGTGAAAAACAGCATACTTTGATCTGCATTCTAACAGTAACAGATCTTTCTCTGGAGGTGAATAGCATTCTTTGTCTTAAGTCCTTCAGAATTGTCTTGGATCATTGTATTGCTAAGAGAAGTTAATCCATACTTTTTCTTTGGAGTGTTCAAAACAACTTCATATATTTTCTCATGTTCATTTCCATTCCTCACTAATCTATGAGATAATCAGGAATAAGGACACTTCTTTTTTTCAGTTGTATACAGGCTCGTCTGACTTTTTGTAACCTCATTGCTATGGGGTTTTCATAGCAAAGGTACTGGAGTGGTTTACATTTCCTTCTCTAGCTCATTTTACAGATGAGGCAACTGAGGCAAACAGGGTGACTTGCCCAAGGACTTGTGGTAATATCTGAGGCCAGATTTAAATTCAAACTTTCCTGATTTTAGGCTTAGCCTTTTAGAGGCTGAGCCACCTAGCTGCCCAATTGTGAGTACAGTGCTTAGGATTTGTCTCAGGTTGATTACACAATGAGTATCTGATGGAGCTAACAGTAGACTCTTCTGACTCCTTAACTGTGAAAGTAGCTGGAGAAGGAAATGGTAAATGGATTCAGTATCTTTGCTAAGAAAACCTCAAATAGGGTCATGAAGAGTCAGACATAACTGAAGCAACAGACACAACAGAAACAACAAAGAGCTCAGCAGAAAGCAGTACCAATTCCTAAGGGAAATTTCATGATGCCTCCATGAAAGGGAAAAGAAGAGTTTTGGCAAAAACTCCTTTGCTCCATCATGTGTTGTTAGCTCGAACTCACCTTCCAACTCGTCTTACTATACCACCACAGTAAATGCCTATTTGATATCAGTTGATAATATGGAAAACTTAATGATGGGATATATGATGGTACATGTTAGATCAACCAATCATTAATCATTGATTAGGCACCTACTATGTACTAAGTGCTGGTTTATAAGAAGAGGCAAAAAATAGCCCCTGTCCTCAAGGCACTTATAATTGAATAGTGGAGATAACATGCAAACAAATATATACAAAGCAAGCTATCTACAGGAAAATAGGAAACAGTTAAAAAATTTTAGGGAAGGTTTCCTGTAGAAAATGAGACTTTAGTTGGGATGTAAAGGAATCCTGGGCTATATAGTGGCAGGAAGATACCCCCAGATGTCTGTCCTTAGAGATCATACCTTCAGAGATGCTAGCTTGCTAGTATGAATGGAGGTTGGGAGGTTAACTCTAAAGCCAATGCTCTATATAGACAAAGTAAACAAGAGGATTTTACATGAGGACTATAGGCCTATATTACAATATTACTATATTGCTTAAGCATAATAATATACATTCAATATTGTTTTCTTTTTCTTCTTTCAAACTCCTACCTTCTGTCTTAGAATAAATACCAAGTGTTGGTTCCAAGGCAGAAGAGTAGTAAGGTACAGGTGATTGGGGTTAAGTGACTTGCTCAAGGTCACACAATTAGAGTCTGAAAGGATTTGAATAGAAGACCTCTTGTCTCTAGGCCAAGCTCTCTATCTACTGAACCACCCAGCTACCTCTTGACATGATATTTTCTTTTTAAAAATTAAAAAAATTTTATTGTCATGCAAAGTGCATTTCCATATTGGTCATTGTTGTAAGAGCAAACTCATACATAACCAAAACCCCAAGATAAAACCATGAATACACTGTTGTGAAAAATGACTTTCTCTGGACGTGGATAGCATTCTCTGTCATATGTCTTTCAGGGTTCCAGATTGTTGCATTCCTGAGAATAGCCAAATTTTCACAGATCATCATTGTCCAATATTGCTGTTACTAGGCACAATGTTCTCCCAGTTCTGCTTATTAAGCTCTGCAATAGTTCCTGCAGATCTTTCTAGCATTTTCTGAAATCATCCTGCTTATCATTTCTAATAGCATAGTGGTATTCCATCATCAATATATATATCTCAATTTGTTCAGCCATTCCCCAATTGATGGACATCCCTTAAATTTTTATTTTTTTTGCCACTATAAAAAGATTAGCTATTAGTATTTTTGTGCAATTAGGTCCTTCCCCCCCTTTAAATTATTATTTCTTTGAGATACAGACCCAATAGTGATCAAAGGGTATGCATGGTATTATAGCCCTATGGGCATAGTTCCAAATTGCTCTCCAAAATGGTTGGATTAGTTTACACTTACACCAGCAATACATTATCAACATGTTATTTTCAAAGTATCCTAGTTGACCTTCCTTCTGTTTTCTTCTCTACATTAAAAATGCTTCAAAAGTCCTTTTTTCTTTCTTTGCTTTTTTTCATTTTGATAATACTATTGTTAGTCTCTCGTCTCTCATAAATCAGGATAAAAGAAAACAAATAAATATCAAATATGCATGGTCAAATAAAATAGTTACTTTGATTACATCTGAAAATGTCAGTATCAATCTGCACTTGGCATCCATCACTTTTTTGTCAGAAGGTGGTTGCCATGTTTCATCATCAATCTTCTGGAATTATGGTTAGTTGTTGCATTGATCAAATGTTTTAAATCTCTAAGTTATTTTCTTTACAATGCTGTTATATTAATTGTTCTATAGGTTCTGAGCACTCCATTCTACATCAGTTACTAAAAATCTTCCCTTCATCTGAAACCATCACTTTCATTATATATATATTATACATTTATATTTTATGTACTATTTCATTACTATAACTTGTCATTCCTTGATTCATGGATAAGCCTTAGCTTCTAGTTCTTTGCTTCTATAGAAAAATTTGACACACACATATTTTCCATTAATTAATTGATTTTGGAAAAAAAGAATCTTTTCTCTTTCTTTGATCTCTTTGGAGCACTGGCTTACTAGTGGTATCACCAGGTCAAAGAGTTTTCACAGTTTTTACATTATAATTACAAATTACTTTCCAGATTAGCCAAGCCAATTCATACCAACAATTATTTTATTGTGCCTGTTTTCCTGTAGCACCTTCAATAGTTGTCATTTTCCCAAATCTGATGAATTTAAGTTTGAACATCAGAGCTGTTTTAACTAGAATTTTTGAAGTCATTAGTAATTTTTATAATTTTTTTCCAGTCTGTAGATAAATGGATTTCTTCCTTTGAGAATTACCTGTTTATATTCTTTGACTATTTAACTGTTGGGGAATAGCTCTTGTTGTATATTTGGAATAATTTCCTTATGTATCTTGGAAAGCTGGTCTTTATTAGAGAAAATTGCTACAAGCTTTTCTGTTTCTTTTCTAATCTCAGCTGCATTAATTTTTGCATTGTTATTGTTTGATTTTTTAAAAAATTGACTCAGAATAGTAAAAAGAAATTGTAAAAGATAACCATAAATGATCTTTTCTGACAAGATACTGCATATGTTAAGATTGCACAGGATTTCTAAATGAAATCAGAGATAACTTTGTCAATAATAAAGGATTCATATCAATAGAAATGTAAAATAAGAATACATATGCATGCCTAAAGTATTTGCCATTGCCATGGTGGACATCCTGTTCGAATTTCAAATAGAAGGCCAAGTTGCTATAGATGATAAGATCCTCCAGATGCTTGAAAGTATTTCAGATATGCCCCTAATTGGAAAAATAAGGGTTAATGAGCACCTACTATGTGAAAAGTACTGAAGAACATACGGATGAATATAAGATTGCTTTTTCTCAGGAAGAGCTTGTGGCCATTAATCTAAGTATCACATGGCAATGTGGGGTTGAGAGAGAAAAAAATTGTTTTCACCTAGTCAGATTTGCTTTGGGGATATGTATTTGTTTTATTTTATTTTTTTAAAGGTAGGGGCTTTTCTAAAATTTTTATTTAAAAATTTTTTCCATGATTACATAATTCATATTTTTTCCCTCCCCTCATCCCTTCCCCTCCTGGAGTTGATAAGCAATTCTACTGGGTTATACATCCATCCATCCATACATACATATATATATATATATATAATAGGGATATATATATTTGAAAGCATTGCTAGTAAGCTTGTGGGGGCCAGGGGCAATATTCCCTTTATGTTTTACATATTTTCGTTTTGAAATCTTCATTATAGGCTTTTATACATATTAGCTGCCAGTGCTGTTGTTAATGCTATTACAATCTTTGCTTCCCAAATCTCTGACTACGTAGATTGGCCCCACATTCACTAGCATAGGTCCATTTACAACGAACCCAGAGTCACTACAATTTGTAACAATAATGCTTATATTCTGATGTCATTAATGATTAAAAACACACGCACACAACAGTATCACATCATCATCCCCCTTTCCACATTATCCTACATTATCCTTGTCTCCTGATGACCTGTGTCACTGGTATTAGAAACAAGATTTTGCCTAACTTAGATTGAGTTCCCAATAAAGAGCCACGTTTGGAACAGTTCAACAGCTTGTCCTTTTTGGTACTACACAGAGGAACCCAGCACTCCCTTCAGAATATAAATTCTGTGAAGGCAGAATCTTTTCCATATTGCCTTTATATCTCCTTCTTCTAGCAGTGTGCTTTGTACTTAGTAGGCAGGTTCTCATTTCTTCTTGAATTGTTGCATGGAGCCATTTCTCCCCATATACAAGTTGCTTCATGGGATTGAAAAGTTTTCTGACTTGCTTTTGGGCAAAAGTTAAGTAGTTGCTTTGAAGGAATAAGGGCCATTTTCTGTCCCCCAGCCCCCAAAGAATCAGTCAAAAAGCATTTATTAAACATTCCCTATATCCTACAGACTGCTAAGTGCTGGGGATGAAAAAAAAGGGTTTGCTCACCAACTACTTGCTAGAATTCTGGAATTTTACTTTCATGGCAAATCTCAGGCAATCTACTTGAACATGTGTGATCAATTTTCCTCTCAAATCTCCACAGCAGGTATTCTCATTTCTTTCCACTTGCTGTGAATGCATAGAACTCCCACTAGGGAACCAGAACTGCCTTAATGTACGGTGCAGCTCACCTTTGGCGGGTTACTTTTAATAACATTCCTAGGCTAGATTTGGACATATTCGTTCAAATTTATTTATCATAGTTTCCAGAAAGAATGGACAATCTAGTGGCAGTATGGGCATCTCCCCAGTAGCTGACGGGATTGTCTGAACCTTTTCACAGATTTCCCTCTGCTGGCCTAGGGGTTTGTTGAATGTTGATGTATGAGAATTGTTGTTCAGTTGTTTTCAATGATGCCCCCCAACTCTTCTTGACACCATTTGGGGTTTTCATGGCAAAAATACTGAAGTGGTTTGCCATTTCCTTCTCTAGCTCATTTTATAGATGAGGAAATTGAGCAAAATAGGTTAACTGACTTGTCCAGGATCACATAGCTATTAGGTGTGGAAGGCCAAATTTGAACTCAAGGCTTTCTGACTTTAAGCCCAGCACTCTATCCAGTGTACCATCTAGCTGCCCCAGGGGAGTGACCTTATGTTGAATATCAGTATCCAGAAAAATTTTCATTAGAATCTCTTTCATAACCAATGAGATCATAGCCAGTCATCATTTTATCTATTTATTAGAGTACCAGCAATTTATAACTGGAGCCATAGTTAGAGTAAGAGCTCCAAACTTGTCGTATAGAACAGTACAAGAATGGATGTATGAATGAGAACAAGAAGGGGGGAAAAGAGGAAAAAATGACTAAGTAAAGAAGAAATGAAAATAGGCAAATAGGGAAAGCAGAGTGATGTAGCAATAGAATTTCAGAGCCAGGTAAGACCTTAGAGTTCATATAGAGGATCTATATTTTTTGACTTTTAATCCAATATTCTTTTGCAGGACTATACCCTTTTACATGGGTAGATAAAGGGCAGGATACAGTTTTCTGGTAGGCTGAGGCTGAAATATGGAATCCCTTTGTAAAAAGTATAGGATGCTCCAAAACTCATAGTGCATTTTTTGAACTTTAAACTTAAAGGTTAAACTTAAAGGTTCAAAATAGCACCAAGAAGTTTGGGATAGCTTATAGAGCAAACAAATTTATTACCCAAGAAACATCTATTGAACCAATTTTCCTCATTTGTGAAATAGAGATTAAAACACGTATTGGGTATTTTAATATTATCATCATAATTGTCATTGCAGTTATCACACTATAGTTCTCATTTATATTGTGCTTTAATCACTGGTGAATTTTATTACTAGGGATTTTCTTTCCTTATTTCCTGCCTAAATTTAAATGCTTCCCTTCCAAGTCCATTCATTGTTCTTAGTTCTACCTTCTGGTACTAACCAGAACAAGCCTTATCCTCTTCCCAGTGACCACTTTTCAGATATTGGAATGAGGTCAGGTAGGTTACTTTAAGCCTGAGTGAGGACTTTTTGGATCTGGCCATTCAAATGGGTCCAAATCCTTTCCACTGTTCTATCATTTAGCATAGCTTTCCACCATATCCTCCAGAAGAATATGAAATACATTGGCAAATACTGTCCTAAAAACTAAGTAAACTACCTAAACCACTGCCTTCATCTTACAGTCTAACAACGTAAGAACAGAAAGCAAACAACGTTAGTCTAGAATGCCCTGTCCTTGATGAAGCGCTCTGGCTCTTTATGGATGGTCTAAGGGCAGTTCTCTTTCAAGTATACCAATGGTTTTTTTTTTTTAATACCCTTACCTTCTCTCTTAGTATAAGTTTTAAGATATAAATGTGGCAAGGGCTAAGCAATCAGGGTTGAGTGACTTGCCCAGGGTCACATAGCTCGAACATGTGTCAGGCCACATTTGAACCCAGCTCCTCCTGACTCCAGACCTGACTCTCTATTCACTGTGCTACCTAACTGCCCTGCTGTGCCAATGGCTCTTTTGTTTTTTTAAACCTTACCTTCTGTCTTGGAATCAATACTGTGTTTTGGTTCTAAGGCAGAAGAATGGTAAGGGCTAGGCAATGGGGGTTAAGTGACTTGCCCAGGGTCACACAGCTGGGAAGAGTCTGAGGCCAGATTTGAACTTTATGCCAATGGTTCTTAAGGATGTTTTCAAGATCTTTTCAGGAAATTCATGAGATTAAAACTGCTTCATAATTATAATTTAATATTTAATTCCTTAACATGGTAAATATTGATTGGTCGAACCTACATAAACAAAAGTTATTTGGGGGGCAAAAAGCCTCATCATTTTGAAGAGTTTAAAGGGTTGCTGAAATAAAAGATTATGAGGATTGCATCACTTGCTACACCACATAGACTCAGATAGCACCAGAAAATGTGCTTGCTTTTCTCAAAAACACAAATACTGAGGACAATTGTACATGATGTAGGGTAAAAATTCCTGCCCAATAATTTCATGTGAAGCTTTTTAACATTGTTATAGGCAAGCATTTGAGAAGCCCTTTGGTCTGGGGCAATGGGCGGCTCTGCCTCACTTAAATCCAATTCCTATGCAGATCAAGACATCACCCCACAATATTATTAGTCCTCTTCAAAAATGAAGAACACCAAGAGTTAAACTCTGATAGAAACAGGAGCCACTAAACTGTATGTAATGGGCCACATATGGACTTGGAAAACCACTCATTAATATTATTTATATTTTATTATATTTTTATTTATTTTGTTAAATATTTTCCAATTGTATTTTAATTTTGTTCCAACAGGACTCAGGAGTGTTGTGGATTCCATGTAGACCACCAGCCCTGAGTTTGACACTTCTGGCCTAGTGGATAGAACACTGACTTGGAGTTGGAAAGAAAAGATCTCAGTTCAAATCTCTTCTCCTTCATTCCCAGACATTTTTGGTCATTTAATCTTTTGGATTCTGGTTCCTTACACAAAAAGGGGTGATCATAGTATTTGTCTGACATAATGTATACAAAGTGCCTTGCAAACCTTAAAGCTATATCTGTATGTGGGCATGTATGTATACAAATATGTCAGCAGTTATTATTTTGTAATAGATTACAGTAATAGTAACAGTAGTTAGTGTAATAGTAACAGACTGATACAGATGACTGGGAAGGAAAGGGAGAGAGTGAGAGAGAAAGAGGAGAGGAAGAAGAGAGCAAGAGATATCATATTTTCCGGATTCCTATTCTTGGAAGATTTTAGGTTAGGGCTTCATTAATGAAAACTAGGCATTTCATATCCTCTGTTTCTAGGGAATCTGGACTTCTAGTCTCAGTATTTTCCCAGAACACTACGAACCTGAGCTGTATGTACCTCACCAGCTGTTGCCACCCTGGACACTCTTACAGCAAGTGCTGAGAGAAACAAAGTACCACGATACAAGGATTCTCTGGGAATTTTTCTACCCTTTCTTCTTTTCATTATACCAAAGCCATGTTTCTAGAGGATAAAAATAAAAGATAAAGGATTACCCAGTCTGGCAGTTGCATGCTCCCCACCGGGTGCAGCTATTGTGGGAATGGAACAACGGCCGCCGACTGCTGTTTTACTAATAAGGAGGCATTCCCATAAATCCCACGCAAAATTGATTTTTGACTGTTATATAAGAATCAAATACCAGGCTTTAAAAAGTAATTGAGAAATCTATTTGTAATTTACTTTGCCTATAAGAACCTGCTGTCCTGCTATAAACAATTTTACAGTATTTTCCCCCCCCGTTAAACAGCTATTTTTACACATCTGTTTGGCCTCTCTGGTATGACATGCTGTCATGAGCCAAAATGAATCCAGGTTTGAAACAACGCGCGGGCACTGTTTCTTCCTCTTTCATCTTCAAGGAAATCTTTTGCAAGTTGTGATATCATTTTCATCTCAATACAGGTGAACTATGTTAATGGCTAATTATCTAACACAGAGCGTTGACTGATGAATCATAAATGTGCTCTCTGGCCATTGAAGACCATGATGAAAGAACACAAAGTTGGAAATAGATATCTGTTTCTCACTTGCCTGCAAGTTTCTTAAAGGAATACGGGCAAAAGACAAGTTTTATAAGAAAAGATGCAAATGAAATGACTTCCTGATAGCCTATTCTAATACTCAGTAGTGCAATATTACTAGAAATAGATATTAAATGCCCTTTAAAGTACTAAAACTGTGATTGACTTCATTTCTAATTTTTCCAGTTTTCCAATTTTTCTCCAAATCCAGATGAGAAGAAATTTGAAGGGGGAATTAAGAGTAAATTTATTTGATTACACTTTAGTTTTTAGTTTTCATGGATGCGTGCCACTATCTGTCATTTCTATCTATTCTTTCTCTCACTGTCTCTCTGTTTCCGTCTTTCTATCTCTGCCTCTATGTTTCTCTCGGTATATGTGTGTGTCTGTCTGTTTCTCACATACACATACAGTGATGGGTTTTCAATAAGAAGAATTTTAGTTTAGTTTTCATCAGCTACCAGGACCCTGACTCCTTATACTTTTGGGGTCAATGGGATGTTTCCTTTTGCTCTCTTCTTTGATTTTCCCAGATTTTCTTTCCTCTGCCTTTTCTTCCTTCCAAAGACTTTGTTCCATGTTCTACCTCCCAATTACTCTCTCCTATGTGTCTGCCATGTTGCAGTCCCCATGCTTTAAAAACAAATCTAATCTTCCCTTAGTGAGATTCATATGAGACAACATGATTAGGTCCTAATTTTAAGGAGCCATTATTTAATCATTTTGGGTACTTTTTCACCTGATACATATTACAAGCACTCTTTACACTATTACATAATCTTTAGGAATTGATGAGGCCTCTTAAATCTACCATTCCAAAACCAAACTCACATTGTGCTTCTCCACACTCATGCAAGAAGATTCCCAAGAGTGGAATGACACCATTACTAGGTCTATGCTTTAAATCTTTCTAGCTTCATGGTACCTTCCAAAATTTATAATCTATTGATATAGACATATTTGAAAACACTGGATGACCTATACACCAGAAAGAGGCCTCAGAGGAAGAATTTAGTGAAGCACTATAATTTAATCTGCCAGTCAATAAATATTTATTAGCGCCTACTATGTATTAGGCTGAGCACTGAAGTTACATAAAGAGGCAAAAGAGAATCTTCATTCTTAAGGAACTCACAATGGAATGAAGGAGGCAACAAGTAAACAAATATGCACAAACAAGTTATATACAGGATAAATAAAAAATAATTAAGAGAGGGAAGGTACTAGAATTAAGTGGAGTTGAGAATGGCTTCCTGTAGAAGATGGAATTTCAGTTGCTACTTAAAGAAATACAGAGAAGCCAATAGGTGGAGATGGGAATGAAGAACATTTCAGAAAAGAGGAGGAAATGCTCAGAGAAAATGCCCAGACTCAAGAGATAGAGTATCTTTTTTATGGAACAGTGAGAAGGTCAGTGTCATTAAATTGAAAAGTATGTGTCAGGGAGTGAGATGTAAGAAGACTGGAAAGGTAGAAGGGATCTAGGTTGTAAAGGGCTTGGAATATTAGAGGATTTGGTGTTTGATCATCAAGACAATAGGTAGCCCCTGGAGCTTATCAAATGCAGTAAGGGGTAACAATGATTTGACCTGTGCTTTAGGAAAATCACTTTCGTGGCTGAATGAAGGATGGATTGGGGTTGAGAGAGACATGAGATAGGCAGAATCACCAATAGCCCACCATGATAGTCCAGCTGTGAGGTGATAACGGTCTGCATTAGGGTAGTGACAGTACCAAAGGAGAAAAGGGGGCACATTGGAAAGTTTTTGAAAGGTGAAAGACTAGGTATAAATGATATGAGATAATGTCAAGGATGACACCTAGATTGTGAGCCCAAGAAGATAAGGATAGGGTTGCCTTCTTCCGTAACTGGGAAGATAGGAGGCGTGGAGGATTTAGAGGAAAAGATAATGTGTTTGGTTTTGCACATGTTGAGTTTGAAATTTCTGCTAGACATCTAGTTCAAGATGGTTGAAAGGCAATTGGGGACACAATATTGGAGGTCAGCAAATAAGTTGGGCTAGGATAGGTAGATTTAGTAACTGTTAGAATAGAGGTAATTAAATCCATGAAAGATGATGAAGCCACCGAATGAAGTAGGGAAACAAAAAGAACAGAACCCAATGAGATGCCTCTAGAAGGTGTAATATGAATGAAGAGCCAGCAAAGAAGACAGAGGAGGAGTGGTCAGATACATTGGGAGAGTCCCTCAAGGTAGTGGTGTCCCAAAAGCTTAAGGAGAGAGTATTAAAGAGGAAAGAGTGATCAACAGTGTTTAAGGCTTCAAGGGGGTCAAGGAGAATGAGGACTGAGAAAAGGCAATTGGATATGGCAACTAAGAGATCATTGGTAACTTTGGAGAGAGCAGATTTGGTGGAATGATAAGCTAAGAAGTTGTATTTTAAGGAGTTAAAAAGAAAGTGAGGTGAAAGAAAATACAAATGAGATGACTTAGTGGGGACATGATAGCTATCTTCAAGTCACCCGCAGGAAAGATTATACCTTTTCTGACTGGCCTAAGAATTAGCTTCAACTGATGATGTTGTAAGGAGGCAAATTTAGCTGAGATGTAGATATGTCTCCACTGATGAGATTTATAGATGGAAGGTTATATGATCCAACAGACCACATTATCCAACATTCTCGTTTTACAAATGAAGAAACTGAAGCCTGAGAGAATTTATATGATGTGCTCAAGGCCACAAAGTAGTCAAACACCAGAAATAGAGTTTGAACCCAGGTGGCCTGATAGTACAACCTATTAAGTAGAACACTGGACTTAGCATCAAGAAAACCTGGTTCAGACACTTTCTTTGACATTTAGTATTTGTATAACTCTAGGAAGTCACTTAATCCCATTGTACCTTGGTTTCCTCACCTTTAAGATGAAGGAGTTGGCTCTCATGGTGCCTAGGTCCTTTTCAGTTCTATATGATGTTCTTATGAACCTAGGACTCTAGCACCAGAGGTCTTTCCACTGTATCATGTGGAAAAGATCACATTACAGTAACACCATAGAAATTTAGATCTGAAATGGTTCTTGGAAATTGACTCTAAAACCATCGATGTTGTTTGACGCCAAATATCCTACTTTTAGCAATTAGAATTACCTAACAATTTGAAGTTTACCAAGGTGGAATAGTTCTCTCCCACTGGAAGCCTTCAAGAACAAGTTGAATGATCACTTGTGAAGGAGGTCCCAATGGGGATTCTTTTTTAGGCATGGACTGGACTAGAGGTCTCTAATTATATGAATACAAACTGAATAAATATGAAACAACATGGATTATAATAAATGTGTACTTTCCTCTTTCCTATATTGGAGGGGAAAATAGTGTTCCATTTGTCATCTCCCTACTTTTGCATAGACTTTCTCCTATTCCAAAGCATTCCCTCCCTCCTCACTGCTACTACAGAACATCTCTAGCTTCCTTTAAGGTTTAGCTATGGTATTGGCCTCTATCCAACCTGGTTATACAGTTAAAAGTAAAAGAAAGGTAGTTAGATCTAGGTCCAAAAGGGAACATGAAAGGAAAGATTAGGGAGACCAACTTCAAGTTATAGGAATTTTTAATTTAATTGGGGATTTTCTCACATTGTTATGTCCATGGGAATCGAAGGCAATGTATGTAAAGCCTTCTGAACAACAAAAGCCCAAATCCTGAAAGCAAAAGCTCAGGGAGACATGAGCCACAATTAAAATTCCAATCATAATCCTTAGGTGAGGGCCTTTTATATACAACATCCATGTTATTGTAATATTAATAATATTTCAAAGGTGTTAAAGGTTTAATGTACTGAGGAACATAGATAAAAACTACTATTTAATCTCTATTTTTTTCTGTTTCCATATTTTTTACAGCTGTTTCCACATGAATATCACCTGCCATAAAAAGGAATCATTTCAAGAAATATCATAAAGTCCACAGTTCAGCAACATTTTACCTTTTTATTAGGTTGGCTGGTGATAGCAAGTAAACAGGTGCCTCTCCTATTTTAACAAGCATGATGAATACAAGTAAAACTAGGAAGTCAAATAATTAATTCAAGGAATCATTTTTATTTTATTGCTTAAAAATAATCTTGGAAGAGAAAATCCTAAATGTAATTCAATAACTGTATGGAGATTCAGCATGCGATAGTAGAAGGCATGATATCTTTAGCCCTGGAGACCAAGGTTCAAGCCCTTGTCCTACTACTAACTGGCTTTGTGACTTTGGGCAAGTTACGTTAAAATTAATGTATCTCTACTTCCTCATTTGAAAAATCAGAAAATTAGATGGGATGGCTTCTTTTTAAATACAATTTTATTATAAATTCCTTTATTTTTTCTTTAACTTTATTTCTTCTTTTTAAAGTTTCTTAAATCTCTTTGAAAAAACCTTGAATCATGTTACTTTTATGTCATAGTCATCATCTCATCTATCAGTTAACTTTCTCCTTCTAAGAAAGAAAAAAAGTTAATCAAAATCAACTAACTCATTAACTAAATATAATCACATATGCAACATTTCACACCCAAAATCTTCACACTCATACTCTTCCATATCTCCAACTAAGAGAAGGAGGTATAATTTGTAATCTTTTCTCCAAGACCACATTGTTCATTATATTCACAAAGCATTTGACTTTATTGCTATTTTCACCTATGGGCTTGACCTTGTATAAGTTGATTAAAGAATAGCTAAACAAATTATGGTGTATTAATGTAATAAAATATTATTTTCAATGTAAGAAACAAAAATATGGGAAATTCAGAGGAAATGGGAAGACCTGTGTGAATGGATAAAAAGTAAAGTTCTATGTAGAATTCTCCCTTTGTACAACTGCAGAGCCTGTCTATAGTGGACCAATTAAATTCCTGAAGAGGGCATTGCATTATACTTTCTACCTTTGATCCATTTGTTCCTTATAACCTTCCCGTACTCTCAATTAGGTATCTACTAAGTGCCAATGTGCATAATTGGTTCAGTTAAAAAACAAAGCAAAACATGAAAAGCCATCTTTTTCATATCATTTGATCTAAAATGACATATTAAACATTTAAAAAATACTTTTATGTTGATTACTTAGATCTTTATATAAATATAACCATGAAACCAAGAACCCAACTCCTCTCTTATTGCATGTCTAAGAACATGTCAATATGAGATTTAGGTATTTTCTAATTCATTAAGGCATAAACTGAGGTCTCTGCATATATTCTTATATATATATATATATATATATATATATATATATATATATATATATATATATATATATCTTACTACTGGGCTTCTAGAAAGGAATGGGAAAGCTGAGCTGATTATGAGAAGTGATTATATCTTCCTGTGACTTGTTTACAAACTCTATGTAAAATTAGCTTCAAAATATTTTTTAAATAAATGGTAACTTTGTGTGAATAGGATAAGGAAGTAAATACCTAACAATAAATGAATCAATAAAAATTTTCTTGATCATGATTTTTGGGCAGTTCAATAATTCTTAGATTCACTCTCCTGGAGCTACTTTTTTCAGATCAATTGTTTTTTAAATGTAACATTTCATATTTTATTCTATTTTAAAATTTTTGTTTTATGGCTTCTTGATGTCTCATGAAGTCATTAGCTTCTATTTGCCCAGTTCTCATTTTTGAAGAATGATTTTCTTCCATGACATTTTGATCCACCAATTTCCATTTGGTCTGTTCTACTTCTCATGGAATTCTTTTCTTCATTGGATTTTGTAACCTCTTTTTCCATTTGATTGATTTTACTTTTTAAGTTATTATTTTCTTTTTGCATTACTTTTATTTCTTTCCCCCATTTTTCTTCTACATCTTTTATTTGATTTTTGAATTCCTTTTTTAGTTCTTCCAGTGACTGAGACCAATTCTCATTTTTCTTTTAAGTTTTGCATGTGGTTACTTTGCTCTCACTGTTCTCTACTGAATCAGTGCTTTGTACTTTCTCTCCATAGAAATTTTCTATGGTTAGGTGTTTCTTTTTCTCTTTGTTTTGGCCTAAGACTAGGACTAGGGATTCTGAAAACTGATGCTTCTATCTTCTTTGCTGATGGCTTACAGGACTCAGCATTGTGAACTATTTTGCCCTGGGGCTAGGGGCTTCACTGTAGGCTTGAAAGTAATAAGTCCTACAGACTTTGGAGCCTCACTGCAGGATGGTGCCAGGGCTGGGGACTTCAAGGGGGTGGGTTCAGGGTTCTCTGCTCTTGGCTTAGACAGGGTCCTGAGATGACAAATTTGGCCTTTGTCCAAGCTTGGAACCTTGATCCGTAGATGGGGGGTGGTTAGCCAGCACTCTCTTGTGTACACTTTTACTTTTGTTTCCCCCTTATTCTGTGAAAATCAATTCTCTGTCTACCTTTTAAGTTGTTTTCCACAGGAGAGCCCCCTCTCTTTGTTTTGTTGTTGGTTTTTGTCTCCTCATATTTTAAGAGTTTTCAAGGTTAGTTTGAGAGGGTTCTCAGAGTGGTTCCAGCTTTCACTACTACTAAGCCACCATCTTGACTCCACTGCTAAAGTCAACAAAAATTTCTTAAGCACCTACTGTGTATTAAATGCTAGAAATTCAAAGAAAGATCAAAAGTATCCCTAGCCCATAAGAAACTTATGTAAAATGAGAGAAACTATAGTTTGTTCCAAAAGTTTTAGTGAAGTTTTAAGCTCTTAAAGAATAAATAAGTATATCAGAGGTATATAGGAATAATAGGAATGGAATCTTAGAGGGGAAAAATACTAGCAAGGGAAAGGGAGAAAAATAGGAGGATTGGGAGAGACCTCCTACTGAAGATGGTTTTTGAGCAGAGTTTTAAAGGAAGTCAAGGATTCTAAAAAATAGAAGTGAGTAGGAAAGGCATCCTCCATATGTTCAACAGCCACTATGGAGGCAGGAGATGGAGTATCACAGCCAATAATCTAGCATGGCTAGATCATAGAATGTGTGGAGGGAAAAATGTTATAGATGTCTAGAAGGATAAAAAGAGATTAAGTTGTAGTGAGCTATAAATGCCCAAAAAAGGAATTTATATTGAGTCTTTGAGGTAATAAGGACCTCTAGGAGCTACTAGGTTTTGAGTGGATTGGTAGGTGGGAAAGGGGAACTGATTTGAGACCTGTGATTAAGGACTATCATTTTGGCAGCTTTTAGAGGATGAATTGAAAAAGTTATGAGTCAGAGCAATAAATTAGGAAGTTATTGCATTTAGTATAGATGAGAGGTGATGAAAACCTAAACCAGAGTACTAAGTGAATGGGGAAAAAGAAATTTATAAGAGATATTTTGCATAGAAATGTCAAAATTTGGTTACTTGTTAAATATATGGATTACTAAGATTGAAGTGTCAAGCAAGACACTCAGGTTATAATCTTAGGTGTATAGGAAATTGGTAATAACCTGACAATAATACGAGGGCTCAGTTTTGGGGGTAAGATAATGAGCTGTCTCTTAAATATGTCTAGTTTGGGACATGTGGTGGAAAATGTTCAATTGGCAGGTGGTAATTCAGGCTTGGAGATGAGGAGAGAGACAAGGGATAAATATATAAATTTGAGAATCGTTAGCTTAGAAGTAATAAATGAATCAATGGAAGCTGGTAAAATCACTATGTGAGATAATATTTAGGAAGAACAAAGTCCAAGGCAGAACCTTGGGAAGCACCCATAGTTAGTGACATGGCAGTTATGACATGGAAGATCAAGAGAAAAAGACAGAGAGAACTCTCAGATTGATAGGAGGAATGTCTCAAAAATTTGAAAAGAGAGAATTCAGGAGCATAAAGTGCTTCAGACTATCAAATGTAAGGATTGAGAGAAGATCATTCATTATGTTTGTTAATTAAGAAGTCATTGGGGGCAGCTAGATGGCACAGTGGATAGAGTGCCTGGCTTTGAGTCAGGAAGACCTGGGTTCAAATCTGACCTTAGACACTTCTTAGTTGTGTGGGCAATTCACTTAACCCCCTTTTTAAAGAGTTGTTACTAAGACAAAAAGAAGGGTTTAGAAAAAAAAGAAAGAAGTGATTGGTAACTTTGTAAAAAAGCAATAGGATTAGTAATTTTGGAATGATGAGATTGGAAGCCAGACTACATGGAAAAGAGAGTGAGAGGAAAGGAAGTAGAGACCTGGAGATAGATGGAATGATAAAATGATGGAAGGAGAAATAAGTATGTTTGTAAGTGGCAGAAGAAGATTAAGTAGATAGGAAGAGTTTAAAATTAGAAAGTGGACATGAGAATTGGAGCAATCAGTCGGAGTTACTGGAGGAAATAGGGTGTAGAGGGGTTGAAAGGAGACCAGGATTTTATTAGAGACTAGATTGAAGTAGAAAATAGTATGAGATAGTGTTAAAAGTATGTGATATGAGGAGAAAAGGAAAAGAGGGAGTTTTCGATGAATCATCTTAATTTTTCCCTTGAATTATGAAGTAAAGTCCTTAGCATAGAGGATGGTGCAAGGCTTAAGGAGAAAAGATGTTTGGAAAAGCCATTGTGGTGAATGGGACAAAGAATTGATTTAGGGAAGGGCAGATGTATTTCCTTTTTTGTTGTGAAGGTCCTGTAGAAATAATGTACCATAAATTTGTGATGAATACAATCAGCATAATTTTGTGACTTCCCCCATCTCGGTAAAATTTGAGTAGAAACAAAGAAGACAATCCAGGTCTGCGGTTTGGCACGATGTTAGCGGGGAAGGGAGTTGTGAAGATTGGATAAGGTAGGGTTAAACTGGTTCACCATGAGATTGAGGTTGAGAAGGAAGAAGAGTATAGCTAATAAAAAGATGATGGCCTGGGAAATTTCTGAGGAGTGAGGGAATGGGAGGTTATGATGGGGATGAGAATAGGGTTAGGGGTTGTAAGCCCTAGGGAAAAGATATGAAATGATAAAAGATTATGATCATATTCAGGAATTTAGAAGTTTATGAACATGGAAGTAGAATACTTGTATATGATGGAGAGGTCAAAGGTATGAGCATCCCTGTGTGTAACTGAAATGGAAGCATATGTCATGGAAATTGAATAGTTTAAAGAAGTGAGAAGTTATGCTATTTGAGGGTGCATCATAATATGCTGTCACATACTGGTTTTCTCTGGCTAGGAGACTCTCTGGGGTCTACTTCTTTTTTCTGTTGTCTTCTGGTGTTCATATTTTTTGTGGCCTTTTCCTCCATAGGGAAGGATCTATTATCTCTTAATTCATTGCTTCACAAGGGCTGGCTCAGCTCTTTGTGATTCAGACTCAAGCTATAAACAGCCAGAAGTCCTCAGGCATAGTCCAATTTTTAAAAACTCTTGTTTCTTTTGGAGGTACCTCTTCTTGAGCTCAATCTGACAGTAAACAGAGAAGGCAGTTAGGTGGCACAGTAGATAGAGCCTGGAGTCAGGAAGGCATGAGTTCAAATCCAACTACAGACAATCAATAGCTGTGTAACCATGTACAAGTCACTTAACCCTGTTTGCCTTGGATTCCTTACCTGTAAAATGAACTGGAGAAGGAAATGGCAAATCACTCCAGTATCATTGCCAAGAAAATACAAAATCAAGTCGTGAAGAGTTGAACACAACTGAAAAGCAAATGAACAACAATGACAAATGAAAATTCCTTTTGGTTCCTCTTCACTGCCATCATGACAATCGCAACTGCTGAAAATCATCCCTCAGTAGAAAAACTGAAAGAGAATAGGTGGAACTATCAACCTTTGTCCTACTTCTTTCCCAATGACAAATCCCTCTTCATGCACAGTAATACTGTGGGTTCAACAATGTATGAAACAAGTTAGTTCCTTACCTTAACAGAAGATAACAATTATAACTAATACAAGACACGTGAGGAGATAAGATACAAATGTGTGAAAAGTTGAATAAAAATATAATATTTTAATAATGGTTTAAGATAGGATGAGAAGAGATATCACAGAGTAGTGCTCACTTGATTCCCAAATAAATTAATTGGATAGGCAATGATTGCTATAGGTACCCATAGAAAGAGAATTTGTTCCAGTCTGGATCAGAAAAGCTTTGTGAAGGAGAATACTTTGAATGGCATTTTGAAGAATCATTAAGATTAGAACCAAGGTTCTATGTGTACAAAAGTATAGAGATGGGAAACATATCAATAGAGCTTTGTAAAATTCAGCTACAAATGAAAACAAAACAAAAGAAAACACCCTGCTTTTTTTCTATGAAAACTATTTTAAAATTGTATCTATTATATAATGAATCAATTCATTTTCACCTTTCCATTTCTTTACATAAAAAGTATTTTTAAGAGACATTAATAGGACATTTTGATAGCTACTGACTATAACAATAAATAGCACTCAACCTCCCTTGGAAATGTTTTTAATTAATAAGGCAGTTTTGTCTATGCAATAAAAGTTAGAAGTCATCCTCAGAACTCTTTGCCATAAAAGGAAAGGGTCACTGGAGAAAAATTAAATTCCTTAATAGGTTCTTTCATTCTGTTCAGGGATTATTTGGGGGCTCTCCTCATTAGTCAATGTGCTGCTCAATTTTCCCTTGTAACTCTCTTTGGCAAGAGTTGCTGTTACATGAGACATAAGGAGCAAATGGTTGTAGTCTCCTGGATTTTTAAGCTCCTGCTTTTCTTTTCCTGATTACCCTTGGACGTTTGGAAACTTGACTGCTTAGTGGGAAGGAGGATGTGGAGGGAAAGAGAGACAGAGAGTCAGACAGAGACAGAGAGACAGAGGCAGAGACAGAGAGGAAAATATTAGATTGTGATCAAATTCAGGAATTTAGGATTTACAAACATGGAAGTAGAATATTTGTGTGTGATGGAAAGGTCGCAAGGGTATGAACATCTTTTTGGGTAACTGAGGTGAAATGGAAGAATAGAACATGGGAATTGAATAGTTTAAAGAAGTGAGAAGTCATGGTATTTAAAAACACATCAGAATATGCTGGAGGCTCTTTGGGGGTCTACTTCTTTCTTCTGACATCTTTTTTTCTGACATTCAATCAGCATAATTTTGTGACTTCCCCCATCTCAGTAAAATCTAAGTAGGAGAGAGAGAGAGAAGGAATATGTTCAGGTTGGCAGAGGGTTGAGGGGAGGAAGATATGAAATAGGATTCTTCTTCAGTATTACATGAGAATGTATTTACCATATATTATGCAAGCATTGGAGTGAATGTTCATTTTCAATTTTACAGAAATTCGAGAAAGTATTTACTTTACATTATGTAAACACAGTAGTGAACATTCATTTCCAATTTTACTGAAAGGTTCATTAACAATTCTTATCACTTCATCTTTTACTCTTTTTTTTTTTCTGACATGACTTTTGCCAGAAATGTATGCAACACGTATTGGAAAAGAATCAGAAGGCATTTCTCTACATTGTTAGTATGGGGGTGGGAGTTGGGGAGAACATTTACCATATCTGTTGTCAGCTACCATATTTTGACTATTTTGTTTTTTTTCAAGTCTTCTGCAAGTTCCTCTTTATGCTTGTGCCCTCTAAGATTATCTCCATTTTATCCTGGCTATAGTTTGTTTGTATGTTGTCTCCTTCATTAACTCATATAAGCTTCTGGATCATGTTTTTTGAAGTTTTTTGGGGGGGTTTGTTTAATTTATATTCTTAGTCCTAAGCACTTGGCACACAGAAGGCATTCAACAAATATTTGTTGAATCAATGAATCCTCAAAATTCAGGTCTTTCTCCCTCCCTCCCTCCTTCCCTCCTTCCCTCCTTCCCTCCTTCCCTCCTTCCTTCTTCCTTCCTTCCTTCCTTCCTTCCTTCCTTCCTTCCTTCCTTCCTTCCTTCCTTCCTTCCTTCCTTCCTTCCTTCCTTCCTTCCTTCCTTCCTTCCTTCCTTCCTTCCTTCCTTCCTTCCTTCCTTTCTCTCTTTCTCTTACCTTCTGTCTTAGAAACTAAATATTAATTCCTGTTAGGGCTAGGAAATTGGGGTTAAGTAATCCACTGAACCACCTAGAAGCCTCTAAAGTTTAGGTGTTTCTATTGCATTCTTGATCCTTTAAGTTTTTCCGGTATTACATTTAGCCTGACATCATTGGTGGGATGATGAGAGTAAGTGTAGGCAAATAGAAAGGTATGGGTGCTTTTTTCTTAATTTCATTTTTTTTAGTGTTTTTCCCCCTAAAAAGATGTTCAGTGAATAGAGTCAGGCCTAAAGAGTTGATTCAAATCTGTCTTCAGATACTTGCTGTCAGGGTCACTCAGACACCAGACACCCTTGCTGTCTGGGTGACCCTGGGTGAGTCACTTAACCCCAATTGCCTAGACCTTACTACTCTTTTTGTCTTGGAACCAACATTTAGTATTGATTCTAAGATGGAAGGTAAGAGTTTTAAAAAATAAAAATAAGCAAGAAGTGCTCATCATTAAGGTAGCACATTGCCTATACATTGACATAGGGAAGAGGTCAGAAGATTTTATTTACCTTAACTTGTTTCTGAGAAAGCCTTGGTAAGTGAATGGTATCTACCAACTTGGTGGCAACAACAGTAGTAGGAAGCAGATGGTAGGTAGAGGCAGAACAAAAACTATATAGTAGCAGACTGAAACTCCAAGGCTCAGTAACAGTAAGAAAGAAACAGAGAGATGAATAAATGTAGCACAGAACTGGAGGAACTAGAGTCAGCAGCACGGATAAAGTAGATTACTATTGAAGGCAAAGAGATGACTGTAGTAGAAAACCTCATACCAAGAGGCAAGAGGAAAGACTGAAACCAAAAGGCATTAAGACACAGAGAGCCAAGACAATGAGAAATCAACACAGATCTCTAATAATTCCAAGTTCTTTCTCTACTTGGGGATGGATCTCAAAGTGATATTCAGAGGTAGCATCATACAGTGAAAAGACCCCTGGCTTTGGAGTATGATAATTAGGGTTCCAATTCTGTCTCTGTCACTTACTACTTGTGAGACCTTGGACAAGTCACTTAACCTCCTTTAGCTTTATTTTTCTCAGGTATAAAATGAGGAGATTGGATTTATGACCCTCAGGTACTTTCCAATTTATTATCTTATGATTAGAGTTGAGGCAGTTAGGAGGTTCAGGAAGACTCAACTTCCTGAGTTTGAATCCAGCCTCAGATACTTACTAGCTCTGTGACTCTGGGCAAGGCACTTAACCTTGTTTACCTTAGTTTCCTTATCTGTAAAATGAGCTGGAGAAGGAAATAGCAAACTACTCTAGTATCTTTGCAGAGAAAACCCAAAATAGGGTCACAAAGAATTAGACATGACTGAAAAAACTGAACCACAATCATAACCCAATTGGAGTTAGAGCAACTACATCTTAGGCTGAGGAAGGTGGGTGAAGGTGAAAATTTTCTTGACCATCTGTCACTGAATATAAATCCTTACAATCCATTTTATTTAGTGTTTTGTTGCTATTTATCTATATTTATATCTTTATCATGTTTGATAAAATTGTGCTATGTTCTACGACTTGTTCATTGATCCTTTTAAGGGAACTGAGGATACTTAGGTAAGAACTAGAAACAAGCCAACTTCCTGTTTGACTTTTGAAGCTCTTCACATGCTGGCCCTAGGCTACATTTCCAGACTCATTATACATGATTCTCCTTTGCAAAATCACAGACTAGTCAAATTAGCCTACTGGTTCTTACCACAAAAGACATTCCATCACCTTTTCCCAAGGCTTCAAACAGGTCGTCATCTGTTGTGTCCAACACAGATTCCTTTCCACATTTGCCTCAGAATCCCTAGCATGTGTCAAGCCTCCATTCATGATCTATTTCCTTTGAGAGCCATATACTGATCTCCTCAGTTAGCCATGGCTTCCCTTCCATAATTACTCTATCTCCTCTAGTGATTTATCTTGTATTTAATTATATATACACATACTGTTTCCCAAAAATTGAAAGCAGCATCTTGTAGGTAGGTACTATTTCCTTTTTGGCTTTGTTGCCTCAATACCAAAACCAAAGACCAAATGAACTATTGGATAGAGAGGGAGCCTCAGAGTTTGAATTGTGCTTCTAGACGTGCCAGCTGGGTACCACTGGGCAAGTCCCTTCATTTCTTAGTGCTACTAAGGCAACCGCCCAAGTTGCAGAGAAGATGCCAACCTCCATTAGTAGAGGGAGTTTCCTTATCAATGAGATCACCATATCAATGAAATCATAAGGTCAGTTTATATTTCAGTCATTTTTCACTTGTATCCAACTCTTTGTGATCTCATTGGGAGTTTTTTGGGTACAGATACCAGAGGGGTTTGCTATTTCCTTCTTCAGTTCATTTTACATAAGAGGAAACTGAGGCAAATAGGATTAAATAACTTTCCTTGGGTCACAAAGCTAGTAAGTGCCTGAGGCTAGATCTGAACCCATGAGGATGAATCTTCCTGACTCCAGGCTAGACACTCTATGTCAACTATCTGACCTATCCTTAAAACCTAGCAAAAACTGGACACCTAATAAATATTTATTGAATTAATGAATAAATGCTCCCAGGGAAAACTTTGTGGGGGCATATATGTTAGGAGTATTAATTCGAGAGAAGTCTCTAATAGATGAGGGTACTTGTGAACTCAGAGTTGCCTTGGGAGAGAGGTTATACTATTAGCCAATAAAATGGATATATTCAGTTCTTAGGATTATACATTTAGAAGGGATCTAATGGCCATTGATTTCACCCCACCCTGATACAAACACACACCCATATTTCAGGTGAGGAAACTGAGATACAGAGAAGGTTAAGTAAATTTTCCAAGATCATAAAACCAGTATATGCCTAAGGAAGGATTTGAACCCAGATTTTCCTGATTCCAAGTCCAGTGAATCCAAAACATTATCCTGATTTTTTTGTTCTCCACATGAATCTAAGAACAGTGCCTTCTTGAGATATGGAAGGGTGACAGGTTGTATTAGTACTTTTACAACCATATTTTATTTTTTTTAGCTCATCCTAACAAATGGAAAGATAAAAAAAAAAAGTTTGTAGGTTGCCTTTATGAGGCCAGATTGAAGTTTACTTCATTCTCTTTTAAAAATAATTAAGAAAATGCTTGCCATTGATGGTAGAATTTTGCAGCAATGTGACTGGAGAAAATGTTCCTCATGTTCCAAACCTAGTTACTTTCTGAATTAGTTTGTAGGCAAAACAACCTTCATTCATATTTGCTTTTCCGTTTGCAAAGGAAATCATGATTATTTAACATCATTCTGCATATTTACTCTATGATGTGAAAGAGACCTAGAGACCTAACTTCCTTACTTTAAATATGAGAAAGTTGACAGGTTAGATGAATAACCAATTCCACTTACCTAGCAGAACTGGAACTAGAACTCAGGTTTCCCGACTACCAGTCCACTGCTTTTCCCCTCATTATATATGTTTCCTTTTTGATTGTCCTTAATACTTATTTACTCCCCAAGAATAGTCACATGATGAATCAGGAGCTTGATAAGTATGCCCCCAGACAACATGGCATAAGTGGATTAAAAAACAACAACAACAACACTTGTGGAATCAGGAAAACTTGGGTCATAGTTCTAGCTGTCATTACCTTATTCTGTGGAATTGGATTATTTATTTAACCTGTCTTTGACATATATTATCTCTTTTAGGCAAGCCACTTAGTTTCCTTTTGTCCTGAGTAGCTTTCTAAGTCTATACATTTCCAGATAAGTTTACAGACTGTACAGTGGAAGATGTTTCTACATTAGGTATTCTCTACCCTGACAATATTACAGGTTTGGGGTAAAAAAATACACAGCAAAACCTCAAGATCTTCAGGACTTTTTATTTCCTATAACTTGGATGCCATGGTAACTGAAAAACAAAAACAAAAACATTGAGGGCTTGTATATTGATTGATTGAATGCACCCAGCAAAGTGGCAGCAAAATGTAGCAAAACTGTCCAGGATTTGGAATCAGAAGCCCTGGATTCAAATTCTATACCATGTGACCTTAGATAAATCATTGGAATTCTCTAGGTTTCAAGTTCTTTATCTCCTGGGAGTTGGAATGAATGATCTCGAAAATCCTCTCCATCCTTAAACCCATGATTTTGTAGTCTTGTATAAGACATGTTTATTCCTAATGATAGCTGATATCTGGGAGGAGCAGCTAGGTGGAGCTGTGGTTAAGAGCCAGGCCTGAAATTGGGAGGATCTGGGTTCAAATGTGACTTCTGAAACTTGTTAGCTTTTTGACCTTGGGCAAGTCACCTAACTTTATTTGCCTAACCCTTGCTCTTCTGTCCTAGAGTTGTTACTGGGACAGAAAGTAAGGATTTAAGAGGGGAAAAGTTATAACTGGTGGATCTTTCCCCAAATCAAGATCTTTGGTTCCCCATTACTATGTTTGAAAGAGAAAAACATATCTAAACTGCAAAGAAGGGATTCAGGGTACATGGTAGCTATCTTCAAAATTCGGGAAGGCTATCTGTTAGAATGGTTTAGACTAATTCTGTTTGGTTCCAGAAGGTAGACCCAAAGGGCTTGGGAGGAATTTATAAAGAGGCTAATTTAAACTAGAGGTGAGGAAAAGCTTCCTGACTTTCAGAGTTGTTCAGAGTGGAAGGGGTTACCTAGAGAGATGAAACCCTAAATAGAGGTTTGATATGTACTTATTGCTTGTGATATAATAGAGATTCCTTTCATGCCTGGACTCAGATGTAGGATGTCCCATGAACTCTTAAATTGTGTGATTCTGATTTCCCTTCCAGGGTTCTTTGATCAACTTGAATCTTTGCTCCAGTGTCATGTAAGAGAGATGGGGTATACTGCCTATAATCAGTCATTCAGTTAATTAGTCATTCCTGCCAAAGTTATAGTCACCCACAAAAGTGAGACTGACTGCAGGACATCACGTACAGAAATAAGGCAGGAATGCCATTTTGTTAATGTCAGATATGAATATTTTTATGAATCTTATATGTCCAGATTCATTATCCATTTAATGAATCCAGTGCACAGATGTTCAGGAAATTAGGAGCAAATAACTTCATTGGGAGTTGATGGTGTGCTTGGTATAATCCAAGACTGTCAAGAACATGCTGTCCCCACAATATGGCAAATGGGCAAGCACTGTGACTATCTTGTTATATTGAAGTTCACTATTAGCACTCAGTAAATGTTAATTATATACTAATAAAAAATACTGAGTTTGACTCTCCCCAATGAAGCACAACTGCTGTTTAAGCCAAGATGAGATGCCCTCTGCATTTAGATATAATCTTCTTTTTGGACTTCGGCCATATTTACATTACTGCAAGTAAATGTGTTGAGATGGAATTAACCAGTGCATGAAGTTGTGGTGGTAGTTTCATGTCATGGGAACCAAAGCTGGCCTGCAAAATGTTCCATCAAGACATCTGTTTCAAATGCTTTGAATATTTAGCTTCCTTCAGTGGGGAGGGTTTCCAACCAAATACCTTTTGATTGCCTGTCAGGATCAATTAAATTTAGTAAAATTCATTAAGGTTCTGCTTTGGGTCAGGCACCATGCTCTGCGAAAGGGGTACATAGACAAAAAAGGAAACATTCCCTCCTCTCAGGGAGCTTCTGTTGTACTAGATAAAGTGAGACACCAAGGATGAAGGGTAAAAGATGGACCCTGTCATCCCAAGATATCAGAGCAATGTTTAAGGTAATTTAAAAACAAAAAACAATACCATATCTTCTTAGAATAAATACTGTGTATTGGTTCCAAGGTAGAAGAACAGTAAGGGCTACACAATTGGGGTTAAGCGACTCAGGTCAGAGAGTTAGGAAGTATCTGAAGCCAGGTTTGAACCTAGTACCTCCTGTCTCTAGACCTGGGACTCTTTCCACTGAGCCACCTACCTGCCTCTAAGGTCGAGTTTTAAAGATAAAAGTAGATACTGATCATAAAGTAACTAACAGAAATGCTGACCAGCATAAAGATAGAGAAGGATCCTTGGGCCATTTCAACTTCCATTCTAGCTGACCTCAAGCCAATAATATCTATTCTTTGAGTCCAATCATTTGGCCAGTCATACATCCATCTCATTGGTCTGATGTCTAATCTGCATCTCTCTATCATCTCCCAGGAACTGACTTTGTCAAATGTCTTGATGAAATCTATAATTGACCCTCTAACTGCACTTGAGGGTATCAAAACTATAACATGGAAAAAGCATTAGGACAAAGTTGCAGTAGAGTGACATTTGAACATGAATCAACAGTTGTGAAATGGCCATTAATGAGAAATTTATCTACTTTGTGCAGCTAGGTGACAGAGTGGATAGAGTACAGAGGCTCTGAGTTCAAATCCAGCATCAGACACTTACTGGCTGTGTGACCCTGGGAAATTCCCTAACCCCTGTTTGCCTCAGTTTATTCATCTGTCAAGTGAACTGGAGAAGGAAATGGCAAATCACTCTACTATCTTTGCTAAGAAAACCCCCAAAGGGGCTCTAAAGAACAACAATCACCCTGTGTCCAACATAATGTAAACTTCCTGGGAGGAAGGAATCTTTTATTTCTGTCTATGTACTTGTGTACCACTTGTGTACAGACTATATTGAGAGGCATGGTGCCCACTTTTTAGGATGGACATTGATAAAGCAATACCACAAGCATAGTGAAAACCCTTTAGACTCAGGAGAATGTAAGCTCTCTGAGGGTAGTGAGCCCCTTTCCATTTTGTAATCTATTTTCAGTAATTTTCATATAGTTGGTGCTTGGTAAATGTTTATCGAATGGAATTTAATTGGAAACTGACTCCACCCTCCATACCTGATCCAGTTGACATACTGCTGCTTTATCTTTAGTAATCTTCACTGTTTCACATAGATAAAAAAAAAATCAGAGAGCAAGGCTACTCAGTAGAGGTGAAGAAGGATGTTGGGACAAAGTATACTACCAAATTTAGAAATATTTGTTTAGAGGAGCCATAGTCATTGTCATCATGTTTGACTCTGAAATGTCATTTATAAAGCTTAAAATGAAATGTGACAGTTGTAGGGTCCATTGAGAAAACAGCATGTATCAAGTTACCGGGGTGGAACATAATAGATACCAGCCAGTTCCACAAATGCAGTTGGAGAGGGGGTTCATGTAAAATTCATATTTAAAGATGTACTAACTATTTATTTAAAATAAATTGGTATACAAAGGTGGGGAATGGAATTCATAAAAATGGACTAAATTCTTAGAAAAGGAAAAACAAATTGGTTGAAGAAATGGGAAGTTTTTCTAGTCTACCTTCTATGTTTTTTAAGGAGGTATAGCCAGTTTGTGGAACAATAATGGTATTCTCCAAGTTAATGGAAAGTTCATACAAATAATTATTTGACAGTAGAGACTTATGAAAAAAAGGTTCAGTTATTGTTGCTCAGCCATATCTGATTCTTTGTGATGCCATTTGGGGTTTTGTTGGCAAAGAGAGTATAGTAGTATACTATTTCCTTTTCCAGGTTGCTGAGGCAGAGGAGGGTTAAGTATCTTGCTCAGGGTCATAAAGCTAGTGTCTGAGGCCAGATTCAAGCTCATGAAGATGACTCTTCCTGATTCTATCACTCTATCTATTGTACTCCACTTAGCTGTCCATGAAGATAAAAAGGTAGATTTGGGGATAAACCCCCAAATGTTCAGGATAAACATGGTCAGTGTCACATCTGAAATGGTCTAAAATGTCTAGTTTCCCTTGAACTATCATCTATATATTTTTGCCTTCATCATTTGGGGCAAGAAATAGCAGTGAATAGAGAGGGTCAACCTCATAGGAAGATCTGAATACATGTCCTGCCTTTGACATGTAATTGTTGTATGACCACAGCCAAGACACAATCTCTAAGTGCCAGTGCTTATAAATTATAGAGGAATCTTGACTATTTGCATCAGGAGAGGCACTTTCCACACTGGGTGTCACTATCATTGATGAAAACACAGGTCCAATTAATTCATTACTGGTGGAGTTGTGAATTGATCCAACTATTCTGGATGGCAGTTTGGAACTATGCCCAAAGGGCGCTCAAAGACTGCCTGCCCTTTGATCCAGCAATACCTCTGCTGGGTTTGTACCCCAAGGAGATAATAAGGAAAAATACTTGTACAAAAATATTTATAGCCATGCTCTGTGTGATGGCAAAAAATTGGAAAGTGAGGGAGTGTCCATTGATTGAGGAATGGATGAACAAATTGTGGTATCTGTTGGTGATGGAATACTATTGTGCTCAAAGGAATAATGGACTGGAGGAATTCCATGAGAACTAGAATGACTTCCAGGAACTGATGCAGAGTGAAAGAAGCAGAACCAGAAGAGCATTGTACACAGAGAAAGATACACTGTGGTACAATCAAATGTAATAGACTTCTCTACTAGCAGCAATGCAATGATCCAGGACAATTCTGAGGGACTTATGAGAAAGAACATTATTCACATCCAGAGAAAGAACTGTGGAAGTAGAAACACAGAAGAAAAACAACTGCTTGATCACATGGGTTGATGAGAATATGAGAATATGATTGGGGATATAAATTCTAAACGATCACCATAGTACAATTATCAATAATATGGAAATATGTCTTGATCAATGATACATGTAAAACCCATTGGAATTGTGTATCAGCTATGGGATGATAAGGGAAGAGAGGAAGGAAAGAAGATGAATCATGTAACAATGGAAAAATATTCTAAATTAATTAAATAAATAAAAATTTCCAATTAAAAACACAGGTCCAGATTTTTTTAAAAGGGATATTTTATATATTTATGAAATAATGGCTATGGATCATAAAAGGGGCCATTTTGGGTGATGATCAACAAAGAAAATTTCAGGAGAACAAGCTTCCATCATTTCTAAATGGAAAGATGTGCTGTTTACCAGCTTTAGCACTCTATCTCTTTTTCTCCAACTCCCTCTCCCTCTAGTCACTTAAAATGATAATTGGCTTAGTTGTGCTACACTGTGGACCAGTTTATCACACTGAAATTCTTGGATGACAATTGATGATGTACACAAATGTGTAATACTCTGTAAAATGGGAAGTCTCGATAAGTGAAAAAAATTTGAACATCTCCATTAAGCATACCTTAATGTTGCCATAGCCCATTAAGCAACCCCATATAATTCACTGGCTTTTCCTTTCTCCTAATCACCTCAAAAGGGCTGTCCATTGTCACCAAATCTGCAGCCATGCTACTCAGGAGAGAAAGCACTCCATTTTCCCATTAATTTTACTATTTCTATCACTAATTTTAATTCGTTTCATCCATGGAGTGCTTTCTCTTCCCCCTACTCGCCTTCATAGCACTGGGGTATTTGGGCAGCTCCCCACTCTACTAGTCAGAAGCATGGACAATGGTACACACAAAGAAATCACAAATCAGGGCTCTCATTCCTTATATCTTCACACGGCCAGCTGAGGTAAGACAACTCTACAAACAATGCATTTGAAAGCACATTTGCTGGGTGAATATATTACAAATATGGCTAGGAAGTAGGTTGCAGTATATCTTCAAAAGTGACTGATTTAAACCCAAACTTAATGTATTTTGGAGGCCAGCAATAATTTGACTTGCTGAGTGGATAGAATTTATGGGTATAATGCAGTGCAAATAAAAACATCCTCTTTCAGCAATAAAGGTGTAGACTCTGTCCACAGTGGTGGGGAGGGGGAGTTTCCTTTATCCCTCATTTCCAGAATAGACTATGGTAATAAGTAAGTAAAGCTCAATGCCTATTCTTTGTGTTTTGTGAAGATACTATGCTTGATATTTTGGGGTTTAAGGCCATTCTTGCAGTTGTATTGTAGATCTGGGTACTAAATTCCTATGAAACAATCAGGTAAAGCATGTCTAAGCTTCAGGTTGAAGTGTTCAGGTCAGAGATAAAGGTTGCACTGGGGAGGAAGAAATAGGCTTATGTGAATTTTATTTTTACAATTTTTTTACTCACCCCAAATGTAATTGAATAGAAGTAAACAAAGAGGGTTATCCAGTTTCATGATAAAAATCCTAATTTAGTGACTTCAGGCTGTAGAGTCTTCCACTACCTGGTCCCTCTTCTAGGAAGATAAAATAATCTCTGAGTCAGAAGGCCTGGGTTCAAGTCCCAGCTACCACAATTACTAGTTAGGTGGACCTAGACAAGTCACTTGGAATGACCAAGTTGAATGACAGTTCTTTAGATAAGTGATCAAGGACTAAAAATGTTGTACCAATAAAATTATGGCCATTAAAATTTTTTAGAATTATTGATCATGTTGGCACATATGTCCATGATCCTTGCCTACAGGGAGGCTGAAGTTGATGGGTCATTTGAATTGAGAAGGTCTGAGTTGCAGTGGTTAAGCCAATTGGGTGTCTGCATTATGTCCCCTATCATCCTGTGAGTAGAAGGGTCACCATGTTGAATACAGAATTCCAAACTTTCCCTTCTGGGTCTAAGCTTTGAGTCCATAATCCTTTGTTGTACTTCCAAATAAAGTACAAATACCTCAGAGGCAAGGACTGATTCAATCCCTCAACCTCCAGGACACCTGCCTTTGTCCATGGGCAAACATGTAGTAAATGACAGAAGTGGAATTTGAACCATGATCCTTTGACTCCAAATGCAGAATTAATGATTTGAAAAATTGACTTGAATTATTTTCTCATAAGCTCATTTTTCTCATCTATGAAATGACGCAGTAAGGAATATTTGGCATATGGCATAAGACTGTTGTCATGAAAGTCCTTTAGAAATGGTTAAGGTTTATGAAAATCTGTCATTGGTGAGTCAACAATCTTGTATTAAGTAGTACTTGCTATGTGCCTAATGATGTGCTATGAACTTTGAATATACACAGACATTTAAAAACGTATTCCTTACCCTCAGGGAGCTGACATTCTAGTTGGGAGACAAGATGCAAATAATTATGTGTATACAAGATATAGTCAAATTTAGTGGGAATTCATGAAAAGGAAAGTGCTTAGCAAAAGGAAGAAGAGGGAGTTGGGGAAAGGCTTTTTGCAGAAGGCATGCTTTGAGAAGCCAGAGAAGACAAGTGACAAAGGCGAGGAGGGAGAACATCACAAGATGTCCATAAGGGATAGTCAATGAAAAGGTACAGAGCTGGGAGCTATTGCAATACTGTTTGCATGTTGTCTTCCCAATTAGGATGTCAGTTCCTATAGGGCAGGGAGTATTTTTTAAAAATTTCTTTGTATATTCAGATGTTAGAGTAAATTGTTTGACACATAATAAATAGTATATGAGAAAAGTTTGTTGACTCATCAACTACCCATTTCCATAATCCTGAACAATTTGTAAAGCATTTTGAGCAATTAGATGTTGAGTGGAAGAAGACTGGAAAGATTAGAAGGGGCCATATTGAAAAAGGCTCTAAAGCCTGAAAGAAGATTTTTTGATTTTGGAGATAAAAGAGAACTACTACAGTGTTTGGAGTAAGAAGGTGGCCTGGGAAACTTAAGATGATTAGTCTGGCAATTGAGTGGAGAATGGGCCACAGTAAATGGAGATTTGATGCAAAGACACTAACCAAGAAGCTATTATAATGGTTCAGGCACAAGGTAAGAAAAGCCTGTACCAAGGTTTCAGTTGGGTGACCAGAGAGATGCTATAAAACATATTAGCTATAAAGGATGAATGAGAGTGTAGAGTCAAGGATGACAGTGAGGTTATAAGCAGTAGGCTAGAAAGCAGATGGGAAGATTCTCTTGACAGTAAAAGGGATTTTGGGAATAAGAAGGTCTCTTGGACAAGATTATGAGTTTTGTTTTGGACATGTTATGCTTGAGATCTTTACAGAATAAGATATCCAACAGGCAATTGATGATGTAGAATGGAGATCAGGAGAGAGATTAAGACTGGATAAATGAATATAAGAATCATCTGCATAGAAATCATAGTTAAACTCACAGGAGCTGATGGGATCATTAAGTAAGATAACATTGGGGGTAAAGAGAAGGTCCAGGAGAGACTCTTGAGGTAAATCCATGGCTATTGGCATGAACTAGAAGAAGATCCAGAAAAGAATACTAAGAGGGAGTGACCAAAAAGGTAGAAGGAGTATTAGGAGAGAGCTGTGCCATGAAAACCTAGGTAGGAGAGGGTATCAGCAGAAGAGGATGGCTGACAATGCCAATTGTCATAACTACAGAGAGTCTAATATGAATGAAGATTATGAAAAGGCCATTCGTTTTGGGCAAATAAGAAATGACTGGCAAATTTGGAGAGAGAAGTTTCAGTTAAATGATAAATCGAAGCCAGACAGCAGAAGGTTTAGACCAGAGCGAGATAAGAGGAAATGGAAGTACAAATTATAGACAGCTTTCTCAAAGAATTTAGTCATGAAAGAAAAGAAAGATATAGGAAGAGAGTTAGCAGGATAGTTAGATCAAATGAAGGTTTTTGGAGAATGAGGTAGATATGTCTGTTTATATATAAGCATCAAGGGAAGCAGTCAGTAGATGGGGAGAGATTGAAGATTAACCAGACAGTAAGAATGATAGAAGGAGCAATCTGCTGGAGAAGATGGGATAGAATGGGATCAAGGGTGCAGGAAGAAAGGATTGCTTTGGCAAGAGGATAACCTCTTCATGTGAAACAGAGGTGAAGAAGGAGCCAGTAGAGGAAGATATCAGAGTGATGAAAGATGAGGGAGCACAGAAGAGAATCAGCTCTCAGCAAATGGCCTCAATTTTTCCAGTGAAGTATAAAGCAAAATTTTCAGCTTAGAGGGTACAAGGTGGGTGCTATGAAAGGCTTTAGGAAGGATGAAAATAGTAGATTAGTCATTGGTGAGTGCAATAGTGAATGGATTAAGGAGGCACAAAAGGATTGCCCTGGTGCTAGAAAAATCTAGTTGAGATTATAAAATATTAATTTCGGGTATTTAAGTGGCAGAGGGGATAAAGTGCAGAGCTTGGAGTTAGGAAGACTCTTCTACAACATCATTTACTACCTGTGTGATCCTGTGCAGGTCTGTTTGCCTCAGTTTCCTTATATGTCAAATGATCTAGAGAAGGAAATGACAAACCACTTTAATAGCTTTGCTAAGAGAACCCCCACATGGAGCCACGAAGAGTTGGACGTGACTGAAAACCAACTGAACAGAAACAGAAAATCAAACTGAAGAGGACCCTGTTACCATAGTTTTGCGATTTTCTCCATTTCCATTCAAATCGGGAAGAAAGCAGGATATGATGGGAATAATAGAGACTGAGGCTTAGCAAGGAATGATTGGTCCTAAGAGGGGAAGGGACAAGAGTTCAGTAGATAATGTAAAGTTGAAGTGGTTTAATAAAGAGACAAAATAGGGAAGGAGAGAGGGGGTGAGTGGGACAGTAAATCATTTAAGATGGATAGAAATATTGCCTTGCTGCAGCGAAGGCCCAGTTGTGATTAGATAAGACATAAGTTTGTAATGAGTTCAATCAGCATGATTGCTTGTCTTCCTCTAGCTGGGAGCAGAGAGGGCAATCTAGGGCTATGTTTTGACAAGGAGTGGTTGGTGAAAGAACAAAGAGCTAAGGGATTCAAGAGTAGTTGATAGTATAGAGCTGAAACTATTTTATCAAGGTATCAAGATTGGGAAGGAAGAAGTGTATATACCATGGAAGCTTGATGTCTGGACATGAAGTGAGAAGTTAGGGAAGCAGAGGTTCTTATGGGGTTCTTAGGACCTCTGTCATAAAAAATAGAATTAAAGTTTGTAAGGCATGGGGTAAACTGGAATGATCAAATATTATAATCAGATAATAGAATTTAGGAGTTCCTGAACATGGAAATATTCATGTGTGATATCAAGATTAAGGGTATGTCAATTCCTATGTATAGCTGAGGTAAGACAGAGGCTCGTGGAAATTGAATGGGTTAAAAAATTGAGAAGTTAAGAATGCTTGAGGGCACATCAATATATGTTTAGGTCCTTTAGTAGAAGGAAAGGAAAAGGGATAGAGAAAGACTGTGAGCTAGGAAATGAACTCAGTGAGGAAAGAAGATTAATGCCCTTTGTGGCAGTTGATTATAGCTATGAAATCTTGATTGGTGATAAATTTGGATTAAAGAACCTTAGAGGAGGAGAGATTTCTGAATGATGGTGGTAGAGAGAAGATTTGGAAGTAGCAATGGGAAGCATGGAATATTCCAACTCCTTCACCACAAACAGTAAGTCCGAGGGAATGAGTAAATGAATGTACAACCAATAGTGGAAAAGGTGACCAGGGATATTGTACCATCAGAAGGGAGCTGTGTCTCAGTGACAGTCAAAAAATGGAAGGAATGTTGCACTAAAGAAGAGTTATATAAAGAAATCTAAAGACCCGATTTAGTAAGGAGCCCATGGTATTCTTAGTTCCCCGTTATAGTCAAACTGGGAATAAGTATTTACTGATTTATTGATTTAACTAAAATTCAGAGGAAAACTGATTCTACTAAGTTCTAAGATTGAGAAATATATCACTAGAGTTTCACCTTTTGAGTCTTAAAGAGAGGAGACTGACAGAGAGATGGAGGCTGAGAAAGACAGAAAAAAGTAGAGAGACAAATTCAGAGAAAGAGATAGAGACAGAGAGAGTGAGAAACTGAGAGACAGGAACAGGCAGAAACAGAGAGGCAGGACTACAAAGCAGAGGTAGAAAGAGAGAAGCTAGAAGGGGAGGTCGAAAGGAAACTTCTACTTGCGAGTTGTACCTGGGTCTAATCGAGATCCCTGGAAAATAAAGTTTCCCATGATGATCTTATGTAGCATGAGCTTATGAACTAGATTAACCTCCTTTAAAGAGGAACATATTGAGTGTATCCTGACAAAGACTTTTGGAGATGTTGGCATTGACTCTCTTCAAACCTACTCACTGGTTAAAGTCCTTTAAAAGACTCATGAACTGCAAGAGGGGAATGATCTACCCGTACATATATTAGAAGTGATGATGTGATGGAATGCAATGTTTTTATATACTAGGAAGATTAATAGAGCGGCAAAAAGCCATACTGTACATGCCCACAACCAAAGCTAAGAAAATATATGGTGGTGTACTTTCAAGGACATGGAGCTTCCTGGGATACTTGTGGCAGAAATTGCAGCTGTTAGGGGAATGCATATTCTTGGCCTCAGCCCAATAACCTCATCAGTTTCCTGAGAAAAGTCATAAACATCTTTCAAGACAAACATTTTTTTAAAGTCTGGAACAAACAAATTTGGTGGATTTATACCAACCTGTTCTCTCTTATTTCACTCTCACTTTAAGGTTACCATGGTACTTGATTTTTCAACCAGGACAGCAAGAGTGGTAGAAAGAGAGACTGGGACAATATACAGATGCATGATGTTCACACAGTCACAGCTAATGTACTACTCCTACAATTACCATAGATTCATTGAATGTTAGAATTTCAAGGATAATAATAATAATAACAATAATACTCATCATAGTCAGCATTTATGTAGCCCTTTAAAGTTTGCAAAACACTTTATTATTTTTATCTTTTCCAGAATCCCTTGTAGTAGGTGCTAGTATTATCCCCATTTTATAGCTGAGGAAACAGGCTGAGGGAAGTGACTTGCCCAGAGTCACAAAGTCAAGTGAGTTTAGATTTGAGCTCAGGTTTTCTTGATTCCAAGTCTGGCATCGCATGCACTGTGTCATCAAGCTGCCGTATCTCATCTATCCTATCACCTGATCTAGAAAGAAACTGAGTTCCAAAGGGGTTTGATAACATACTCCAGGTTCCATAAGTAGTTTGTGACAGATCCTAGATTCCAACTTCATGACTCCACAAATGAGAATGAAGTAGGCTGAACAGGGAAGGGATTGAGGAAAGAATAAGTATTTATTAAGCATCTGCTATGGACCAGGCACTGTGCTAAGACTTTGCAAATATTATCTCATTTGATCATATTGTTTGATTACTAAAGATAGTAATCTTTTATATGTTTTTCCTGCTCTGAGAGTGAACAAAAGCACAGAATCTCTGAGAAGCTGTCCATTGGCCTACAGCTTTCTGATGTGGAACCAGAGACACCCTTGGAAGTAATGACTACTATAGAATGGACATAGACCCACGTCATAATAATAATGATAATGATGGTAGCTGAGAAGTATACAGAGGTTAAGTCCAAGATTGGAACATGGAGAAGAAAGAAAAAAATACAGATTATATGTAAAGAGATTAATTGCTAAAACAACGTCCATATTGAAATTCTTTCAGTCTTGTTTCAAATGATATGTTCCCTTTCTAATATGTAAACACAAGTAATTGGTGTTCAATCAATATTAATGTTGCTATTTTAATAAAAAGGATTTGAAGTAAGTAAAATTTAATTAAGTACTTGGGAAATGACTTTTATTAGATCTCTCAGTTATTCACATTAGAGAAGCTTAACTGCTGGGATTACATATCACTAACAAAAACTTTCCTCATGATGATAGCTACCCAAATCGCAGGCATAATGCTTTATCATAGTCTATCTGCTTCTAAAGGATATACTTTGAGATTTCAACTCTATTTGGTAGCTAAAAATTCACCACCCTCCACCAGATAATAAACTCTTTAAGGGTAGGAATGACGCCTTCCTTTAAACATTTTAAAACATTGTGGTACCTAGTTTAATGATATACATGGTAGACATTCAATGAATGCAGATTGTTTATGTTTTGCCTTAAAAATTCTCTATGTCTATTACCAGGGAAATCTCACTTAATGGGTTCTCTTAGCCCTGGAAGATGCTTGTCTAGAAGAGATAGAAGATTGTGCGCATAGCTGACAAGAGAGAATATTTGGAAGTTGAGCCTTCCAAAAGGAGATACTATGCTTTACTCAAAGGGTCCTTATTTTCCTTCTCAAGGAAACTGCCTATTGGGACAGCTAGTTGGCTCAGTGCATTGAGAACCAGGCATAGAGAAGGGAAGTCCTGGATTCAAATTTGACCTTAGGTACTAGCTATATGACCCTGGATAAGTCACATAACCCCCATTGCCTAGTCTGTACCAGTCTTCTGCCTTGGAACCAATGCATAATATTGATTCTAAGATGGAAGGTAAAATTTTTTTAAAAACAAACAAACAAACAAACATTATACTAGAGGTTGCTCAAACTGAAATATTCTTCAAAATATGATTAGCTACACCTTCCAATTCCTACTAGACTGTAAACTTTTTGAGAAGAGGGACTACATCTTTACTTCTCCCCAGAGCCTAGCACAGTGCTTAGTTTGTGCTCAGAAAGTGCTTAATAAATATTAAATTGTATTTTGAAGCTTGCTTTTACATGACATATGGCACATTCCACACCCACAACAATATGGATGCTCAAGGGGTCTTAATATGCCCTTAGAAAAGTCTATTCTTTTATAGTAGCTTTGAGAGAGCAGAAAAGCAAAGGAAGATGACTTGAGAAAATTAACTATAAAACACGGTTAAAATGGGTCCTCGAAATGTACCCTTTTTTGTGTCATTTCTTCTCCTATAGAATATTTTCTAGCAAGCCATTTAGGTATCTTTTGTGCATTCTGTTCAGAAAGTAAGTTCAGCCTCCACTACTATTTCTAACTAAAGGTTCCTGAGGATGCAAAATGATTGACATACAACATGTAACATCAGTTGATATATTGGCGCTTCTGACACTGTGATGAGTGGCATGTGATATTAGTTCAAGGTGAGAAATTACAACACAGTGAAAGAAGATTCCTCCCCAAAGAGGAATTGCACTTAACTCATCTCATTTTGACTGAGATGAATGGGCAAGTAAGAAGCCCAGGCTTGGCACGAATTAAATTCTTGCCTAACTGGCTAAGACAATGGGTTTGCTTCTTACCTTGCTCTGTTCCCCTTGGAAAATAAGATCATGACTATTGTGCTTCAGAGGATGACTTAAGTTTGACTAGAAACATACAGAAGAGAATAGGTATTACATTTATCTAATATTAGCCTGGTACAAAGAGACCATACAAGCATTTTGGAGAGTGAAAATCAAGCAATTCCCCAATCCGTTTCTCTACACAACCAACATGGTGTCTCATGATCTTAACCCCAGTGATTCCTAGGTAACACAGTATATAGCTATTTTAAAAACACTAAAAAATTTTCTCTGCTTTTTAAAATTCTGAATTTAGCAAACATTAAATAAAACCAACATTTCCAAGTGTGTTATAGAACAGAAAGTTTGCATATCAAACTGAATCACTGTTATGTAGGGATTACTTTAAAAAAGTATATCATAAATTTAATGTTTAACTTTCAAAGTTGTCCTGCTTTTCTGTGATTCTTTGTGGTTTTCCTTCTCTTGCTATTTCTTTTCCATTTTGGTGTGGGAATCCTATCCCTATCTCATCTTTCCCTCTTTCCTCCCTCCCCAAATTATATGAAAAAAGAAACACATGACCAACATAACAAATATAAATAGTCAAGCAAAATTCATTCCTATAAATTAATTCCATGCCAAAAAAGTATGACTTTTCAAACATTGACTTTGTAATTATGCCCAAGTTTTCCATCTACAGATGATCAGCATAATGATAATATATGTGACATAGCACTTTAAGATTCACAACTAATTGAAATTACTTTACTTGTGAAATAAGAGATGTGTTGGTCTTTCAGCCAGGAATATTTGGGTTCTGCCTCTGACACATATGGGTGGTATGGCTTGGGCAAGTCTCTTCTCAGTACTCTAGGAAACTCTTTAAGGGCTACATGTTGTAGAGAAGATGCCAACCTGTACTGGTAAAGAGAACTTCCTTACCGAAAGAGTTCACTATATTAATGAAACCTCAGGTCCAGTTCATTTCCCCTATCCACTGTTAAAAATAAAAATTATAGCTCCCTGATTTGTGTTCTATCTCAAATTTGGCTTCAAAAATAATAATTTTTAAATGGTCTTGTTTTTTTAATCTTCATCTCTCCATAGATATGGGAAGCCAAGAAATAATTTAACTAGGGTAATCTGATTTGTTTTTAAAGACAAAGGGCTTTTTTTGAACCAAACATGGATTTTTTTAAACTGAGGATCATTCTCCAAACCAATGTTCTCCTAATTATTGATAATGAGAAGACACCGCTTCCACTCACAGATCATTCCAACTCTATAATATTCATTGTTCAACTACTTTCTGACCTTAGTAACTTCATTTCCAAAGGACATGCTGGATATAAAAAAATATCTGTGCCCACTTAGGCTATTAAAAAACTACCTTGCCTTCCATCTTAGAATCAATACCAAGTGTTGGTTCTAAAGCAGAACAGCAGTGAGTACTAGGCAAGTGGGGTGTGTCCACCTTAGCTGCCCTGTGTTTAGGCCATTTTAAGTAATTTGTTCAATAAGACTTTGGATTAACCAATTAGAGGAAATCTTTGAGTGGCAGATTTTTTTTTAAATTCTGGACAACACACTCACATCAGAAAGCCTGAATCGAAAATCATATTATCCTGTTTTATTTGCAAGGAGAACATTCATCATATCAAAGCTGGCCCTGCTACCTTCCTTCCATAAGAGAGGGTGGTCTTCAAACAAAAGACAAACAATGAAGATGAAAAGACAAGGATCTAGGGCAGGGGAAATTTCCAGAGCTCAGGGTTGGGAAGAGGGTGAGGAGTGAGCCATTCTGTTTTGAGTTGTTTTCCTTTTCATTGCTCCCTCAATTAAAGTTAAAATCTAACCCACAACCAAGGTGAGGGATTCTGCCCCCTTATTGTTCCCTATGGTAAAGCCATCTGTATTATTCTTTGGCTCTGGGTCTTCTGTTGTTTTGAAAGAAGTGTCTTATCTGCTGGACCAACAAGATCATTAATGGAAACACTGTTGTGCCCCAGTAGATCTTTGCTTTGTGATCAATAGTTATTTACTTCTGAGGGGTCACAGCTTGGTTAATATAGCTGAATAATTTTATTGATAGATAACATAACAATGAAAAATAAAGTTTAAAATAGAAGACGAATGAATACAGCACTTTCTTCAGGCATGAATATTATTATTTGAAAATGGTAACAGCCGCTAGAATGTAGAAGGGGCAGACAACAAAAGCATTGAATAATTGTGCTAGGACTATAATCAGACTTCCATTATTGACCTCTGTTAATATTCTACTGTAACTGTCTGCTAAATTGGTTCCTTGGGGCTTGAAATATACAGTGATGTTATGAGTTCGTATCGTAAATTGCCACACAGTAAAGTAGCGAGCCTCTGAAATAGTGTTGGCCCGAGTTTGATCAATACTCAATTCAACGCAGTGCAATAGACTCCTGTTTCCATAGAAACATTGATGTCACAGAGGTTGAACAGCGGCTGTTACAACAAATCATTTCCTTTGAGCAGTTGTAATTGACTATATGTACAGTTTGCTGTCACCTGAGACTATTTACATCAAGCAAGTAACAGAACCACATTAGTTATTCCAGGAGTAAGAGGGTTAGCTCTTCTTTTTGTGACCTTACAAATACCGAGGAGGATGTTGCCATGGCAACTGGAGACAGAACAGGAGAACATTAAGGCAGTGAGCTACCTAATGTGCCCGCATCCTTTTGGAACCTGAAAGGTAGTTTTAATAAAGTTTATCTAGCCCATCATATGAGATTAAAGTTACCTTGAATGCAAACCCCTTCCACCCCACAGAAATGATATGGCTTCCCTTCTCACACTCACACATCATCCTAAACAGACATTCAGATGGTCCACTGGGGCTTCTCACCCTACATTTTGTTCACTGTCTGATTCTGCAAAATGCACAAGTAGTATGCACACATGCACGTGCGCACACACACACACACACACACACACACACACACTCCCCACAGATTTGTAAAATCATGGTTGCTGGATGCAAGAGCCTGGCCCTAAAGAAGCTCTGCAGGATGAAGGGGGGAGGTATCGAGAGGAAAGAAGCTTTTGGTGGGATGCAGAATGTTCTTCTTTGACTTTAAAAAACACAATTTGGGGTTGAGCTTTTTATATTGATCTATAAGAAAATAATAAGAAAAAGAAATTGAAGCCGAATTTTCCTGTAATCTCCTTCATCCTGAAGAGTGCCTGTTGAATTCAAGCTACCTTCACTCCCATCTGTGATCATGCCTTCTTTTTCTTAGATTTCACTAGTGGTAGAATGATAGACATTTAACACATAGTAAATGGTTAATAAATGCCTGCTCTCTGATTTGGTAATTGATACTAAGGGGCAATAGCACATACTCACTCTTTTCTTTCCATCTGCAGCTCTATTTGGTTAGAACTCCAAGGAACATAATGAAGACTCACCTAGGAGAAGCTGATCAGCCAAAACTCATCATCATGCTGTTAATTCAGCCTTGGATACTCAGTGGTCCTTCCTGGCCACACATTCCCCTTTCCAATATTTTGACTGTTCTCTGGTGGTATCTTTTCCCATTAGAGTGTAAACTTCTTGAAGGCAGGGTCTTTTTCTTATTTGTATCACAATGCTTCACACAATGCTTGGCACACAGTAGGTACTCAATAAATATTTACTGAATTGAATTGAAATTGTACCTAATGCTCCATAACACCTCTCCCCCTCCCAACCCCAGTTGCAATTATTGACCAAGGTTATCTGAGTATCATAGGCAGGGCACTTAGAATCCATCTAGCCCATAGAGGCCATCTAACCCAAATGCTTCATTTTACAGATGAAAGAATTAAAGTCCAGAAAGGTGAAGTAACTTGCCAAGTGTCACATAGGCATCCAAGGTGCAGAAATGTAATTTGAAACTAGTTTTCATGAATCCCAATTCAGTGTGGAAGAAGAGTCAAATAGGATGGAGACTGGCATAAGACTGCAGCTACCGGTTACTTTAGAAGGAAGAATTTCAGTAAAAATGGTAGTCCCCTGTATGATATTGCCTCTCCTGCATTAGAAACAATCTAAAAAGGCCAGCAAAATTGTTCAGGTTAGCAGACAAAAAGTGCTACCAATGTTGTTATAGTGAAAAGAACTGGACCCACTTCTCAGCAAATGGGCAGAGAAATTTGCCTGCTGCTGGCTCATCTGGAGCCTTGAGAAAGTCCATGATGAAGTATTATGGAGAGGCCCTGGATCCCTCAGTGCTCATGCACTGAGAAGTGAGTTTTCTTTGGTCCCATTATGTTATCATAACCCAAGTCAGAGGAGAATGGTAATATTAAACTTTTTATATTATTCTGAAATCTGTCCAGCATCATCATCAATTTTCTGAAATCTTGTTAGCAATCACTTCTGGGTCACACAATATTTAGTGGCAAGAGGAAATTAACATTTCTTTTTTTATTTTCTCTTTTTTTTAGGACTGGAACTTTTACTGAAACTCCACAATCACCAATAGCTATGATCTTTTCTAAATCCACCCTTTTTGGCCCTTCTTCTGCACTACACTAAAAAACAAACAAACAAAAACTCTTACCTTCTGTTTTAGAATCAATATTAAGTATTGGTTCCAAGGCAGAAGAGGGGTAATGGGTAGGCAATTAGGATTGAGTGATTTGCCCAGGGTCACACAGAGGGGACATGACTAAGGTCACATTTGAACCCAGGATCTCCCATCTATAGTCCTGGCTCTATCCCCTGATATACTTAGCTGCTCTCCTTCTTCTGCATTTGACACTACTGACTTAGACCTTCCTTCTTGATACTCTCTCAGCCTTTTAACTTCTGTGACTGTATCCTATATTGGTTCTTCTTGTCTGAAGGAACTCATTTTTCATGTTCTTTCTCTGATTCATTTTCAACTCATCATCTCTTGGTGGATAACTTGCATGTCTATAATTCTGCCTTCAGCATCATTCTCCATCTCCACATTTCCAGCTGCCCACTGAATATCTTCATCTAGATATTTTGCTAGCACTTCAAAATCAGCCTTTCCCAGCCTGAAATCATCACCCCCCCCCCCAAAGCTTCTACTCTTAACTTCTCCCATGTCTGTTGATGGAACCAACATTCTCCCATTAACCAGCACTTAAATATTGGACTGATCTTCCTTTTCCCTCTCACCACAGACAAAAAGCTTGCAAGTCTTAATTACCACAGTAGCATTTATTATATTTGTCAATAATCTTCCTAATATTAGGCCTGGCCATCTAATGATCGTGCTAAAAAATTTCAACAGTTCTCTATTGCTTAAATGATAACTTGTAAACTCCTTAGTTATTCTGATATTCAAAACCCACCTTTCTCTGGTACTAAACTACCTTCCCAGCCTTATTTCACATTATTCCCCTTTAGTCTAGCCAGATTGGACTACTAGCCATTTCCAAATCCTGCCCTGTCTTCTGTGACATCTCTACATTTGCCTACTCTACTTCCCCCATTCCTAAATGCTTTCACCATCATTCTTTCCCCCCCCCCAAAGGTCAACTTGTGAGCTACCTTGTCTGGTCTCCCTACCTAAAAGCGACCACACCTCCCCAAAGCTGTGGTAAACTTTGCCTTAGGACATTCTAACTTTACATATTAGAGTTATTTGTAGGAAAGCAGTTCTGCTATAAGCCATCATAGGCATTCTTCCAAAAACACTGCACTATGTAGAATCTCCTAATGAAAACTATAGAGTTTATATGGAAAATGGGTTTTAGAGTACAACACTCAAAACCTTTGTCAATGACATGTAAAAAGGATAGGAACTTAATAAAAATGATAGCATAGTTTATACATGTAAAATGAATAAGAAATACATAAATACAATAAATAGTGTTTATGTTTATGACCTCAGGCCACTGAGTGGTATGCATGGAGGCTTCATAAGCAAGGTGGGCAGGTAAGACCAACTGGTGCTGTGGGGATAAGGTTGGGGATGAAGGTTAGGGGTTAGGATTCTAAGGACCAGCCCTCTTCAATTCACAGTTCCTACTATACCAAGAGATATACAATAAGATTGGCTCTTTACTTTTACAAAGACCTAAAGTTTGCTTGTGGAAGTGGCCATCTGAAAGGTTGCAGCTTGTGAGTTATTGTGAAGTAATAGAGTTTTCTGTATTCTATCATTGTTTCTCAGGGAAGAAATGTTGCAGAAGGAAAAGCAAAATTCAAGTTATGCTTAAAATGTTCCCTAATAGCCAATCAAGTTGGAATAAATTTATATTTTCATTATAGCAGCATCAATTGTACATATGTCTCCACTAGAGTGCAAGTTCCTTGATGTCTGGGGCTATGTAATTTTTTCATCTTTGTAGCCACAGCACCTTTTGAGGTAGACTTCACATAACAGGTACTTAATGGATATTTGTTGAATTTTTCAACAATGAAATAAATACTCAAATGCTCCCAAGGAAGTAATATTTGTTGCCATACAAATGAAATAGATTCACAGATTAAGAAGGACGGAAGGTACCTAAAAGATCCATGGTCCAACCAATACCTGAATATTTTCTACACTAATACTATTTCTATAGACATCTAGCTTAAAAATTTCCTTTGTAAATATTTATAGTTGCACTTGTATTGGCAAAAAATTGGAAAATGACGGAATGCCTTTCAATTGGGGAATAGCTGAACAAATTGTGGTATCTGTTGGTGATGGAATACTATTGCCCTAAAAGAAATAATGAACTGGAAGATTTTCATGTGAACTGGAATGACCTCCAGGAATTGATGCAGAGTGAAGAGCAGAACCAGGTGAACATTGTACAGAGAGATGGATATACTATGGCACAATTGAACATAATGGACTTCTCTACTAGCAGCAATGCAATAATCCAAAACAATTCTGAAGGATTTATGAGAAAGAACACTATCTATATCCAGAGAAAGAACTGTGGAAGTAGAAACACAGAAGAAAAACAACTGCTTGATAACATGGATTGTTGGGGATATAATTGGGGATACAGACTAAACAATCACTTTATTGCAAATATTAATATTATGAAAATAGGTCTTGATCAATGACACATGTAAAAACCCAGTGGAATTGCTCATTGGCTATGGGAGGGGGTGGAAGGAGGGGAGAGAAAGAAAATGAATCATGTAATTAAGGAAAAATATTCTAAATCAATTAACTAAATAAAAAATTTTCAAATCAAAACAAATTTCCTTTGTAAAGTGTGGTACCTAGCAATGAAGTTAAAATTTCAAATTCACTCTGACCAGGAAAGAGTACAGAGTGACTGTCACTGTCGTCGTCAACATCATCATCATCACCACCACTAATATTTATTGAATATATACATATGTATGTGCACATATAAACATAAAATAATTAACTCATACAGCTTTTGGACATGTCAATCCTATTGTTTAGAGGCTATCTTTGATCCCCAACTCTTTAATTCCCAAATCCAATCTATTGCCATTTTCTGCTGTCATTTCTACTTTTGTAACATCCTTCATATAAGGCCCCTTTTCTCCGCTGATGTTGTCACTACCCTGGTGCAGGCAGTTCTCATCACCATGTACCTGAATTATTGCAGTAATTGATTGGTCTCCCTGATACAAGTCCCAGTCCAGTCTATCCTCTATTCGACTAACCAAAGTGATCTTACTAGGGTGCAGGTCTGACCTTGCCACTCTCTACTCAGTAAACTTTAGTGGTTCCTCCTTACTTTTGGAATAAAATATAAAATCTATTTGACTTTTAAAGACCCTCATAACTTGGCACCTTCCCACCTTTCCAGATTTCTCATACTTTAGTCTCTCCCATTGACTGTTCTATCTAGTGATGTTGCTCTCCTCATTTTTTCCTTGTACAGTACACTCCATCTCCTTACTCTGGACATTTTCACTGGTTTTCTCCCATGCCTAGAGTATTCTCTCTCTACCTCCTGGTTTCCCCATTTTCCTTCAAGAATCAGCTGAAATACCACTTTCTTACTAATGGCTTCTATTATCTCTACTTTATGCTCTATAGATCTTATTTATATGTAGTTATCTCTGGGTTGTCTCCTCTACTAGACTGTGAACTACTTGAAAGCAGAGACTAATTTTTGTCTTTCTTTGTATCTTCAGAACTTAACACAGTGTCTGACATAAAGTAAGTACTTATAAGTGCTTATTGACTTGATGTACAGAGATGTCCTTAAAACCACTAGGAATAATTAGCAAGAAATATCAAATGATCCTCTGGTGATTGAGGGTGAAGAAAGATTGTTTGATAGTAAAGGGTTTCCCCATGTGAGGTTGATGAACTTTTCCAGGCTTCAGAATACAGGAAATTTAGTAATGGCAAGTGGATATCATGAGAAAGAAAGGAAACAGCTGCCCCATGCACATATGCCCTCCATTGGACCAATTGTTTTCTCTTAGCTGGCTAGCTCTTCCTCTTTTAGCCTTAGTACAACCAGTAGAAAAGAAGAAAGAGCTGTTGTTGACTCTCACCACGGGTCTGCCAGTCAACAGTCAGTCAACAACATTTCATGCGGAGATAGTAGTCAGAAAAGTTGGCATATGTGGGAAGGGGTGGAGATTATAAGGAAGGGCAGTGCCAAATTGGCTATTAGTAGCTAAGTGGTACAGTACATTGAGTGCTGGGCCTGAAATCAAAAAGATTTGCATTTGAATCTAGCCTCAGATACTAACCCTAGGAAAGTCACTTAACCCCTTATTGCCTCAGTTTCCTCAACTGTAAATTAGGAATAATATCAGTATCTACTTCCCAGAGATGTTGTGAGGTTCAAATGTATTTATAATGTGCTTGGCTTGAGTAAGTAATAGAAAATACTTATTCTCTTTCCATCTCTGTGATTGTCCATTCTCAGTCATAAAGGAGGAAGAACAGTGCTTGTGTGTACTTACTTCAGTGATTAGAATGGAATATTAGATCAATTAGAGCTAGTAGGATATAATGGGAAGAGTACTGGATGTGGACCCAGGAGACAGACCTGAGTTTTTATTCCACATCCAAGAATTCTGTAGGATCATGACATAACCATTCTCAGCCTCAGTTTTCTCATCCGTAAAAAGGAAATGATAATACTTCTAATATCTTCCATATAGGCTCATAGTTAGAATCAAAGGAGTTAATGAATGTGAAATTTGTAAAGTTGCAGGTGCAACATAAATATCAACCATTATCAAAAATCATTAGACCCACTGGGTGTTTTTTTTTGAAGCAAAAAATAGTTCTCCCCAATCTGCATTCAAACTTGACCTGCCCCCATCATGGCAGTGGATAGTTTTGCCTTGTCACGAGTCCCCAGGAGTGCCCTGGATCTCTGTATTGCCTATGATAGTTGTCACCGACAGCTGTTCATCACACACCACAACCAGCCATAATTGTGTACAAAATTATCTTGGCTCCACCTACCTCTCCCTGCATCACTTCATGTTAGTTTTTCCAGAGTTTTCTATGATCATCTTGTTCATCATTTCTTATGGCACAATATTATTTTATTGCAATCATATACCACTATTTGTTCAGCCATTCCCCAATTGATGGACAGCCCTTCAGTTTCCAATATTTTACCACCACAAAAAGAGCTGCAATAAATATTTTTGTACAAGTATGTCTTTCCCCTCCCCCAGCTTTGATCTCTTTGGGACACAGATCTAGTAGTGATATTGCTGGGTCAAAGGACATACACAGTTTCATGGTCCACCACTTAGTGTTTTATTAGAAAAGGTCATGGCATGTTGTATCCAATAGAACCCCAGAGTAGGCAAAAGGAAATCTGAGCCATGTTGCTGCTTCTTCTATTACCAGCTTAACATCCTTAGCTTCAGTCTCCACATCTATAAAGGAGGAATTTTTGCTCCCTACAAGGAATGCTATAATGAATTATTTCTCTAGCATTTAAAAAATATAAAATGTTTTATAAGTATGCATGTCGTACTTGTACAGGAGCCATGAGAATCTTTTTTGTATCGTTCTGATGCTAGTATATGCCTTGTAAAAGCAAGTATCTGAAGCCTTTTAATTTAAGTAAAATTAACACAAAGTATTTCAACAAATAGGGAATCCAAAGGACACTCTCCTCAGTCATAGTCCCAAACTCTGGTAAAACATGCAATATGGAAACCAGAGACATTCTGTGCCCACAAATACAAAGAAGTCTCTAGTACAACCTTCTTTTTTCATTTTCCATCTCAATAGTTTTAAAAAAACCAACACAGGAGATATAAATTACTTAAAAAGTGCTTTCTTGGACCACATGTGGATAATTTCTTCATGAATGGTTTAATTTTCAATTCCTAGACATTAGAATATTGGATCTAACTGTTACACTGCCAGAAAAAAATGCTATAAGAACACCAATAATAGAAAGCTACCTCTCCTGAGTGTGATTAACTAACCCTGACACACCCCTCTATTGTATTTTGAAATGCAGTCTGCAATAGATCACAAGGAAGCAAACTGTTTATTGATCTAGAGATTCATTAATAAAATAATCATTATCACCATCATTAGTTAATATTTATGGACAAGAGAGTATATAGCACCTTACTTACAAGTATTATAATTCCTGTAGAGCTACAGAGAAAATTATCAAGTTAACTAATGAATAATGAGAATAATTTTTATTATTACTTTTGCTAGAATATGAGAACAAGAATGCTTTGGTTTATTTGACTTTTCCTATTAACAAAGAGTTAAGTAAAAACAACAGCATCCCCTTTGACTCCATTATTGCTGAAAACTTTTCTAAAATGTATTTGGTTCAGTTTCCCAGCAATATAATGAGCATATTGTAACACTTATACCTCTGAGGTCCTTGGAACAAACAAACTTTTGCCTTATCTAATTGGGCATCCAGGCCACCATATATTTCCTAGAAATTGCCAAGCCAGGCATCCATTAATATTTCTTCACTGAATAAGGATTTTAAAGTATCTCGGAGTCATTAAAAAAAAAAAAACAACCCTTACCTTCTGTCTTGGAACCACTGATTCCAAGGCAGAAGAGTGGTAAGAGCTTGGCAATTGGAGTTAAATGACCTGCCCGGTCACATAGTTAAGAAGTGTCTTAGGCCAGTTTTGAGCCCAGGATTTCCCCCCATCTCTAGGCTAGTCCCTCAATCCACTGAGCTACTTACCTACCCCTCTCAGGGTGATTCTTAATCAACATGTCCCATTACGTAGTACTATAGATGTCCAAGGAATTGGATATTGGGATAAATGCCTCAATTTATGCATTTAGTATACATGGGTATGTGGGATGTTCCAGGAGGACTCACCTCTGAGAAAAGGGCTTTCTGAGTCTGTTTCAGGGTTGCTCATCCACTTTACTGTCCACCTTTCACCCAACCATCACCTGTAACTCCAAGAAGTCGTAGCATACTCGGTCACCCTGCCCTGGTAAAACCATCTCTGCAGATGGGCTAAACTAATTCTGAGCCATTTCAGTCATACTGTCTTGCCATTGGATTTTGATAACTTTGGAAGAGAGAGTGGGGCTGATGATTGTGCAACTGTACTTAAATACAATTCATGTACAAATCAAGACATTTCCCTGTGATGTCATTGGTCCTCTGAAACTGAAGGACAAACAACAATAATCATCATCATCATCATCATGGGGTCAGCTGGGTAGCTTGGTGGATTGAGAGCCAGACCTAGAATGGAAGGTCCTAAGTTCAGCTCTTCTGACACAGCTCTTCTGCCTTGGAACCAATAGACAGTATTGCTTCTAAGCGGAAGGTAAGGATTGAAAAAATAACATACATTCAGGAGAATGTATCCTTTTAGGAATGCATCTATTTTCAGCAAAACATAACTGCTTTGAGGGCAGTAGGTCATTTCACTTTTTTCTTTGCATCCCCAATGCCTAGCCCTTAATAAATGTTTGTGGAATTTAATTGTTGAATTTATTGAATTATTCTTTCAACAATCATTTTATTAAATCTCTTCTATTTACAGAGCCCTATGCTAGATCTTGAAATACACATTAAGGCTTGTTAATGATTGCAGAGGAAAACCTGATTAAAGATTCTAGTTGTTTGGGTTTCAATTGATCAAAGTTTTGTGGTGTTAACAATAGGAAGGAAGGCAGACAACAAGGATTCATCAGGCATCTACTCTGTGGCAGGGTACTTTACAATATTATCTCATTTGATTCTCACAACAACATTGAAAAGGAGGTCATATTATTATTTTCAGTTTACATTTGAGGAAATTGAGGCAGAGGATAAATGACTTGCCAAAGGTCACACAGCTAATAAGTGTTACAGGATTCTCTTTCTGTTGTATCACCTAAGAGCCTCTAATGGGAGAATTCTCTTGCAACTAAACTCCTCCTAGAGTGGGGGGAGTGAAAAAAGGATGTCAATAATTCAGTCGTTTGATTTTTTTCCCTCCAGATTCAATCTTCTAATAATCTCTCCTTTATATTTCAATTTCCTCTTCTCACTCCAATTCATCCTACACAGAGATGCCAAAGGGATCAAACCATGTCACTACTCTACTCAATCAACTCTAGGGGCTCCCTATTGCCTCTAATAAAAGTTTAAAACTTTTGTTTAGACTTTAAAATCCTACACAATATGGCCCCAGACTCCCTTTTCAGCTTCATGGGACATTACTCTACCTCCTGCACTCTGTGATCTAGCTTAACTGTCTTTGCATTACTCACTCACAACATTCCAACTGCTATCTATCCTGCTGAAATGATTCACTCAAGCCTGGAATAGACTCCATCCATACCTCTCCTTTACAGAGGCCCTCTTTGCCTTCAAGATGAGGTTCAAGCACAGCTGTATACATGAAGTGATTTCTATTCCACCCAATGGTTAATGCCTTCCTTCTCAAACTACCTAGGATTTAACTACTTTATGTTTATCATCTTTAAATTTACTGTGTATAGTGTGTATATATTACATAGCTATACGTGCATTTACAGATGTTTTTATGTATATTATCTTCCCATTAAAAATGCAATTTCTTGAGCAGGGAAATTGTTTCATCCTTTGCACTTAAATACACAGAGTAGTGCCTGGCACATCATAGGTGCTGAGAGATTTGTTGACTAATTTCATCAATCTTCAATGATAATATTATGTTTTCCATATAGGAAAATCTTGTTTCCTAACCTAAGGCATACTTTTTGAGGTGTTTTCCCATTTCTGGTGATAGATTTATGCTGATTAAGTCCCTCATCACATGGTCCCTCATCCAGATTTTGTTATCACCCAGAATCCTCTTTTCCTCTCCTCACATCTACCTCTTGGAATCTCTCTCTCAGTCAGTCAACATTTATTAAATACTTACCATGTGTCAAGCATTGCATTAAGCCCTTGGGACACAAAGAAAGATAAAACTAGTCCCTTCCTTTAAGCTTATATTCTAATTGGAGAGACAACATGCAAATAATTATATATATATATACATATATATATACACACATATATATGTATATATGATATAAACCCAATATATTTTGGATAATCACAGAGGAAAGGCATTAGCACGAAGGACTAGAAAATACTTACTCTAGAAGGTGGGATTTTTTTTTTTTTAATTTGAGGCTTGAAGGGAGCCAAAGGAGCCAGGAAGTAGAATTTAGGAAGAAGAGTCTTCCAGGTATGGGAGTCAGCCAGCAAAGATGCCTGGAGTCAGGAGATGGAATATCTTATTCAAGGAAGATAGATATACTTACTATATCAGAATATATTGTGGGGACTAAGGTGTGAGAAGACTAGAATGGTAGGAATGGGCTAGGTTAAAAGACAAACAGAGGATTTTCTATAATCTAGAGATAATGGCAAGTCACTACATTTTAGTTAGCAGGAGTGTCACGGATATTATGATTACTTTGGAAGCTTGGGGAGAATTGCATGAAATAAGGAGAGATTTAAGGCAATAATACCAATCTGCAAAGGAGTATACAAAACATCTGTGGTGATGAGAATCACCAGCCCCAGGGCAGTAGTGCCAATGGAGAGAAATGGAGAGATATTTCAAAGTTAGTATCAGCAGGACTTGGCTGTAGATTGGATATTGAGAGTGAAAATGAGAAGTAGAGGATGACATTGTAATTTCAACCCTGGGTAACTAAGAAGACAGTGGTGCCTGTGATAGTAATAGGGAAGTTAAGAAGAAGGGCAGGTTTACGGAGAAAGATCATGAAAGGTTTTGGACAAGTTGAACTTGAGTTGTCTTTGGGACATCCAGTTCAAGATGCCTGATAGACAATTGGAGATGAAGGACTATAGGTTAAAAGAGAAGTTGGAGTTGGATAAATAGATCCAAAAACCATCTATAGAAAGATGGTAATTGAAGTTATTTCAAGTGCCATCTCCCATACAAGATCTTTCCTGATATGACAACTCTTCCTACTGCCCTAAAATTGTTTTGCTTTTATTTATCTGTAAACATACTTGAAACTCTCAATAGGATGTAGGCTCTTCAAGGGTAGAGTCCTTTTCATTTTTGTCTTTGTATCCCTAGCATCTAAAATGACGATTGGCACATGAACACTTAATAAATACTATTTGGAGTAAATGGAAGTGAATTGTTAGTGGTATTTCTCTGCACAGCAGCTGGCTGGGTTTAAAAATGAACTGAGTGCAAGACTGCACTACAGCTCTTGTTTGGGGTTAACTAGTAAAATACTTTGATCAGTGGTGGCTAGCTATTCATTTGCTGTTGGCTTAGGATTTGTAGATGAAATATTGCACATGGGAAGTTTTTAAATGGGGTCTGGCTTCACAGAAGAACAAAAAAGTTGTCCTGAATAGGTTGATTTGACTCTAAAGTTGCCTCTATTAAAGTTGAGTAGTCTGTTTTAGAGGATGGTGTCTTGAATGTTCATTTTGTTTTGTGTGAAGGTCTTTTCTGAAGTGCATCTCACAATCACAATTACATAATACACCCCCCTCCATGAAACTAACTGGAAATGAAGTTTGGCTTGAGAATTTGATTTAGGCATAAAAAATGTTTACTGCTCTGCAATAAGAATGAGATGTTCTTTCCTTCCTCCAGACCTGGACACAGTGTTCCTTTGGAAACAGCCAGGTAATTTTCCTAGGTCAAAATGAACCTTCTCAGGCTCTATGTCATCTTTGTGATTCTGCCATAAAAAAGAGCAAGGGGAGGGGAGAAGGAGGGAGAGCAGAGGAGCTAAAAAGTGCCTGGACATAGAAAGACATGATTTCAGCTAGAGCAGATTTCAGTTTTCAAGACAACATGAGTCTAGGGAGCATGGCAAGCATGCTGTTGAGTTTTTCTCTAAATTGCTATACTGAGTTTTAGAGCCTGTCAATTGGGGTTGAAGGGGAGCATTAAATAGTTGATTTTTCCTGAATGCTAGATTGTCCTGGTTCTGATCCCCATTTTGGAAACTGGATACTAATTTGTACAGTTGGATACATTTTGAGTTTGAGGAAATTGCTTAACCTTTGTGTCTCAGTTCCTCTGCCTTTAAGGTAAATATAATGAAACCTTATTCTGTCTCGTGGAAGTATTTTGAGATTAATGCCACCACGTGTCTAATTTTGCTTTCCTGTATCTCTCCTTTTATGTATCAAACTCCCTTTGAAGCCATTGAAAGCCTTATGTGTAGCCTTAGTATGGGCAAGGCTGGGGAATGGGATGGAAATGTGGGATCTGAGGGCTGAGAAAATGAGTGTAAATTACTGTTATTTCCTCAGAAAATGATGCTATATAAATATCAAGAAGAATCAAACAGCCTTCTACTGAGGTTGCCTGGTATATTTAATCACATTAGAGATTCATATAGCAAAGTTCCAAACAAAAGCCTAAATGAGTAGTATATACAATATGTACTCTAGAACTCTGACGTTTTATACTTTCTCATAATTTCCTTTGCTCTGTTGTTCTTAATTTTTCAAAGCAAGCGACAAGACACATACATGTTTCTTAATGCATATCTAAAATGGATGTGACAGTTTTTCTTTCCAGGACTGCACAAATCCTTTTTGCAGAGGCAACTAGGTTGCTTAATGGTTAGAGTGCTGGACCTGGTATCCAGAAGATTTGAGTTTAAATTTGGTCTTTTAACTATTTGACCTAGGCAAATTGCTTATTCGCTACCTGCCTCAGTTTTCTCATCTGTAAAGTAGGGATGATAATAGTATTTTTCTTTTTTTTTTTAGTTTTTAAAACATTATTTTATTTGGTCATTTTCATACATTGTTCATTGGAAACAGATCATTTTCTTTTCCTCCCCAAAACACCCCCCACCCCCGCCACCCCTTCCCTAGCCGATGGGCGATTCATCTGGGTATCACATGTGTCCTTGCTCTGAACCCATTTCCTTGTTGTTGGTATTTTCATTAGGGTGCTCATTTAGGGTCTCTCCTTGAACATGTCCCCTCAACCTCTGTAGTCAAGCAGTTGCTTTTCCTCAGTGTTTTTACTCTCTCAGTTTGTCCTCTGCTTGAGGATAGTTTTTTTTCTTCTTCTCGTAGATCGCTACAGATTGTTCAGGGACATTGTAAAGCCATTACTGGAGAAGTCCATTACGTTCTCTTGTACCACAAAGTGTCAGTCTCTGTGTACAATGTTCTCCTGGTTCTGCTCCTCTCGCTCTGCATCACTTCCTGGAGGTCATTCCAGTCCCCTGGAATTCCTCCACTTTATTATTCCTTTTAGCACAATAGCATTCCATCACCAACATATACCACAATTTGTTCAGCCATTCTCCAATTGAAGGGCATCCCCTCATTTTCTAATTTTGGCCACCACAAAGAGCGCAGCTATGAATATTCATGTACAAATCTTTTTCCTTAGATAATAGTATTTTTCACAGGGTTATTATAAAGATAAAATAATATTCATAAACCTTAAAGTGCTATTAATTACTGGTTATTATTACTATTCTTTTGAAGAGATTTTTGGCTTCTATATTTTCCCTTCAGATGCCATTGATTAAAAATGGATACAGTACAAAACAGAACTTTTAAAAAGCACATTCTAAAAATGATTTTTCCAGCTCAGGTTAGCAACGTCACAGAAAATCTTGTTGCCAAAAACATTACTGTGGTAACACTTCTTATACTTAGAAAAGCTTTTAGGGGACACCTAGGTGACTCAATGGATTGAGAGCCAGGCATAGAGATGTGAGGTCCTAGGTTCAAATATGACTTCAGACACTTCTTACTTGTATGAACCTGGACAAATCACTGAACCCCTATTACCTTGCCATTATCACTCTTCTACCTTTGAACCAACATACAATATTAATTCTAAGATGGAAGGTAAGGATTTTATTTAAAAAAGAAAAGCTGCCTTAGGATTATTACCCCAATACTATTTTCAAATTGTTTTATCTAACACTCCTTTAAAGAGCAGTTCATTTAGGCTAATATCCTGACTGTAGTCTAGTCACATTCATTTTAATGTCTGTTAGAATGGAGTGTAAAAATTTGCCCAGGAATCATTAACCAACTTTCCTCAGACCTGGACATTCAGGACTAAGGAGAGCACCACCTTTATTGTGCATTACTTTGTGTTGACAAATTTGCATACAATTGGTTTCAACTCAGGGATTATTTATTCAGTGTCTACGATATCCCAGGCATGGATGATATAAAGACACACACAACCCAGATGCCTATTTCATCCCTTTCTATGGATGATCCAGATATTTAAGAAAATTTAAAGTCAATGACATCCAATCAGATGTCATTTTCATTGATTTATTCAATCAAATAACCAGCTGACAAATATGCAAGTTTTTTTTTTTTAGTACTTCTCATGTACTGGGCATAGTGTGGGGAGGGAAAGGGCCAGAAAAGACTTACTTTCCTTACTTACCTCAGTATCTTCTTGGAGGTATAAGATTTAGAAAAAAAAAGAAAACTAATAGAATAAAACAATATGTATGCTAAATGAGTAGTATATACAATATGTACTCTAGAACTCTGACGTTTTATACTTTCTCATAATTTCCTTTGGTCTGTTGTTCTTAATTTTTCAAAGCAAGCGACAAGACACATACATGTTTCTTAATACATATCTAAAATGGATGTGACAGTTTTTCTCTCCAGATTTCATTTTCATTGAATGATTTTATGGTTTGAATAATAGGTTTAATTTCAAGTGATCTATATGTTTGTGGGATACAGATAATTATTAGTTTTTAGTCTGTATGTTTTAATAAACAAAACCACAATAATATAAAATTTATACAGAACACTCTGGATACAAAGTAATCATGTATATGGCCTACTTTGATGAAAAAGACCTGGGAAATGCTTGGTACAAGTATTTTTAGTCCCATTTTGCGGACAAAAAAAGAAGACTCAGGGGAAACATTCACATCTGGTGGTGTTTCTACTACATCGTGCTGTCTCCAAAAAGGAAGCATTAGAATGTTAAGTTTCTTTTAGGAGCAAAGACCATTCACTTTTATAATAGTTTACATTGATATGTTTTATACCAAAATTCTTAGTTATTACAATTTAAAACTACACAAAGACTTTGGAGACATCCTATACTGTTGTTTTAGGCTTGCAAATTATTTCACCTATATTATCTGATTTTGTCCTCACCACAACCCTATGAATTAGGTACTATTATTCTCATTTTATAGATGAGAAAACTGAGGTTGAGAAGGGACTTGTTTAGGGTCACTTATCTATTTAGGATCTAAGGTGGGATTCAAATCTAGGCTTTCCTAACTCTAAGACTTGTATTCAATCCATTACAGCAAGCTACCTCTTTAAGGAAAGTTATTTTATTTCAGTCTGGTGTCTGGACTAGGGCTTAATTGCATATCTGGCTTTATGCATTTTGTCATTATGGCCTATAACATAATTTAGATAACTCATCCTGGCTCTGAACATCATGAGAAACCTAAAATTAAAAAAAGAGACTACACCTGTGATTTCATTGGTAGAGTTTATTCCCAGGGGAAGGGAGAGGATATCTTCCTCTACCGTTGGTAATTGGCACTTGCTCTCTCTTTTTCTCTATATATACAGAGAGAGAGTGTGTGTCCTTAAAAAGAATCATTTAAGGATCATTTTTGTGTCTATAAAAGGAATTCTGATATTATATAGAGTTGAATATACTGTAATACTTCAATAGAATCTGTACCTTTGTTACCTTCACCATTTGTCTGTGTGTCCAATCTTCTGAATACTTTTCTGGTAACTAATAACCAGACTCTTGCACCTTTGTAAGTAGTTCAGAACCAAGTTCTCCACTGTTTTGCAGAAAGAACATTTTAAACTATACATGAGAAAAATGAATAAATAAAAATATTTTTCCTTGGAGAACTTAGAGGGGAAAACTATATATTTGTCTGTCTGTTTATTAAGTATCAGAGAGAGAGAGAGAGAGAGAGAGAGAGAGAGAGAGAGAGAGAGAGAGAGAGAGAGAGAGAGAGAGAGAGAGACAGACAGAGAGAGAGAGAGAGAGAGAGAGAGAGAGAGAGAGAGAGAGAGAGACAGACAGAGAGAGAGAGAGAGAGAAAGGAAGAGGAGGGAGGGAGGGAGAACCTGAGATCTGACATTTAGTACTTGACCCCAGACTCTTGGCCATAATGATGTCAGAAAGAGGTCAAAGGATATATATAGTCAGTGTCTTGAAAGAAATGTGACCTTTTGGAGAGGCAGTATCATTTAGTAGAAATAGCAACAATATCGCAATCAGAAAACTTGGGTACAAGTCCAAATGTTACTATTTACTAGCTATTTGTGAGTCTCAGTTTTTTTTATCTATGAAGTAGGAATAACAACATGTGGGCCAACTAATTCACAGGGTTGCTTAGTCAGTCAATAAGTACATACATATAGTTTCAGGCACTGTAATAGATACAAGGTGATACAAAGAAAAGGAAAAGAGAATTGATCCCCTTAAGGAGCTCACAAAGCTTTCCCATGGGTAAGACAACATGCAAAAATAATGTAGAAACTAGATATATATGGGATAAATCATAGAGAATCAACAGTAGGAAAAGGATTGATTTGAGAATAATGTGAGATTAAGTATGTAAAAGTGTATTGTGTTCGTAATGTTCTATAAAATGTATTATTATTGTCATTCCATTTTTAAAAGATGGATTCTTTCTTCATTGATAATTCTGAGATTGTCTTTTTACAATGTCAAAAACTCCTGATTACTTAATTTACTTAAGAAAAAAAATTTAAAGTTAGTATGTGAAACAATCTTTAAGGGCAGTGTCTGGGTGTGATGGATCCAATCAGAGGAAACACTGAATTTTCCCCTTTTCCTCTAGATATTTTAGTGGTATGAATACTCTGAATATACCTGCTGCTATTCATGCCTTTCATCGTGCTAGTCATCACCGTTCAGGTGATTCAACATGCCATTGGAAAGGAATAAAAAACAATAGTGTTAGTGAATATGGGTGGGGGGAAATGCCCATTTTATGGATTTTATAGACTATGACTTGAACCTGATGATTTTGGAAAAGCATTGGTGAGGCTGAAGTTTCACAAGCAATTATTCCTAAGCCACTATATAGCAAGAGGGAACAGTGCAAGGGAGGATTTGGGTCTCTGTCTGACTTTGAAAACTGAGCGTGCTCTAGGCCAGAGACGTCAATGTGTATGGTTAACTGTTATGGATCTTACAATAAAAATTTGTTGAAGGTCATTAAACACTCATCTCTCTATGTTTATTACTTCAGTCTTTTATTTGTTGGTAGACATGGATCGTTTGGTGTCAATTACCACCACACTTGGCATTTTATGCAGTAAAGGTCCTTATGGTTCTTGATGGGTAAATAAACAAACCAATGAAAATCTACTGATGCTCTGTAGCCTGAAGCATTCCTGCACTTTTACATCTTGAAGCAAGTCAGGAAGAGTTCCTCCTATATTGGACTAGTGCCATTTCTTTCCTGTCTCTTCTAATGGACAAATCTGAAGAGAAGCAAGCTCTTTGAGGGCAAAGACAATTTCTTTTTCTGTCTTTTGGCTCTCCTGTGCTCAGCATAGTACCTGAATGATTGACCATACTTAATAAATTCTTTTTGTGTATTGGCTCCAAGGCAGAAGAGTGGTAAGGGCTAGGCAATGGGGGTCAAGTGACTTGCCCAGGGTCACACAGTTGGGAAGTGTCTGAGGCCAGATCTGAACCTAGGACTTCTCGTCTCTAGGACTGGCTCTCAAGCCTTACTACCCAGCTGACCCCTTAATAAATTCTTAATGAAACATATTGAAGGTCAAGAACAGTTTCTTCGAATATCATCATCAGACAGTATCTAACCTGCGTGTATGTGAGAAACAGCATGGCGTAGTAGATAGAAAGCCAGATTCAACTCCAAGAAGACCAGAATTCAAGTCTTGCCTCTGACACAGACTAGATAAGTCATGCTAGACAAGTTACTTAACCACTCCATGTTCTGCTAAGATTACAGAAAAGGTTCCCTTGACTAATGAAATCACAGGACCAGTCTGTGTGTGTGTAAGAGAGAGAGAGAGAGAGAGAGAGAGAGAGAGAGAGAGAGAGAGAGAGAGAGAGAGAGGAGAGAGAGAGAGAGAGAAGGTGGGGGTGGGGGAGAGGATTAATGGGCACTGTACAAAGATAACTATATCATTATCTGTTAAGATGTTCATGACAGGTGCCTGCTCTGGTGTAGGGAAGGAGCACGAAGTGACCTTAGTTGCAGAGGATGAAACACTTACCTCTAAGCAAAATTTTTCAGGATACACAAATCACTTGAACTCCCTCTTTTGTCTATTTTTCAATGAATTCTAGAGCTGAACAGGGATCACGTGATTGCAGGATACTCTGAAGGAACTCACATATGCACAAGAGATCATAGATTTATAGCTGTTAAGAGATGCCAGAAGTTATTTCATATCCAACTCTCATTTTATAGATGAGGAAAGTGGAGATCAACAACAGCACTTAAATGAGATGTCCAAGGTCCCGTAGAAATGGGATTTCAACTAGTCCTCTGACTCCTGAGACAGTATATTTTCCCTTGTGTACCATTCTAGAGCTTGGGGCTACTTTTTCCACCAAAGGGAGTGAGCAACCAGGATCACATAGAGCATTTGCTGGGGACAGGGGAAGCAGGAAGGGGACACACTGGATTGCCACAGCTAAGGCATAGAAAGTTCGTTGGACACTTATCTGGCTGCCTTCTTCTGCACTCCTTCAAACATTGAGCATAAACCTAGATGATATAATCCTGATAGTCATAGCCTTGTGCTGATTGCTACATAGACTCTTCTTCAGACTTTCTTCTTCTGTGATTCAGATGAAACCAGAGCCCCTAGACCAGTGATGGTGAACCTTTAAGAGACTGTGTGCCATGCTCAGCACCCCACTCCAGAGACCAAGTGCCTCGGCCTTCTCACTCCCATCTCAGTGCCAGCCCTGCCTCCCTCTCCATTCTCTCCTTACTCCAGATTGGAGGAAGAGTTCCCAATAGGGTGCTGGGCAGAGTGGTGGATGAAGTGAGGAAATTTATGGAGAGGGGGAAAGGGGTAGCCCAATCTCTCTGCTCCTGTCTCAGCTCTGCCATATGTGAAGAGCTCCCATTGGGCTTCTGGGAAGAGGGGCAGGTGAAGTGAAAAAATGTCCTCAACATGGTGAAGAGGGAGAAGGGAGAATTTTCCCTAGGTCCCTCTGTGTAGTGTTTTAAAAAAAGATAAGAGAGAGGGAAGGGATGTACCCCGAGAGAAGGTTTAAACTTTAGATATTGGGAGTGGGGGGAAGAGAGGAGAACTCCCTATTCAACAAAGTGGGGTACTGGGGAGACAGCAGATATAACAGGTTGGCTCAGAGAGAGGAGAGAGGGTTTGAAGATTTTCCCCCTTCTGCCTTCTCTCCTTAGCCAAAACTGCTCTCCCCAATTTGCTCTTGACCCTCTTGTCCCCTCTCCAGTATTTGAGACCAAGAGATCTCCCCTTGATTGGTTCACTCACACTCAGCTTGGGGAACAGATAACTTTTAATATTAACTCAATCAGGTAATACAAAAGGAAATAATGGGCAGAGAAGAATAGAAAAAGGAAAGTGGGAAAAGGAATTCCCTCTCTCTATCTAAACCCTTTCCCCTCCCTCCTCTAGTTTTGGGGGGGGACTCGGGCCTTGGCAGCCTGAACCCCCTGAGAGAAAGTCAGATTGACTCACCCCTGGGCAACAGGAGTTGAGGTAAAGTCTGCTCAGGTTTCTTTTCAGAAAGGCCCTTCAATTGGGAAGTGCTGGGGGGGGGAAAGATTTCCAGTCACCAGCAGGAAAAATGGGTAACCCTCAGGAGAAAGTCTTTATCTACCTTCTCTCTTCCATGTCTCAAGATGGAGAGACCCTCACTGTTCTCTCAGCCAGAGTCTTCTCCCCTCAGATTTCTACTCCTGGGGCCCCTCCCCTGATGAGGTGATCAATTTAATATACTCTTCAGTCTGGCACTTTGTCTCTATTGCCAGCTTCTATCACAGTAGTAATGAACTTTGGGGGAAACAGCTCACATGCCCACTGAGAGGGCTCTGCGTGCCCTTTATGGCATATGTTCTATAGGCTCACCCTCACAGTCCTAGACCTTTTTTGTGTGTCATGGACCCCTTCTCAGAATGTAGTTAAATGCATAAAATAAAATACAAAAATTATAAATAAAATCAATTAACTATTGATAAATAGTTATCAAATTGTAAACAAATAAAGGTCATGGGCCCCAGGCTAAGAACCCCTGACCTAGAACTTATAGCTGGTAAAGGACTCTAGCTAAATTCCTTTATACCATCACAGCCAGTAGCATTAATTCTATAGATGCAGCTCAGGTCCTCCATCTTATTCAGAATCACAGAAGTAGCCATCATCACTAGTTACACACAGACATTGGCCAACTACCTCCAGAGAGGCTGTCAATATTCAAATCTATTAGATATTATGCTGACTCAGTTGTACCAAAGCAAATTATAAACATAGCTGTAAAATGATCAGTCTTTTCTCCTGATATTAATGTCACCAGCCTGGAATAAATATAATTTTCAGATTATCTTCCATCTACTCTGTATAGGCATTATATAAAGATAATTGTCATTATATATACATATATATTACATGTGTGTATACACAATACATATCTACCAGTTACATATATATCATTACACTATGGACACATGTTATACATATGCATTATATGATACATATGCAGAATCTACCTATTTATTTGTCTCTCTCAGAAGATCCTTAAAGGAAAGGAGTTGGTATCTTGTTATTTTGGGTTGGGGATTTTTTGTTTTTCTTTGTACACACAGCACTCAGTAGAATGCTCAGCAGAATGACTGACCTGTTTAAAAATTACTATAAATGATACCTGGATTCTAATTTTTAGGGAATTAGAAGACAATAAAATAATCTCTTTAAGACATCCTCAGATCAACTTACCTTACAAGTTCATTGTTCTTAACATGAATGATCACTATACTTTTCAATATGCTACCTTTGAGGAAAAAACCAGCATCATTGAGCTAGATAGCATTTAGAGGATAACAACCGGAATGGTACAGGACCTCAGTTTCATCCCATTTTAGTTTAAGGAAATGGGGTTGCTTGTTTTTTGGAAAAGGAAGCCTGGCACATAGTAATTTCTATATAAATATTATTTTTATTATATTAAAAGCAAGGGGGAAGGTATTTTCCAACCAAATTAGATTATATATTTGGATCTATATGAGACCTTAGGGGGCAGCAAGTCCAACCCTCTAATTTTAAGCAAGAGAGAACTGAGGCCTGGAAAGATTGAGAGACTTGCCAAGGAAGGCATAGTTAATAAGTGGTAAGCTGAGATTTGAACCCAGTTCCTCTGACCCCAAATCTATCAAATTTTCCATGGTACCATTCTGCTTTTCTTTAGATGAAAATTTAGCCTGTTTAATTTTAAGGAAAATGTAGCCTGCCCACAATAAAATTACTACACGTTTTCTTGTACTTAAAAAAAAGGAGAAAAAAACCGTTTCACAGAGAAATTTGTTTTCTGCTTACCTACCTGGTGAATATAATGGTTACCACATGTGTAATGTCTTCAAACAAGGACATATGGTATGTTGAATCATTAGTATTTGTTTAAAAAAAAGAATAATGGTCTGAAACACAATTTATTGATTTACTCATTATGTTTATTAAAATACATCCTCTACCTACAGGCTAATAATCATTTGTTCCCCACATATATTATTGTGAGGAAGAGGGTGATTTTTAATATACATTACATGAATACATACATACATCCAATTATATATATATATTTTATTCCATGGTTGCATTCATAACATTTATTTTAATTTCATAATGTGCATATAATATAATTTAATAACATCTTTATAGATTATGTTTAATTTCATAACATATATGTAAACCTCCATTTAATTCCATAACACACATAATATAATTTATAAATAGGTTATGTTTAATTTCATAACATATATGTAAACCTATATTTAATTTCATAACATACATGTAATATAATAGCATTTATAGAGTATCTTTAATTTCCTAACAGATATGTAAACCTCTAATTTCATAACATATGTAATATAATTTATTAACATTTATAAATAGGGTATGTTTAATTTAATAAGATATGTAAACCTATTTAATTTCACAACATATATGTAAACCTATATTTAATTTTATAACATACATGTAACATAATAGCATTTATAGAGTATCTTTAATTTCCTAACATATGTGTAAACCTCTAATTTCATAACATATGTAATATAATCTAATAACATTTATAAATAGGGTATGTTTAATTTAATAAGATGTAAACCTCTGTTTAATTTCATAACATATATGTAATATGATTTAATAACATTCTTAAATAGGTTATGTTTAATTTTATAACACATGTAAGCTTCTATCCACACGCACACGTGTGTGTACATATATTTCACAATGAAATTAATCCAGGTAGCTATTCAATAAAATCATCCCTAAAATGAAAGAAGATCTGGCCCCTGATGTAGCCCAGGTCCATTTCAGACTTCCCCTTTGAAACACTCACATGGATGTTTTGTGACTTCCTTTTACAAATTAAGTTCAGTAACTAAAAGGAACAACAAACAGCCCTCTCCCCACCCTCATTCCTTACTGCCCCTAAGCAAAAGGGAAGCAAACACCCCCATCTGTTCCTCCACCTAAATCTTCAAACACTCAGTCTCCTTTTCTGTTGATTACAGCTTTTTCTTGGGTTACAGAGTTTCCTTATTAGGCATGTCCTTAACACCCATATTACTTAGTGTGGATTGAATTCAGATAGTTTATAAGGTGGTGACTAACACGGTCACTTTTTATTTATAGGAGTACTTGGCATATTTATTGGGTCTGGCCATTTCCTGAGAAATGTTCCTCCTCCGACATTAAGCATAAAATGTTATTTGTCAACAAGTGATGAATTCATTTTCATATTTAAATTCCTTTTGTGCATTTAAACTTATTAACATAGCTAATATGTTTCTGTTGGAAGCATGTAAATCTTTAAAGGCAATATTCCATTACTCAACATAAATCCCTTAACCATTTTATGTATATAAGACACACAGTAAGCAGATAGAGTGCTGGCCCTGGAGTCAGAAGATCTGAGTTCAGTTATGACCCCGGACACTTACTAGCTCTGTGATCCTGGGCAAGTCATTTAATTTCTGACAGCCTCAGTTTTTTCAACTGTAAAATAGGGATAATAATAGCAGTTACCTCTTGGGGTTATTGTGAGCATGAAATGAGATAATATTTCCAAAGTTCTTTGAACAGAGCCTGGCGCATCTTTGGTGCTTAATAAACGCCTATTCACCAATGGAATTGTATGTCGGCTGGTGGGGGGAAGGTAGGAAGGAAGGGAAAAAACATGAATCATGCAACCATGGAAAATATTCTAAATTAATTAATTAATTAGATTTTTCAATTAAAAAAAATGCCTGTTCATTTTCTCTTCTCCCGTATTAGGAAACACTGTCTCATAATAATTGGAATTAGGACTTCTCATCAATTCAATTCATGAATGGCTTAGAATCAAAGCCCTCAGAGAAAGAAGGACATGATCTTCTATAGATATATTCTACACTCAGACAAGGAATTTTAAAAAATGACTTCATCGTAAGGAACAATACACGAAAGATCTGTGATGTAAGTTCCAAATAAACGGTTCCTTTTATAGGAAGCATTCCCCAATTCCTCTCTCTTAATTCCAAGGCAATACTTTCCCTCATTTAATTAATTTATTTTTTACATAGCTTGATTTGTATATATTGGTTTGCATGCCGTCTCCCCTTTTAGATTGTAAGTTCCTTAAGGGCAGGGATAGTTTTTGCCTCTTTTTTTTTTATCTTCCTGGCTTGGTGTCTAATAAATGTTGAATGAATTAAGTTAATTACAATCATGGGATCAAATATGAGAAACTTAGAATTTGGAAGACCCTTACTAGTCGCCAACTCTAGCCTCTGGATTTTTACTAAGAAAATTCAGGCTCAGGAAAGTGAATTAAGTCAATTAAATGAACCAATTTCTCTATCCTTGTATTTCTGGGGAAAAAAAGAATAAAGGACTCCTCCATGTCATCTGCAATCATTTCTATAATTAAATACCCTAAAATACATGGAAGCTTCATTCATTATAAGCCTGTACACAGCCTGGAAGACACCTGAAAGTCATTTTGGGGATTCTAGTATGGCATTTAAAAGGACTAAATTTAAAATTAGGGATTTCAGTAAACTTATCACCTCTCCAGAATTCATAAGGAAGAGTCATTTGTGATAGATGAGACTACTAGATCACTGAACCCCTTAAACCCAAACATTTTTATTAAAAAAGTCATCAGGGAAAGTCTTCTTAAAATGTACAATATACTTCACCGTCTTCTTAAATGGATTGTCATATTTGCCTTAGGTAGAGATGTTCTCAAATATTTTGATTTCTTAATTGGCATTCTTAAAAATTATTAAAGGCCTTCCTTCTGCCAAGAGCTTTTATTTATGTGGACTATATCTATTATTATTTGCTACAAAACATCTTAGTGTTATTATAAAAATAATTTGACCTTGTAGACCCCCTTGAACACTTTGAGAACTGCTATCTTGTTAAACAAGTCCTCGTGCATCAATTCAGGAGCAGGGTTGTATAGCTATTGTTAGTTTTGACCTAGAACTTCCTTACTCCAAGATCATAGTGGGCTATGCCTCATCATAGCAGTAGTTACCAAAAAGAATTAAAACTATACTATAAAAAGTCATGTGATTCATTTTATTTAGGATAATACAGATGAAAATACAAAAGAGGGCCAAGAGTTCACAAATGCAACCTAATTTGAAACTACGAGACACCTTTTGTATTCCATATTCCTGATCTGAAACAGTGGTAAAATTGCAATAGTGACATTATTGCCAGGAATATTATTTGGTCCTTTAACCAGTAAATAGATGACTGCCAAGCTTCATTGCAATGGGAAATGTCCAGGTGAATAATTTTCGTATCCTCAATAGTGACTACTATTTCCTTAAATTCTCATTTCTTGGAAACATCACACCTTTGCCCTTCTCATTGTCAAAACCCAGTTTGCCTGAAAGATCTATCTATAAAAGGTTTTTGGATGATGCTGACCTAGATTCCTGGAAGGCAGGGGCCAGGGCTTTGTAATTCTCTTTGTATTGGGCAAATTTCATTACAATAAATAATATTACAAAAACTTCTGTGCACTAAAAATGTTTCAAAGCCTCAGCTGATGGCTTCCTTATTTCAAGTGATAGGTAATTCAACACCATTCAAGTAAAAGAAAAGTTTTGGGCAGACCTTTGGAGTTGTTATTATGGGGTTTTGACCAGAATGCCATCTAATTTGGCATTGCACAGACATTAAAGATACCAAGCTCATCCACTGCATCCTGGGCCATCGCCAGACCTGACTTTTGTCTTGCCACTGCACTTGGATGACTCTGGTGGAGAGTGAGCAGGATGGCTTTGTGCAACTCTGCCTCATTTAAATACAATTTAAAATACAATAAATACAATACAAGTTCATATTTAAGTCAAGACATCACAGTGTGATGGCATCGATACTCTTCAAAACAAAGGATGAACAACAACATATTAGCTATGTGACCCTCAAATTACTTTAGCCTCTCGGAATCTGTTTTCTTGATTGTGAAATGAAGGGTCTTTATTGTTTCTATAGTCTAAATCTATGTTCTTATGAGTATTTTCTTCATCTATAATTCAAATGCCTTGGATTAGATGATCTCTAAAGTCTCTTGCAGCTTAAAGAAGTCCCATGAACTATTTGCACCAACTTTATCACTATACTCAGAGTTGTGCTGTGTTTTGTTTTGTCTCTCCTAAACTGGCCATTGTAGCTTCTAAATCTTTGAGGAACTCACTGAGGAAGGTTGTTGTGAATGTTTGGGAATCAGGAATCTTTTGAGTCTGATCTTGCTTATTTTTTTCTTCTTATGCTTTACATTTTTCCAACTTAAATCACATCAAGGTCATTTTTGAAGGGGAAGTCTTCAAATTGTGTGAAGTATGGAGGGAAGAAAGGCCACATTCCTAATGGTGAGGAGGGTCATCGGGCTCTCTGAATGAATACGGACCTCTGATTCCCTTTTAAAAACAAAACGCCAAATTAATTCTTTTAAAGCAGCAATTAGTAGAACTACGTCTTTCTCTTTCCTCCTACTGCTTCTATGAGCTCTCTCAGCACCAGTACAATGAAGATCTGCTGCAGAAGACCTCATGTGTGAAGGGCAGGCATCAATTAACTACTATTGAATGCAGAGAAGCAGAAATGCCCTATATGGAGAAAGCTTCATGTTTAGGTTACAAATCCAGTAGGGAGGGACCAAGTTTCATTTGGATTTTGCCTAGATCATAAGATAATGTTGGTGCTTGGCAAGTATTGATAATGAGCTGTAAAGAATAACCATGATATCAATAATGACAAAATTATCTCTACAATATTGAGATACAATTTGAGAAGCAGCCTGCTTTGTCAAAAAATCACACAGTGAGGAGGAAGAAGGTGAGGGGGGTGCATAAGATGACTCAGTGTTTCTCATCTTCTTAATGAAGAAAGGATTTAAAGTCGGTTGTTTCATTTCCTTCAAATAGGCCAGTTAGTGTTGGTGTTCCTCAGTTGACCCTACAAAACCATAACCAGAAAGATGAGATCTTAGACACCACTCAACCTCCTCTTCAAACACCCGAAGGGATTTATTTTAGAATGAAACATTAAAGAGACGAGGAACCCTTGGACTTCAGCCATGATTTATTTCCTCATGTGAAAATTGGCCTGAGTTGTATTCTGACACAGAGATCTTATTCTAGTGAAAAGGGACTTGGGAGAAGTACTATGGGACAAACCACTAGGTTTGCAACTATGAGGTTTAAACATGAAATTGTACATGGTAGTTCCAGAGACAATATCACCTATTTTTTGTGCTTTTATTTAAATTGACTATTTAATTGAGGAAGCAATTATGCCTTGAAACTTCAAGCTTTTCTTCATCTACAGTGTTTAAAAGGAAAGGGCCTGGGAAAGAAGTATTGTTCATATTTTTATAAATCCCCTTTCTTTTTAATAATTCAAGTCACTTGGTAAAAATCACCAACAATTGTATGAGATATATAAAATTGCTATTATTTAGTGAAAAATTATCTCATGGATTATATCTGCATGTGAATACGTGGTCATCTATCATTGCCTTGATCTCAAGAAAATCAGTAGAAGGTCCTCTGGGAAGGTGGCTTTTTGTCATTCACTTTCTCTAACTATTTAACTTCTAGGTATATATACCTTTCTGGCCTTGGTTTATATTACTCCCTTCTACACACTATACATCCAATCAACTTAACCTTCTTACTGTTTCTCAAACAGACATTCCATCTTCCATCTCTACGACTCTGCATTAGCTGTGCCCCATGCCTGCACTGCATTGACTTTTCACTGTTTAGAATTCTTAGTTTAATCAAGGAGGCAGCTAGGTAGCATAGCACTGGACCTGCAAATAGGAACCCCCGAGTTCAAGTCTAACTTTATGCATTTACTAGTTGTGTGACCCTGGCCAAATCACTTGACAGAAGCCTGAAAACAGAAGCATGGCCTCAGTTTCCTCAGATGTAAAGAAGCGATAATAATGGTGCCTACCTCCCAAGGTTAGGATGAGAATCCAATCAGTTAGTATAAATGTACTCCATTTAGTATCATGCCTGGAACTTAATAAAGGGCTATTTCCTTCTTCCTAAGTTAGAACCTTTCCCCATGATGACTGACATTACCTTGTATTTATTTCATATCTACCTATAGATGTACATGTTTTCTCTCTTTTTTCTTCTCAACTTCTTATATTGTTTTAGACATTTAGGTTGTGCAGCAGATAGAGATGTGGACTTGGAGTCAGGAAGACTCCTCTTCCTCAGTTCAAATCTTGGAGACTTACTAGCTTTGTGACCCTGGGCAAGTCACTTCACCCTGTTTGCTGCCATGTCCTCATCTGTAAGATAAAGTGGGGAAGAAAATTACCCTGTAGTTTCTTCCCCAAGAAAACTCCAAATGAGGTCCTGAAGAATGGAACATGACTGAAACAACTAAACAGTGGGCGACAGAAACTTTGTATCCAGTGAGCAAGAATAATTAGCAAAAATAGGAAGCTACCTTGTCCTCTTCTTTCATCCTACACAGTTATAGAACCTGACCCATCAGTACCCTAGAAAAGTCTCAGTCTCCTCCTGACCAGGTATTGTGCCAGGATCTTTTCCTTGTGAATCCGACGTCCCTAGGGCTGAAGCTGCTCTCTGGGATCTTCTCTAATTATTCCCAGCCAGGTCCAAGGTCTCTCCCCAAACCCTCGTCCTACCACCTAGATGTTCCTCAGGTACCATTGTAGCTCTTTTCCAGTGATCGAACTTCATCCAATGTGCTGAGAAAAATTATAAAGTAATTTAAATTCTTTATATCAAACTCAAGTAGACAGGCAAGAAAGAAATCAAGAAAAGCTAGGGACAATTCAAAGCAAAAGCTGTGGTATTTTTAATGGATCTGAAACGATTTACCCAATTGTTTCTTTGGTTTCTTAGGGAAGACTTTATTCCCTTTCTAGCCAGGGCAACAACAACTATCTCAGTGTGACTTAGCAAGTAGAATAAAAGGATATGAGACCCTGGCCTCCAAACGTCAATGGTGCAGATTTCCATTCTGCTTTTGGAATGTGTTTTGTGTGTGTGTTTATAGGCATCTTTGGAGGCATCCAGGGTTCTCGTTGATGCTTTCTCTTAGTTACCTGTCTATTTAAGTTCTTGTTCTTTCTCTTGAGCATTCTAAGAGTTCAATGTTTGAAAACAGGCCAAGCAGCTGGTTAAGTAGGGCAAAAAGAGGTAAAAGTGGAAGCATGGGTGGAGATAAGTAACAGCTGCATTCAAGAGACAGGATCCTGGGAAAGGTGACTTGAAGCAGGAGAGGGTTTATATGCCTTTTCCTCAAGGGGATTGGGGTTGGGAATGAGTAATGGCCGAAAGCAAGATATGGCTGCGGATAATTTTGATTATTATATGTGGACAATCTTTTGAGGTTTCTTGTAATATGTGAAGAGAATAATTCTTGGATTAGAAAGAAATAGGAACTTGATCTTCAAAGACCTCCTTTCTTTGCACTAAGATCCTTTTTTCTTCCCATATTAACCTGTGGGAATGCTGAAATTGTATGGTATCCTATTGATATGTTGCTGAAGTTCAAGGTATAGCTAGGAACTGACTCCCCTAGAAGCAATTGGCCGTATTTCTAGTGACCCTTAGAGAAATCTGCTGTTATCTTTACTGTTCTTGGAGGAGGGAAATGAAAAGCTACAACAATGATTTTTGCCCATCCTGTAAAGATAAGCGACTTTGAAAGACTTAAGAACTCTGATCATCACTGCAATGACCAACCTTGATTCCAGTGGACCAGTGATGAAGCATGCCATCCACCTCTTAATAAACAGTTGATAGACTCAGAGCCATATATTTTTGGGATATGGTCAATGCAGAAATTCATGTTGTTTGACTGTACATATTTGTTAAAAAGGGTTTTCTTTTTCTTTTCTTGTTTTTTGTTTGTTCACTGGGAAGAGTAGATGGAGAGAAAAGATTTTTGCTGACTGAATAGAATTAAACTTAAAAAAAGAAACTCCTATTTAGTGGGCAATGTTTAGTGGCACAATGTGGGCAATATTCCTTTGTGTTTCTCTTGTACATGGAACTTTAAAAATATTACTGAGTACATGAGGAAGCTAGGGCAGTGAAAATGATTCCCATTGGTCCTAGAAGAGGAAACTGGAGCTTTGAGAATTTGTAAATGTAGATTTATTCAGTTCACTTAGTAAAAATAGTCCAAGGATATTTATAAGATCAGTTTACCTCTTAATGATCCTCTGAGAAAGCTAAGTATTATCTATTTAACCTTGTGTGCACATTTCTCCCCTCTAAAACTTTTCTTAATGTGCTTCTGTCATGTCCCAAGGCACCTCAATTTCAGCATGTCAAAAATTTAACTCCTTATCATCCTGCACTAAACATGCCAGTCTTTTTAACTTCTTTGTTTCTATTGAGAGCACTACTCTTTTTCTAGATACTCATTCTTGCCTTCAGAGTTATGCTCAAAGCAGAGGCAATTAGCTGGTTGCACAGGGAATAGAGTACTAGACTTGGAATCAGGAAGATCTGAGTTCAAATCTACCCTCAGATACTTACTGTATGACCTCATGTGAATCTATTTACCTCAGTTTCCTCATTTGTAAAATGGGAATGATCCTAGCTGCTTTGAAGGGTCGTTGTGAGGATCAAGTGAAATAATTTTAGTATAACTGCATCTGGCACATAGTAGGCATTACATAAATGCTTCTAAAAACAGTACCACCAGCTCTGGGAGGTGGGGAAGAAGGGAGAGAGGAAAACAATTTGGAACATGTAACTTCAGAAAACTTATGTGGAGATTTATTACATGTTATGGATAAAAATAAAATCTATTTATAATAAAAATAAAAATAAAAATGGTATCAACTTCACTTTCCTTCATTTTCTATGCCCAGTCACTTTTTGAGTCTTTCAGTTTTATCTCTGATATCTCATACATCTCTTTCCTTCTCACCATTCACTCCATCTTTCACCACCCATTCTGTTAAACTATTGTAATAGACTACTAATTAATCTTGCTGCTTCTAGTCTCTTTCCTTTCAAATCCATGTTCTATACAGATTCCAAAAAGATCTCCATAGGTATAGGTCTGACCATATGATTCCTTTTCTTTTCTTTTTTTTTTTTACAAACCCTTACCTTCCGCCTTGGAGTCAATACTGTGTATTGGCTCCAAGGCAGAAGAGTGGTAAGGGCTAGGCAATGGGGGTCAAGTGACTTGCCCAGGGTCACACAGCTGGGAAGTGGCTGAAGCCAGATTTGAACCTAGGACCTCCCGTTTCTAGGACTGGTCCTCAATCCACTGAGCTACCCAGCTGCCCCCATATGATTCCTTTTCTAAAGAATATTCAGTGGCTCCCCATTGCATCTAGAAAAAAATAGAAACTCCTTGATTTGGTAGCTATAACTTTCCACAATCTTACTTCTGCTTACTTTTACAGACATTCACATTATTTGCCCTCAAGTATTCAATGTTTTAGCCAAACCAGTCTTCTTACTCATCTTTGAACTTTGCATTCATTTGATTTCATGCTTTTATTCTTTTTTTTTCTATATATATTGAGTATATTCTCTATTCGTCTCCAACTCTTGGAACTCTTACTTTTTTTTCAAGCTTCTCCCATGCATTACTTTCTAATGTAAAAGTTGAATGTAAAAAATATTCTTTGTTCCTGGACTGTCCAAAAACAGGCAGATTCGGTCTGCTTGCCATAGTTTGCTGATTTTAGTTTTGAGGGAAGCTTCCTAATTCTCCTAATTGTTCAGGATATTTTACTCTTTAAATAATCTTCTGTTTACTCTCTATATAAATGTTCCATCTCCTAAAGGAAACACAAGCTCCTTAAGAACAGGGATGATTTTTCCATTTATCTTTTTATATCTAAGATTCTGGCATGGTGTCTCTCCTGTGAGAACAGTTCAATGCATACTTATTGAATTGACTGAATTACTTTCTTGTGAATTTGCCATATAAGTAAATGGATACGAACCCTTTTCTCTTTTGGTGATTATTTGCACTTCCTAGTTGTGGTCCTTCAGTCATTTTTCAGTCGTGTTCAATTCTTCATGACCTCATTTGGGTTTTTCTTGGCAAAGATACTAGAATGGTTTGCCATTTTCTCCTCCAGCTCATTTTATGGAAGGAAAAGCTAAGACAAACAGGGTTAAGTGACTTGCCCAGGACCATACAGACATTAAATGTCTGAGGATAGATTTGAACTCAGAGAGATGAGTCTTCCTGACTCCAGACCTTGTTCCCTATTCTCTGTTGCCCCTGCTGATAGTAGCAGATCAACACTAATTTCAAATACTTTTATTATAGGTTAAAGTGTATTTTAAATGTAACTAAATACTGAGCAAGCTATTCTCTGCTTTGGAGTCTGGGGAACAGGACAGAAGAAGGGCAAGCCAAGTGGTCAACATCATACTTGCATTTTCTCAGTGCTTCTCTTCAGGTGCCCTGCTTATCTTCCTTTTCATGATTAATAACCTCTTATTGAGAGAGACTCACCATCAACTTTCATTTTATTTATTGACCAGTAGCACTTTCTTTATTGTGCCTAATTTAATTTCCTTCAAGGCTCACCCCATTCACTATCCCTGATGAAAAGCCTTTCCTGATCCCCTTGGGGCTGATTTCCTTCTGCTTTAAATTATTATGTTCGTATTTACCATCCTTGCTACCCCATAGTATCCTTCCTGTAGAATATAAGCTTCCTAAGGGCAGGGACTAGTTTTCCTTTTTTCATTATTTCCCTAGCATCTGACACAGTGCCTGACATGTAGTAAGCCCTTAATGAATGGCTTTGGAATCTAAAATAGAACTATTTGACTCTATTGAGCTCCTCTTCCCTGCCAAGGAGGATGAATTTTGAAATTAGAAGGATAGAGGAAGTTAGATAGGATAGATTAAAAATGATGAAACAGGAAATGAAAACCTAAGCTCCCTTCAAAGCTGAGGCACCACTGCTTTTCAGATGTCTTCAGGTGTTATTCCTATCACCCTCATGAAATGACTGGGCATTATATCATAAGTAATTTAGTCTTATTTTTCTAAGCACATATCTACATCCCTCCCCTCAGTGAAATGTAACATTCTTTAGGGCAGGGCATGTTTTATTTTGTCTTTATATGTCCAGTGCCTACCGTAATGAACTGTGCATGCTAAATGCTTAATAAATGCTTGCCAAATTTAATTGAATATCAACCCCAGATTTTCAGGTGTTTTGTTTATTTTTCATATTTGTACATTGTGGAACTTAATTCATAATGGATTTCATTATTTTTTATATGCTTACTGTCATTCTCTTGGGCAATTCCATTATTTTTACATTAATGACAGCTAATATTGAGATAACATTTTAAGGTTTGCAAAGTACTTTACAGACATCATAACACTTGACCCTTCCAGCAATCTTGTGAAGTAAACCCTATTATTATCTCTTTTTTTACAAAGGAGGAAACCAAGAGAGGTTAAATATTTGCTTAACAAATAAATGACTGAGGTAGTATCTGAACCCATCTCCTTGACTGCTACAATAGCATTCTATTCATTATGCTGGGTTGCTTCTCATTAGCTGGAGCAGCCCCAAAACTCTTGATGTGTTTTTAATAACTGATCATCAGTGGGGTGGCTGGATTTTAGTCTTATCTATATTTTTGAAGCCTTCACAGCAGGCTGCTTCAGACCAATGTTAGGCTGCATGCATTCACACCAGAGAAGTCTGTAGACTTTATAATTTCATGTTGTTTTTTCCCTGATCTGAAACATCCAGAAGTTGAGGAGAGAAATCCCAAAATACAATCTGAAGGTCATAGTAGTAGCCCCCTCCCTTGTAATTTACCAAAGCATTCTTACATTGTTTTTCCCAGGCATACATAATTTTGCCCTTTGGTAAAGATCACTTATTCATGGGACTCTCATTTGAATGTGGAAAGCACTATGATTTAATTGCATAATACAACAAAATAAAGTTGTGTGACTATGAGTATTCCTGAACAAGAAGGGATATTTGAGTAAAAACTTTTCTCTAGCAACAGGGTCCTTGGTAGAAAATTTGGATCTGTCATCATTGCAAATACACTGGATTACAAAATTGAGATTAGAAAAGAATCTGACCAGTTAGGACACTGGAGAATTCTAACCAATTCTGGGTCTGTCCTTTTAGGAAGTACACTGACAAGATGGAAAAGGGAGGGAGGAGGGGAACCAGAAGGGTGAAGGGCCTCAAGATCAAATTATGTGAGGGTCAATTTAATTGAAGGAAATGGAGATATTTAGACTGGAGAAAGAAAGGCTTGGGGGAAGATTATGACTATCTTTAAATATCATGTGGAAGAGGGAATAGATTGGTCTGGTTGGCCCTCAGTGAAGGAGAGTAATAGATGGAAGTTAGAAAGAGAAGGTTAGTGGGTAGTTCCTCACTGAAGGTCTTTCTCTGAGCAAAGGCTAGATTGACCACTTACTGGGTGTGCTATCAAGGGCTTTTTTATTGTTGTTATTACAAGTTGGCCTACATGCTCTCTGTGGTTTTTTTAATGGAGATTCTGTGATCTTTGTTCCTTTTCTTTTTAACTACATGGATTCATTTGAATTTATATTTTCCATTGCTGCTTTTTGAATTGTTATTTTCTTTTGATGCTAAATTGATATATTTGAGAAATTTCTTCCTCTTACTGCAAATTAATGATCCCAAAGTGCCTGGAATTCTTTTAAAATTTCATCCCAAATGACTGGGAGTCTACTTACCATATCTCTCTAGTTCACCTACTGGGCAGGGTCCCATAAACTGTCTTCAAGGGCCTATAAAATAAGATTAGATTTACTACAATGGAAGGTTTAAATGGAGCTAAAAATCACAGGCATGATGGGGGAATCTAAATTCAAGGTAAGCAACAGAAGGCTTGCAAGAGAGCAAAGGTCAGTCTGAACTTGAATTGCATTGTTCAGTGTAATGGGTAGCTAACATCTAAAAAACACTGAAAGTTTTTATGTGGTTTAGCTCTTGATTTGGAAACGAATGACACAAGTATTCATTGAAGACTGGGAAGGTCTTTTCTTAACACTTACTTTTAAAAAGATGTTTTGAGAAAAACCCTCATTTGGATTTTCTTCTGCCCAGCATAGAGTAGCAATGGACTTGATATTTTAGCATTACTACAAGGTTGCTACAAGCTGAGAAACAAAACTTAGAAATGGCTAGTATAGTAGTTTAAAAAAAAAAACTTTTATTTAATTACTTTTAAAATTTAAATCATATTTAATTTTCTCTTGCCACTTTTCCCTTTGAGAAATAAAGGAAGAAAAGGAGGGAGGAAGAAAGGAAATGAAGGAAGGAAGGAAATGAGGGATGAAGGAAGGAAATGAAGGAAGGAAAAAAGGAAGGAAAGGAGGGAGGGAGAAAGGAAGGGAGGAAGGGAAGGAGTAAAGAAGGAAAGGAAGGAAGGAGAGAAAGGAAAGAAACAAAGGAATGCAGGGAGAAAAGAAGAATGGAAGAAAGAGAAGGGGAAGAAATAAAGAAGATAGAAAAAGAAAGAAAGGGAGAATGGAAGAAAGAAAGGAAGAGAAGATAGAAAGATCCTCATAACAAATAAGCACGGTCAGGCAAAACAAATTCTACATCGTGCGTGCATGTCAAAATATTAGAGGTGGTCAAAGGAACAGTTTTAGAAGGAGGAACTTTTGGAAATTTGCCTTTTTACACTGTTTTCCAGCCTTCAACATTCTCTACCCCTCAGCGTTCTAGAATCATCTGTGTGCCTTTGATAATAGTCCGCAGTGCTGCCTTATAAATATTTCTCTTCTGAGCAATCATCTTTTAATTCATATCAGACCCATTGAAAGCCACGTCAGACTTATTCACTTTACTACCCAACTAGATTCGAATCCCTCTAACCCCTCCCCCCCTTCCTTTGTCATGGGCCTCCTGAAAAACCTCCCTATGAGAAAAAACAGGGTGTGCCTGTTGCCTCCGTTAAATGCTTATAAATAAATAACGGCTGCTCAGGCACGGAATTCCCTTCCCCCTCTAACTCTATCCCCCCACCCCCACCCCATGACATTTGAACAAAAGGAGAGGTTATAGATTAAGGTCACATGTAACCCTCACCCTGAAGAAGGGAGTTTCATCCCAAATTAGCGGCCATCCTTGGTCTTGCTTATAAGGAATATGTAAATCTTCAAAGGTTTCTACTTAAAAATAAAAATAAAAACCATAAGTAACCACTTAAGGAGGCTGCATAAATAATTTGCCATTTGTGAGCAATAGACACGAAATGATAGGACTGTGAGGACTGTCTTCCATGGAAAAGCTTCTAACCATTTAAACTGCCATGCTAGTGTTTATTACCTGAATCACCTCCGGGAGCCAGATAAACACCTGTGATCTGCTGGTAATTGAGGAAAGGAAACAACACTCCACATGTCCTGCTTGTTTCTTTTAAGTCGTCCCAGTATAGTAAACAAAGTGCTCCAATTTTGGAAATGCAAAGGAGATATCTCGCTAAGTTTAGGCTCCTGCTCTCCACTCTAAGCCCAAGCAGACAAAGCTAATAGCAGGAAGGTCATGCTTTTAGCACCTCAATATGGTGTACTTAAAGATGCAAGCCGACCGGGAGAGACAATAGAGACCAGTGGTACTTGGAAGGCAATTCAGCAATTTGGTTTAAAAATGAGAGTAAATGATGCATGTTTGGAAGAGCAAAAAATGGTAACTGTCTTGTTTAAGCTAAATGTTTAAGCCACGACATGACCATTGGAGTAATAATCTCCTGGAAAGCAATATTTAAATGTATCCATCATCATTTAGGTTTTAGACACACAGTTAAATATTATTGATCATTTGCAATTGTGTGCATCCGTGTGTACATATATTAAAGTGAAAAGTAACAGTAGCATGTAAAGTGTAGAAGATGAAGTGGAAAAATAGGACTTGAGTTTCTAATTACCAGTTTTTAATTAAGAAAGCCACAAGCAAATTATAAACACCCAGTTTATAGCATTGCAATCTTAGAGGCTTACACTCATGAATATGGTAATTTTTTATTTTATGCCCTCTTGAGATGTCTTGTTAAAAACATTTTATTGGTGATCCTAAAATTCAGTAAATTTGAAGCCCTTGGCACCTTGTAGATAGTTAAAGTTCCTCAAAAAAATGTCAGCAATAAATATTTGGCAAATATAAAGAATATGCACATTTTTCCCAAGTGGGTGATTTTTTTTTCAGTTCTTATATTCAAGTGATGACACCGCAGTTCAGAATGTGAGCGCATATTGCTATTTTCTTTCAGAAACTGCATGTGTTGCTGGGAGAATGCTGCTCTCACAGAGTTATTTTTATGCTGGCACCTGGAAGTGGTTACATACTTGCTCTGGCTTGCAGACTTGTTTTGGACAATCAGGTGTACATATGAGCAAGTGGTCTTTATTTAGAGCAATTAAAATTCTAACATTCTCCTCTCTTGACATGCAATTACTAGGGCTCTGCTGTTTCCACTAATTGCTCTTGCTGGGGACATTGGTGAGAAGCCAATGATTTTGATGGGTAGCGGATTATCATTTTTACTCTGCTACCTGAGAAAAAAATCATTTGCAAAATCCCATGTGTAATTAGCAAGACTCATGATTAATTGTCCTGCAAAATTAGCTTCACTGTTGCTTTTATTTTACTGCTTCAAATATTAATTAATGTTAACTCCTTTCCTTCAGTTCCAGCTTTTGAATATTCAACATGGCTTTGAAAAATTATCAAGGCTTCTCCTTGCATTAGCATGCTATAGCTTTGATTTCAGGAATAAGTATTCTGATTTAAAAGATCACACTTGGGTCATAAATAATTTTTATAGGAGGACAAACAAAGCATCAAAGCATCATGGGAAGGCATTCATGCACTAACTGAGAGTAAATTGTTTCAATAATGATTCATTCCCCTGGTGCTTTTGGGGGAGACATCAGCAAATATGCAAACCACTCCATGATGTGGGGTAAAAACTATTCTCGGGCGGAAGGCAGTCGAGGGAAACGTTTCTCTCCTTGGAATCATGTGACAGTGTCGGGCTGAGAGCGAGCTCCACCCCTACCTTATTGCCTATCATTTCTGTTTCTTTAAAATCACAGGTTGTTAATTTTAATGGCGGAAGGTTGTAAGTGCCAAGTGTCTGTATGGGGATGCCATCTGTCTTTGTGCCATCAAACTCTTGGCTTTGGGCTTTGGGGTTCAAGTTCCTGTTAATCCCGATACTAAAAATGGGTTCGGTATGGATTGCATTGATGCAGCAAGGGTTAAATTCTGTGGCTAAACCGGCAAGAAAAGAAACCAGCATCTGCTCTTTCCCTGCCAGACGTCCCCCCACCCCACCCCCAAACATTCTCCAAATCACCACGTACCCCTTGAGTTCCGAGGGGCGCTGTTGACCACAAGGTCCTGACATTCCAGGCCCTATTCTTAAAGCATTATTGCCTTGGTCATGGGCTTGGCCCGGTTTAATAGCCCTGTATTAGGTCTGCTTTCTTTCTGGGATCACCTAGACCTGTTGCAAGAGCTCTTGCAGACCTTGTAGAAAAAGAGCCCCGAATGATGTGTGAGTGAGTGTGTGTGTGTGTTTAAATAGCTGCACATTCTAAAACCCTGCTCGCTGCTGAGATCTGTTTGGGCACAAGATGCTCCTTTAGCAATCGCGGGTCAAGGAGCCACGGCGGAGGGTTTCTGTTTTGTGTCTTCTCTTTCCTTACCTTCAGGGGGGCTGCAGGTGTGAGTGTTCCTTTTCTTCTGCAGCCTCTGCTTTATGCCGCCTAACCCAGATGTTGAACATTCAAAGCAAGGCTGCAGAGGCACGGCAGCCCTTTGGAATCACTCCTGGTTAGCTTAGACTACTGTTCCATAGAAACCGCTTTGATAAACGGAGGCTAGGAAAGGACAGAAAGTGTGGCAGTTTTCTCCGAAAAGTAATGAAAGAAAGAACAAAAGGAGCTCTGCTTACATATTCCAGATTTTTATTGAAAACCTTCAGGAATGCTTTATGTGCAATAACGGCTGCGGTTCAGAAGTTTGGGCAAAATAAATAAGCACACATAACATTTTTATTCTCCTCTTTCAAGAACTGAGGTGGCCTCTGACTTCTCTTGGCAATCAGGGGATGAAGGGACCAGTGAAACCAACGGTTATCCTTTCTTATTTTAGTGCAAACTGAGAAAGTGTTGTATACTGGATATTGCACTCATCCTCTCTTTGAATCCTACCTCAGAGTCTAATTAACTGTGTGACCTCAGAAAAATCACTGAACTTCTCAGAACTAGAGCCTCTTCATCTGTAAAATTGGAATAGTAATTCTCACACTACAGGACTATTTTGTGTACAATACATTTCTTTTATTTTATTTTGGTGTATTGCCTGACATGGAAGAAAATCAGGAATGTGGACTAGGAGCACAGGAGGACAAGGACTTTGCCTTTTTTCAGTATTATTTGCTTTTGTTTAACTTAATTTGTAATCCAGTTTCATAGAACTTTTGTGCAGTCTTTTGGGCAGTCTCAGAAAAGGATTTTGGAGGACATGGGATCCATAACTGGGTTAAACTAAAGTTATGAGAAATGTTCTAACCTTAAGTCAGATACTTGTCTAGGCCCATGTACATGAAGAGTTCTTAACCTAGGTCTCTCTATTTTTTTAGATTTTAATAACTGTATTTCAATAGAATTTTCTCTGTATTTTAATGTAATACATTTACTTTATTACATATATATTATATATAATATACATTAATGTGTATACATTTTAATGCCTGTAAAAACGTTATCCTGAGAAAGACTCAATACTAAAGAGGTCCAGAACATAAAAAAGATGAAGAAACCCTGATGATTTAAATTAGCACTAGAGAAAAGCAGTCAGAAAATTAGACAATCTTTTTTAAACAACCCTTCCCTTCCATCTCAGACTCAATGCTGTATATTGCTTCTAAGGTAGAAGAGGGCTAGGCAATGGGGATTCACATAGCTAGGAAGTATCTGAGGCCACATTCAAACCCAGGACCTCCTGTCTCTAGGCCTGGCTCTCAATCCACTGAGCCTCCCAAATTAGACAGTCTTAGCTAGACTGATTTCTTTCAGCCATACTGAGCTAAGTGTAGTGGCTTGTAACCTAAGCTATGGACTAAATGAATTAAACCTTCCCTTGCTATTTGGGAGTGTAGAGACAATAGATGTCCCTGAGCTCAAGCTCAGTGGATGGTGGCAGAAACACTCAACAGAGACAACACAAAGCTCTCAGCAAAAATGATGTGCTCTTCAATGTTGACAAGCCCCTCACAAACAAAACACCCAGTGGAGAGTAATAGAGAGCATCACAAGGCTATCACCAGGCACTGGTAGCCCAGCATTGGGCTGAATCGCCTTGGCCACAGGTGCATCCTGGTCAGACATAGCCATAAGACAAAATCTAGGTCTTTTACATGTATTTCTTGCTCATCCTGGCTCTTGACATATACACATCAATATGTGCATTCTCTGGTTATGCGTGTTCTTCACAAGAATGTACTTTTCCAATAGTGGTTGAACCTCTAGAAAAGTATACTCCATATGTCTATGGGAAGATCTCTCTTTTTGCTTTTCTGTGCTCTTTGATTAAATGCCTTTTGTTTTGAATTAATATGTCCTTTGATTGTCTGGAAAGAGTGAATAAATCTATTGAGTCTCAGGAGATCTGTGCTGATCCACAGAAAGCCTCCAAATCTGTGTCACATTTCTTGGAATCCATGTGATAGAGAGGGTGCCCAGAGTACAACAGTTATAAGCAACATCCAGCAGAAAAAAATGCCCATGAGCATAAAACAGGTCTTGAAGGCCCCTAAATACCCATTCTTAACCTAAAGGTGATTTTGAAATGTTTTACTAATATTTAAATATTTGGATTCATTTATAGAGTCAAATCCATCTGTATCGGTTTCATTTAACATCTTCAACAATATAAAATAGAGCAGTAAGATTAAAATGGAGAAAGAAATTATAAGACATTAATGAAAACAATTTAGAGAACAGAGAAAGAAATTATTTAGACATGGAAAGTATCCTCCCATCCTTGATAATATATTTTCCCATGTTAGGAAACAACCCACACCTGTATATTATAGCTGATTTCTCCCTAAAATGTCCATCAGTGGTACAGACATGGCCTGGTAAAACATCTGAACTATCATTTGGACTTGGAAAACCTTTATTTCATGAAAGAGTATGATAGTCCTAGGTAGATGGGCACCTTTGTGATGCATTTTTTTTTCCTGAAACAAAATCTTTCTTAATATTAAGTGCTGGATTTCATAATCTAAATGGAAGACCAAGATAAGCACATGTGTAGATGCCAGTGAATGCACTATTTTATTATCTGTGGGTGCCCTCAAGGCATGGTGTGATTGGACTTTTTTATCTTAGTTAAAAAAATAAGAATGACAAACTTTCAGTTATAAAATAATCCAAGAAGAAACCAAGAAGGGAGAGCCTAGTCACAACAGGAAACTTTCCATAGCTACACCTAGTGAAGATAACATCAGAATATTATTCTGTCTCCATTTTGACCATTTTTTTCATCCTCTCCTTAGTTTTGTGGTTGTATTATTTTTGAAACAGTTTCATTAATGTTTTATTTTTTAAGCGCCTTTAATAAGATAGATGCTATTTCTCCAGACTGAAAGCATATTCCCATTTGTTCTCAAGTTTGTTCTCAAGAGCATATTCCTTTAAAATGATTGTACTTATAGCACAAAAGGGATTAGCCACAGAGGTCATAGAATGCTTGTTTCTGTGAGATCATCTGTGGGTCCTCTGGCCAGCAGTTCAGGTCACGTCACAGTCTATCCATAACTTCTCATATTGTACAATTTTTGTCTATTTCTTGACATTCATTTTCCCTACAGGAGCTGAAAGCATTCCTCTGAGTCTGTCAAGATCATAACATACCATTCTGATTTATTTTTTAAACAGAAAACTTGCAAGGATAGAAATGATTGGCAAAGAGTGGTACAAGTTAAAAAGCACTTTTAAAATTCCTACTATGTGCTGGGCAATGGACCAAGTACTTGGGCTACAAAGAAAGGTTAAAAAAAAGATTGATGCTCTCTTGGAGTTCACAGTCTAATGGGGGAGACAAAAATATAAACAACTGTACAAACAAATTATATGAGGGAAGAGAATTAGCATTTATATAGAACCTACTGCATGCCAAGCATTCTGTTAAGCTGTTTATAAATCTGAATCTCATTTAATCCTCATAACAATGCTGTGAATAGGTGTCATAATCTCCATATTACAGTTGAAGAAATTGAGGCAAACAGAGGTTGAGTAGCTTGACCAGGATCCTATAGCATGTCTGGGGCTGGATTTGAACTCAGACTTTCCTCTTCTTAAATTTTTTTTTCTAGACTACATTTTGATATAATTTTTAATAATTGTTTCCTGATATTTGCTATCCATGTTCTCTCCCTCCTCCTATCTTTCCCCTTCCTCAAGAAGACTGGTAATTTGATATAGGTTGTACATGTGCTATCATACAATGCCATGTTCATTATGTTGTGAAATAAGACATATCACTTATGCTAGAGAAAAATTCATGAAGGAAATAAAAATGTTATGCTTCAATTTGCATTCAGACTCCATCTGCTCTTTCTATGGCAGCGGATAGCCTTTTTCATCATGAGTTAGTTCCTTGGAGTTGTCCTGGATTCTTGCCTTGTTGATAATAGTTGTCACTCACAGTTGATCGCTGTTGTACAATGTTCTCCTGGTTCTGCTTACTTTACTTTGTATCACTTCATATAAATTTTTCCAGGTTTTTTGTGATCATCTTGTTTGGCATTCCTTATGGCACAATAGAATTCCATTACAATCACAGACCACAACTTGTTCAACCATTCCCCAATGAATGAACATCCCTTTGGTTTCCAGTTTTTTGCTACCATAAACTCAGATCTTCTTGACACCAGCCTCAGCCCTCTGTCCATTGCACTAACCTGCCTCCAGACAGGATAAATGGGAATAATCTCAGAAGGTAGTTAAGGAGGGCTGAGAATGGCTTCTTACAGAAGGAAGGACTTTAGCTGAGCCTGGAAGGAAGCCAAAGTAAATCATAGAACTATAGAGAGAGAGATTTGCTTGGTCAAAAATAACACATGTGACCAGGAGTGATCATATCCTGCCTCTGACATGTGCTACCTCTCTGCCTAAAGTCTCTTTGTCTCTCTGACACTCAGTTTCCTCAACTACAAAAATGGGCATAATTATAATATATGTAATACCCAAATCCCAGGGATGTTTTGAGACTTGAATAATATAAGATAGGCCAAATGCTTTGTTAGCCATAAAGTAACATGTAAATATTGACTGTTATTGTAAGAAACTTAGATGACCCTTGAAGTACCATGTAAATATGGAAACAGGTTTTGAAGAATGATACAAGTAAAACCCAGTGGAATTGCTCATTGGCTACGGGAGGGGGGAGCGAGGAGGGGAAAGAAATAACATGAATCAGGTAACCATGGAAAAATATTCTAAATTAATTAATTAATTAAATAAATGTAAAGGAAAAAATAAAGAACCCTTGGATTTCATCCTCCAGAAGTCCTTCAGTATTTCCCAGAATTCCTCTTCTCTCTTCACCACCTTGGGTAGTCGAGTTTGTATATAGTTTGGTGTTTCCACCCTATCTCTCTCTTCTTTCTCGAGATCGCTGTAGAGTTAGGCAGGTTTTTCTTTAGCTATTTTTTAAATTTCAAGTTGTTATTAAATAAATCTTATAAATACAATACTTGAGTTATTCTATTAATTTAAAAACCTATAGTAAGTATTAAATGTTTTTACAAGAAACTTAGATCACTTTATCCATCTTTCTTATTTTGATGAGGAAACTGTGGAAGAGGCACGGAGGAAGAAATGCTCTCTTCCTCCATGCCTCTTCCACAAAACCCAGCCCCAAAGAGTCAAAGTGACTTGCCTGAAATAACATAGTTCATGGGAAAAGCTGGAACTAGAATCTATATCTTCTGACCCTCAATTAAATACTCTTTCCAGGGCACCTTGGTCATATTGCTACAATCATGAAGTCCAGCGTTTCCCAGGGTTATTTGAAAGTAACTCAGGATAACACGAAGAACTGCTTTTGAATTTAGTGGTTCCAAGAAATAGAAGTAGGACTAATTGGGCAAAGAGGGGAAGATGAATGGGTGTCCATGCCACTGAAATCTGAGTGGGGCTGAGCAGATATGGTTAATGTTGATGTGGCCCAACAGCTACTTTAGCTTACACAGCCAAGTCTTCCAGTAATTGTGATGAGACATAAAACAGAGGTCCTTCACTATCTGCGGTCATTAAAGGATCCAGCGCTCCTGCTTGTAGGGAGGGAGTGTTAGTTTGAGTGTTCTGGCTAAGTTGCAACTGAGGCAATTACATTCACCCATCAAAGTGCCCTCCCCCGCCAATCCAGGGCCATCCACCCGAGAAGTCATGGAGGGCTTCCTGCCTGAGCCCTGGGGCTCTGTGAGGGCTGGCAAAGATAAAGGGAAGAAAGGAAACTCTACCAAGGAGTAAATGGATATTGGTTGATGGAATCATATTGTCAGAACTTCCTCTTACGTGGAAGATACATGCATGTGCGTGGTAGGGGTAAATTTATGCCCTCTGAATCCGTGAGGGTTAAGCCCATGTTTTTTACCTCTCTCAACACCCAGAGCAATCCATATGTAAATTGCTTATTAGATAAGTCAAGGCAAATGGTCAAGAAGCCAAAAAAGGCACAGTAAAAAAGATACTAGGCATTCCTAGGAATGGAGATTCACAATTCTGGATCTATTTTGTGTTGTCCTTTTGACCTGACCGGTGGACAGACTTTTATGAAGAACAAATAAAGGCTACTGACGGGTTCATATTCTTTCTTGTTCCAGTCATTGCCATGTAGGGAGAAGCAAAGGGGAAAGAAGTAAGGAAAATCATTTGGTCCATTCTATTATTATGGTTTGGGGCTCTGAATCGCAGAGAGCACACCATTTTTACTCAGATAGAAACAGATGATAACTATGAGAGGAAATTTAGTCCCCAATTTTTAAAAAACTCTTACCTAAGACAGAAGTCTTAGAATCGATGCTAAGTATCAACTCCAAGGCTGAAGAGCCATAAAATCTAGGTCATTGAATTTACGTGACTTGCCCATAAGAAGTGTCTGAGGCTAGATTTAAACCTAGGAACTCCCCCCCCCCCAATTGCCAGCTCTGGCTCTCTATCCACTTGGCCAACTAGCTGCCCCACCATATTCATTGCTAAATCCCCAAAGACGTCAAATTTGATGATAGAAAACATGTATAACCAATTGGAAAAAAGGCATCCTAAACAACCGTCTCCTAATATATTTGTGTCTATGTATATATATGGTTCTGATGGATGTTATATATGCATATAAATATGTATATATGTGTATCCACACATAAACACATACACACACATGCACATATTTTATGACAATGTTTTTTTTTTTGCCAATTACATGTAATAACAAATTTCCACACAAGTTTTCCAAAGTTAGGCAATCCCAATTGTCTCCCTCCTTCCTCTCCTGCCTCCACGAGGATCTGGGAAGCAATTCGATCTGGATTATACACATATGACAGCAATCTTTAAAAAAAGAGAAATAATGTATTTGTTTTATATACACAAAATATGGCAGCCCCTAATAGCAACACGTTGGCTTCTGGCTCTTAGTTTCAGTTTTGCTCAAAGACAGCTCTGTGTCCAGAGTATCTGGCAGATGACATATTGGCTGGGGAATTGTTCAATTTTGAAATGACTTTGACATCATATTTACTGCCAGGTGAAAGTACGAGAGACCAGTTGTTAATAGAGAGAAATATAGCCAGGAGACAGCCTTAACGTGACACTAACGGGAAGGTAAGCCCAGTGAGAACACTTCATAAATAGTGTGCTACTTCTATTATGTTAATTTTTAGAAGCCGCTCGCTCATCCCAACATTTTATCTCAGCACTCATCTCTATATGATAGTGGTATTGGGTTGCTTCCTTTTCACAGAGAAATATGTTCTTCACGTCTGGAGCTGCCAAAGTAAATAGAAATCAATGAAAGCGGCAAAAGTGCTGAAGTCATTCCAATAAGGGAAGTGCTTGTTAATTTAAATTTTGCACTTGACATTGGTAAGGGCTAATAGGAAAAAATAATGTCCTGGGCTGACTTCGAAAGCCCTTCCAGTCATCACTTATCTCACATTTCTTTGTTGTGACAAAGACATTGCCATAAATAAGAAATGCATTTGATTGCAAAAGATAATTGGGATTGCTTGGAGGGAGGAGGAGAAAGGGGGAAGGAAGTGTTGAATTTCGGAAGGTTCAGGCCACCACCTGATATTGCTTCTAGGAAAGCTCATGCACTGGGAGGATGATGGAATGTTGCATGCAGACCAAATGACCCCTGGACCCCTGCGTGCATTTGTGTGTGTGTATGTGTGTGTGTGTGTGTGTGTGTTTGTAGTTCAAGAACTTCAAAAAACACCTCCTACTGCTTGCAATCCTAGCCAACTATGTTTGAAGCCTGCTGGTAATTTTAAATAGGAAGATATACAAAGAGTTGAAAGTCATTGCACAGGAAATGAGAAAAGCCTTCCATGCTCCCTGCAACACGACTGCTGTTGTACCACAAAGTAATTGGAGGGGTGTTTCTCTGCAGTTGATGTCAAGCAGGTGTCCATAAATTAGAATAAACGTTTGTAACGACTTGTTATTGGTAATAGTAAGAGACCGTTTGAAGCAAGTCAACTTGTTTTTTCCTTTGTTAATTAATGCCTTTCAGAGTCTCCTCCTCGTTATCGCTGGCCAAGTTGGGTTGGAAAGTTTACATTTTCCATTGGCATTTCACCCGCCATCTTCTTGTTTAGTAGATTGAGGCATCTCCAGTAACTCCTCACATGGCAATCAAAAGCTGAGCATTTAGGCTGGCTCTCTGCCCCCTATTTCACCAGATCCGTCACTTCCAAGGGAAAGAAAGGGGAACAGGAAGTTCCCCTTTGTCAAGGCTTCCCTTGAAGTCTAAACTCTTGCTTTTTTCCTTTTGAGAGGCTTCTTGACTACTGGGCTACTAATCATGACCTGATGTAAAGAGATCCCTAATATTTGTATGCTCTCTCCACTTGTTCTCTTTCAAAGTCCTTAAATAATACTACAGAATTTATAAAAGGGGAAACTGAGGCACAGAGTCAAAGTGAGGTGACCAAAATAATATTGCTAATTTGTAGAAAAGCTAGACCCAGAATCTATGTTTTTGGGAGTGGGGGAAGCAGGGGAGGTCAGAGAAGACATTTATATAGCATCTCCTATGTGCCAGGCACTGTGCTAAGCACTTTTTATGACTATTATATTATTTGATCTTCACAATATTTGAGAGGTAGATGTGATTATTATCTTCTTTTAACAGATGTGGAAATTGAGTCAAACAGCAGATTAAAGTGACTTGCCCAAGGTCACATAACCATAAGTATTTGAGATCAAATTTGAACTCAAGTCACTCCGACTCCAGACCCAGTGTTCTATGTACTGAGCTTAGGATACCCACAGCCCCAAGTTAAGAATATGGTGCTCTGTATTCCTTTTTTGGGACTTATGACTTGAGATTTATTAAAGTATTCTATCTTCTCCCCAGACCGCTCAAAATTATTTTTAAATGTATAAGCATTTCTAAGAACTTTTATACTAGGCTCTAGAGTGGCATAAAGAATGCTGGACTTGGAATCAAGGAGTTCAAATTCTGCCTCAGACACTTGCTTTGGGCAAGTGATTTGACCTCTCAGCCTCATTTTCTTCATCTATAAAATGGGAATAATAATGGAATTATACATTATAGTTTTTTGTCTTTTTCCATGAGGATATAATAAAATAGCATATGCAAAGTGCTTTGTAAACCTTAAAATGTCTAATAAATGTTATGATAATGGAGCAGCTAGGTGATACCCTGGATAGAGCACTGTGCTTGGAATTAGGAAGACTCCTTTTCAGTTCAAATCTGGCCTCAGACACATACTAACTATGTGACCCTGGGTGAGTCCCTTAACCCTATTTGTCTTAGTTTTTCATCTGTAAAATGGGCTGAAGAAGGAAATGGTAAACCCCTCCAGTATCTTTGCCACAAAAACCCCATATGGGGTCACGAACAGTTAGGCATGACAGAAATGATTGATAACAGCAAATGAAGAACTTTATTGGGATGAATTGAAGCTGGCCATGAGTTTATCAGGTATGTATGAGGGAATCTGGAGAAGTTTCTGGAATGATAAGGTTTTTCTATTTGAGACTTAGTTCTCAGGAGCATGAATGGCAAAAGGAGAGATAGAAGTTTGAATCATGTCCATATCTTAACCAAATGTTCTGAACAGAATAGCTTTCATCATGGATGCTCAAGGAGAAAACTACCAAAAGAGGAATACAAAGAAATGCTGAAGACTTTCAGAAACACATTGCTAAAGTAGAAAAAACCAAAAGTAAAAAATAAAGGAAGGAGGAAAGAGTAGAAAATGGTTTTAAATATCAAGAATAAAAATAAGGGAAATTATCAGAAGGGACTTTAAAATTATGCAGAATAATAATTTGTGTAATATTTTACAATAATTATTTAAAAACCCATTGGAGTCTGAGGAACTGGGTTCAAATCTTGCCACCGATGTTTATTACCTTTATAACTTTGGCTGCCATTAAATCTCCTCAGCTCTCATTTCCCTAATTTGAAAAACAGAGTTTTTGTTTCTTTTTTAATCTTTCTAGCCCATGCAATCAGAGTCACAGGACCACATACTATGTTTGTTCTGGGTTATATATTATAAATAGTCTGAGCCACAGGGGGAAAAAATTGAGTCCTCTGAGGTCCCTTCTAGCTCTAGACAGATGAACCTATGAATAAAATTGATGAAGTGAGAAGAGAAAAAGCACAAAATGAGGAGAAAGCAAACAGAAGTAAAAGAAATGTCACACATGTAAAAATTGACAGAGACAGAACTGGAGCTAGCAATTTTTGCAAAACACTAATCTGAGGCAAACAGTTTCAAATGCTACATGAGAAGGCAACTCTGGGTTAGGAGGCAAAGCCAGAGAGGATTTCATCCAGGGTTGGTTTGTATCCTATTTTGGCTAATAATTAGAAATAACTAGATATTAAATACTGGTATTTCTAAGTTGATGGTGGAATAAATATTTTTTGGTACTCCATGGCAAAGCTCCAGTTGCCTTTCCTTAGTTATAGCTCCAAATTAAGGTAATTTTTTTGGTTTTATTTGGTTCCCCAAATTGTCCTTAGCCAAGACACCACCATTATCCACCATTTTGAAGAATTTGCAGTCAACTTGGGAAGTATCTAAGACCTGGAAGAGTCCATTTAATGTCTCTGACTTCTTTTTCTTAGAGCAGTGATTCTCAAACATTTTAGTTACTCTTAAAACATAATTGAGGACCACAAAAAGCTTTTGTTTATCCTGTTTACATCTATCGATATTTACCATGTTAAAAATTAGAATGATTTAGTAGTAACATAGAAGTAAATTTGACCTAGAGAACCTCTTAAAAGATTTTGGAGACCTCTAGGGGTCCCTGGAGCACACTTTGAGAACCACTGATTTAGAGGGAAAAGAGAAATTGACAAGAATTTATAAAGCTTTTAGTTCATGTCAGGTGTTATACTAAGTGCTAAGAATACAAAGAAATAAAAGCCTTCCCTCAAGGAGCTTAAGTTCTAATGAAGAAGACAACACTTAAGTAAATACATACATACAAGATACATACATACTAGATGAAAGGTAATCTTTGATGAGAAGGCATCCGGGAATGGGGAGCAGATAGGAGGAATCAGAAAAGTCCTCCTGTGCAAGATAACATTTTTTAAACTCTTACTTTCTATCCTACTTGCATTTCCATTAAAGGTTTCTTAAAATGAATTTATGTGCAACTGAATGCTACATTTATTTGTAAGCTCTCATAGAAAAATTCAAATAGGAAAAAATGAAGCCAAATATATGAAAGCACATTGAAAAATTTGCACGGTATTCTACAAAAGCAAATATTGGTTGTTACTATTGTTTTCTCAACATTGTAAAATTCTAGGAAGAACAAAAATAATAAGAATCTTGCAGATGACAAAAAAGTGGATAGAACAAGAGGCAGAAAGACCTTGTAAAGAAAAACAAACAGCCACCAAGAGCAAATCCCTCCTAACCAAACTCCCCTTCTGCTATGACAGAATAACATGTCTGTTAGATGGAGAAGAAGCAATTGATACAATCTATCTTGACTTTAACATGGCTTTTGATTTTATCCCACATGACACACTCATCAATAAGCTGGGAAAATGATGGTTTAGACCAACCTGCTATTAGGCAGATACAAACCCAGCTAGAGGGTTATATAGTCTTGGATCCGGTTAGGCTCTAATTGAAGTAGCCACATTCTTGGAGCTGCAGACAGAGTTCAAATAAAACCTCCACTGTTTAAAACTATGGAATCTTGGGAATGTCACCTATCTTTTCCTTGGGTGTAAAAATGAGAAGATTGGAGACATTTAATGGTCCTTCCAGCTCTGAACTCTATTATCTCAGTGGATCAGAGGATGAAGGTTCTTCAAAAGGCAGGAACAAGAGAAGTCTATCACGCCTGGATGTGAGCTCAGTGTGGTTTAACATTTGGCTTAAATGATATTGGCCTATTCAGGTTTCCAGTTGGCACATATAATTGGAAAAAAAAAACAACATAGAAGGGATGTACGGCAATGGAAAGAACCTTGAGAGAGAGTCTCACAATTCAAGGTAATATTTGGGAAATTAGACCAGTTGTCAGAAGTAGACAAAATGAAACTCAGTAAGAACAAATATGAAGGTATTTGGGCAGGAAATGTAAAAACCTTCATGTTGGATGGGGAAAGGCTGGCTTTTATGGAAGCATGACAGGACGAGATCATTGAGGCACTGATGAATTAGCAACATAGCAAAAGTCAGGAAACCAGTCCTCGATGAAGATGTATAAATGTATGTAGCATGTAAGAGATGGAGGGGTAGCTAGGATGTATCAAGGGTAGAGTGCCAGAGCTAGAGCCAGAAACATTCATCTTCTTGAATTCAGACACTTCCTAATTATATGACCTTGCTTAAGTCACTTAACTCCGTTTGTCTCAGTTTCCTCATCTGTAAAATGAGCTAGAGAAGGAAATGGCAAACCATTCCAATATCTTTGCCAAGAAAACCCCAAATGAGGCCATGAAGAGTCAGACACAACAGGAGGAAAAAAAGATCAAACTGAATGTAAGAGATACTATACTGTATTGTTAACAAGGCATCATTGAGGGTCTATTGTGTGCATACAATTGCATTGGATGCTGAAGTTGAGTGAGATGGTGAAAAATGATCATAGTAATAATAGTTGTACAGCGGTAAGGGACTTGAGGTTATCCGTGATGATGATCATAGGATTCTGTGATCCAGTCTAGCCTCTTTATTTTAGTGATTGGGCAGCTCTGAAGCCCAGAGAGGTCAAAAGACAAGATTACTGATCAAAAATAAAAGTGGAAAGGGAACATAGAAGCCACATGATCTAAGCTCTGCAAGAGGTGAGAACCAGGAGGGAACTGAGGACTAGAGAGATTAAATGACTTGTAGACACTTCATGGACACAACAAATATTTCTTCTTCTTGTTGCCCAAAGTCACAAGGTAGAAAGTAGGAGAGTTGGAATTTTAATCCAGATTAGCTGACTCCAAACCCAACAATCTTTTCATTACACCATGGTGCCATTCTGGCCCAGACTCAGATGTATGTGAAATCAGGAACCCATGGTTCTTACTACCATTATAGAATGACAGACTATAAAGCAAAACAAAGGCAAAGGATGGAGTGGGAATTAGAACAGGACATCATGTCAGCAAGTGCAAATGTGTACATAAAATGCAGAAAGTACACAGGATAAAGGAATAATATGTGTGAGGTGATTTTAATTAGGGAACGAGCAGGGATATGTTCAGAACTAGGTCTTAAAGAAATAATATCATGGTTGTTGTTCAGTTGTTTTAGTCATGTTTGTCTCTTTGTAACCCTATTGGGGTTTTCTTGACAAAGCTATTGGACTAGTTTATCATTTCCTTCAACAGCTCGTTTTACAGTTAAAGAAACTCTGGCAAACAAGGTTAAGTGACTTGCCCAGGGTCACACAGGTAGTATGTGTTGGAGGCCAAATGTGAAGCCAGGAAGTTGGGTCTTCCTGACTCCAGGCTTGGTCTCTATCCATTAGGCTATCCAACTGCCCCAGTAATCTCTCTCAAAATGTCTCTAAAGAAAAGGACAACCCAGTAGCCTTAGCAGAAATATAGTTTAAGTGGGAATCTGAATTAATTTCTATCTCTACAACACCTATGCCATTTATTCCCATCGCTCCACTCACATATCTACTACCCTCTTTAAGGTCTTCATCATCTCTTACTTAGGCTACTTCAAAAGTCTTTTATTTGGTCTCTCTCTCTCAGATCTTTCCCTATTCAAATCCATTCCTGACACAGTAACCAAAGTGATTCTCCTACCGTGTAGGTCTGATTTTGTTTCCCCACCACTCAACAAACTCCAGTGGCTCACTTTATTGTTCTGATACTCAAATAGAAACTCTTTAATCTGATATTTAAATCTCTTTAGAACCTGGTCTCTTCTTTTCTTTGCAGTTTTCTCATGCTCTGTTCTGTGCCTTGCACTCTGGAATCTAGCCATTCTGGTTTTCCCCATGGCTTCTAACTGCTATTTCCCACATCTGGACTATATCTGGTCTCCAAGATTCACTCAAATGCCATCTTCTTCATGAAGCCTTCCTTGGTTTCATTCTCTATCTGTGTCTGTGTCTGTCTGTCTGTCTGTCTCTTCTCTTTTCCTCTAACCCCTTAACAATGCACATTCTCCAAAATCTACCTTCTTTTTGTTTTGTATATGATTATAGGTACACATGTTATGTCTTTACATTAGAATGTAAGTTCCTTGAGGGCAAGGATTATTTTGTTTTTGTCTTTGTATCCTCAGTGTTTAGCATAGTGTCTGACACACAAATATTAACTATACAGTACTGATTGCTCATAAACTCACACTTCTTCTGAATTGACTCCAGGTCAGGTACCAAACCCAGCCATTGTTTATGAAACTCTTGGGATGAATAAGGGGGAAATACCACATTTATTTTCACTTATAAATTCAGCTGTATGGCCTACCCACAGAGAACCAAGAGACTTTTGAAATAGCCCAAGCAAGAGATGAAGACTTTAACTAGGGTAGCAGTTATGTGAGTGGAGGGATAGGAATAAATTGTATAGGTGTTCTAGAAATAGAAATAAATTCATATTCCTACTTACATTGTGTTTCTGAAAAGGTTCCTGGGTGACTCTTTCCATTAGAGACATTTTAAGAGAAATTACTGGGGCAGCTGGGTAGCCTAGTTCTCTTATCTAGTTATACATTATTCATTGTTCTTCACCCATGCACCAATGACAAACTCTGTCCTGGTTGACCCAGACAAATTAGATTTTACTGAGTGCCCAATATTTTAATTAATGTTGACTACATTAATTTAAAAATGTAATTGTCAGACAAACAATTTAACTAGAGGAAAGCACAGTAAAAATAAAAAAAGACCAGACATTTTTCATAAAGAATAACATTCTACTCACTTCCTAATCCCAATCACTAAAGAAGAAAAGCCTTATCCATGGTGGACTTCAGTTTCCCCAGCTATTAGGAGAAAGAGGACACAGGAAGTCAATATCTACTCTTAAATTCCTGGCTCTTAGGTTCAGTTTAGCACATAAGCAGATGGATAGTCTACAGTCACACAAGATGTAGCGAGTTCAGAATGAGCTTCTATGAGTCTCCTGATCTCAGCTACATAGAAGAATAGAAAGATCACTCTTCTCAGATCTGTTGTGCATGTGACTGATTTGGCCTTGAATCCCCTTTTATCAGACAGGAGAACGCCATGAAGTCTACTAGGGCCAATGCTGCCCATGGGGCTACTATCACAAATCTAATGCCAGTGAGGTGCAGAGGAACCAGTATGGCTGTGCTGTCTCTGAGGCTGGCACCCTATCTCTTTTTCCTCCTTCATAATCCTCTTGCTATTGTTAGGTCTGACATCACATTACATGTGTGATCTAAACAATGTGGGGCTTGCTGGCAGTGAAGCCCCCCAGGAAACGTTCTAGTCTTGTGGAGCCAGAATCTGCAATGGTCACATTCCCTACATTACTAAAGAAAAGTGAGTTATTGTATTCACAAATGAGGGTTAAGTCCTTTTAAAGTATTCCTCTGGGCACCACCTCCTTCCAGACCAAGATGGCTATGGCTTGGCAGAAATCGTTTATATAGCCTCTTGGTGGATGTCTTCCCTTTCACAGCCATGACTTGCTGCTTGCCCTGTCCCTCATGGGATAAGGTATCCGGAAATAGCCTGTAACCAACATAACTTTAAATTACTGATGGCTCCCCAGCAGGGGGCTCTCCTCCTCCACCAAAAGGATTACCCTCCTTAGGGCAGTCCCTCTGAACTGGCATGCCACCAAAGCTCTTCAGACTCTATCTATGCCAAAAGGGCCAGGATGGGTTTTAAGGACTTACTTAGACCACTACCTCTTAAATATGGAAGAGAGCCTATAGCAAACTGAGGCACAGCAAAGATTTCACTAGTTTGCAGTCATGGGTAGGCAGTGAGCACAAGAGACTTAAATAGGGGGATTTTGATGTAGCTCCACTCCTGGGGGCATTTATACAGATCTTACAGCCCCTCCCTGAGCCCAAAAGTAATTGCAGCAACTTTCCAGACTCATAATATCAGGGATTCTCTCACATATCCTTACTAGCATCTCAGAGCAATCACCTTTGTGTTTGGTAGCTTGCATCCTGGATGAATCATGATGACATCAGCACTTTCAACCCATTGCTTCTATTCATAAGCTAGAGTGCTTAAAGTAAGGGAAAGATCACAGAACAGTGAAGGGTCCTAAATGCATGTCATCCAAGAACTGGCTGAAGGAACTGGGAATGATTAATCCAGAGAAGTGAAGACTTGTGGGTAGATGTCCACAGTTTGGCTGACTTCAAGTATTTGAAGGGCCGCCATATGCAAAAAGGATTGGGCTCACTCTTTCTGTGAAATGATCCACACTCCATCTTCTCTAGGTCTACATCATAGACCTAGACTTAGAAGGGACCTTAGATATAATTTTATTCCAATCCCCTATTTTTTTCATGGATGAAAAAGTTGAAACTAGGGCAAGTAGACTAGTCCCAAGTCATTCTACCAGATGAATGTTAAGTAGACTAGTTAAGATTTTAACTGAGGTCCCCTGAATCCCAATAGTTTTCCCACTGCACCATGCTACTTTGTTCTCTGGGTGGGGAAGGAGAAGGAAATAAGCATTAGATATCACCATCTATGTGCCAGGCACTATGGCACAGAATTGTCTGGTTTTATTTGGGTGGTACAAAGTCAGAAAAACCATATTTCTATGCCCATCTTTCCAGCAGCACAACAAAATGCTCATTTTGGATATGATTCCTCAAATTACTCCTCTCAAAATGCCCTTTCCTGCATGGCAGGAACTTATTTGGCTCAGTTCTTCCTTTCAATGACAAACCAATCATGTCCAAAGGCAACATGGCTATAGCCAGTGTTAAATCCACTGGCAGCAGTCATGGCAATATTCATGAACTGGAATGTCCAGAGGAAGGAAATAAGGCAACCAAGATATTGAAGTGTCCTAAATGCATGTGATTTAAGGACTTACTGAAAAAACTGGATATGAATTAGCTCAGAGAAGGGAAGATTTGGGGGCTGGTATGCACTTTGGCCAATATCAATTATTTGGAAGTCTACTGTATGCAAAAATGATTGGACTTATTTCATTTGGCCCTGGAAAACAACATGTGGAAAGTGCAAAGACACAAATTTAGAGGAGATGACCAGAGAATCTTCCTAATCATTAGAGCTGTCCAAAAGTGGAATGGGTTGCCTCAAACCATGGCAGGTTCCTGTTTATCAGAAGTCTTCCAGCAAAGACTAGACAACCACTAATCAGGTATGTTATACCAAGGATTCCTTTCAAGAGGGGGTTATTTTAAATGGCCATTGAGGTCCTTTGTTATAATTCCTAATTCCTAAATTATATGAAATTGTGACTATGGTTTTATATTTCTGTGGTCCTTCCTTCCTCTTCATAAACAAATAAATAGTAAATGCCATCTTTGCACAGCAGAATATCATCACAATTATTCATCATGAAGTTTACCTGTTCCCTGCAACAACACTGGATTTCTGGGCAATTTAGATCAATGAAAGGGAGAAGTTTTATTCATTAGAATTCAGAGGTAAGATTGGGAAAGTTAATGACAGGGACACTTGACTTCTTTGAATACGGGTCTGAGGAACTCCTATTGTCTATGTTAGGCAATAGGGAGTCATTGTGGGTTTGGAGTAGGACAATATCTTGTTAAAAATGGGTTTGTGGAAATAGCAACATTTCTTATGCTAGATGAGAGTGGGCAGAAGTGATTGCCAGCTAGGAGGCTGCTGGAATAATCTAAATATGAGGGGAAGAAGGTAGGGAAATTAAAGGGAAGAGGTAACTAAGAAATGTTTGGAGGAAGCATGGATTGGAGTTGGTATCTTACAATATGTCAAGAAAAATGACTACATTCAAGACTAGCTGTGTGCTAGCAGGCCACATGGCCAGAAGATAACCTCAGAGGCACCATTCTGTTACCTCTGTGTCTGTTGTGGCCGTAGCCTTGCTGTATATTAAATCAAATCAGAGTAGCCTGATTTATCAGACAGACACACCTGCCCCAACTACCCTCCTCAAGTAGTCTATTAGCATAGTGCCCCCCCAAAAGGTGGGAGGGTGGGGGTTAGGGGTACTGGGTAGGGTGGGGTGAGGGTGTCAGTACTGTGGTTCTGTAGTTGTTTTATGCTCTAGATTTTCCCGCAGGAAAAGTTCTCTTTTTGCAGAACATTCAGGAGAGTCACTTGACACAGACCTGATTTCTAGCAATATATTGGTTTGTCATCATTTGTACTGGAAGCTTAGGCAGTAAGACCACTTGGAGCCAGACCTTAGACAGATTTGTCTCCAAGGAATAACTATTTCATATTATGCTGCTCTGTTTCATCATTCTTCTTAAGCTACTGTAAATTCTCCGCATAAATCTTCCAGAAGACTTCATCTTCTACATCAAACCCTTATAAGGACCTGTTTCTGCACTCATTTTCAAATCTCCAGTCTCATATCAAAGGGCAATGTGATGCAGACCAAGATATCCAGACACCAATGGGTTAAGCCATACATCAAAGGTATAGCCAGAACATATTGCAAGGTTTTCATCAGATAATATATCACCGAGGGGAAAAAATATTTGGGGCTGCCTTTCTGATTCATCTTTCTGGCACTCAATGTGAACGCTTTGGGTAGCTGGGCCTTGCTGTATGAATTGAGGTAATCCTGACTGCTCTTTGAGGACCCTTTCAAGAGTTTATTACCTCTTTGTTTCACCACTGGGACATCAGGGAGTCCTCTTCCTCTTCCCTTTGGAATACTCTGTCCTTTCTCTGTCCGCCTGGGTTTAGAGGGCATACAGTGACATGTAAATCTGGCAGCTATCTGTCCAGTTCAATCAATGGAGACACTCAATCTGGATAATTCAATTCAAGAAGGATTTATTGAATAGCTACTAGATGCCTAAGCAATGGATCTGGTGCCATGGGTGATACAAAAGGAGTAAGAAGTTATGGTCCGTGCCCTGTAGCAACTGACAGTTTAGACTGAGGTAAGATAACCAGTCAGTGCATAAACAATTAGAAAGCAGTTCTTAGACAGGATGTGCTAATAGATCTATAACATTCGCACCAACTCATGAGTGGAATAGAAGCCCGGTTGGGGCAGGAACCATTTTATTTTCATATAAAAAAGCCCCTTGTGCACCATAGGGACTCAATAAATATTTGCGAATGTCAAGGATGTGCCCAAGAGGAGCTCCTTGAATCAGATATGAACGTGCCTGATTGACCGTGGTGGCAGCTCTTGTCCCTTCAACATCATACTGAGGATAAAAAGTTGATTCATGGCAACTCAATGGATTCATCTATTCTCTTGGATTTAACCTATAAATAAAAGAATAGAAATAGATGAATGAGGGAACTAGACATTTAAGAAATGTAGAGGTAGGATGGACCCCACACAGAGGCTTGATCTTGAATCCCTGTAAGGGAAGCGTGCTCATCTTTGATGCCCCTCCACGGAATCATATGGAACTCTCAGAGAAAGCAGTGGAGGGACTCCTGGACCAAGTTTCTTAAACAAAATAGGAACTGGACTTGAGGACAAGAAATATCAAAGAAGAGAGACACAATAGGAAGAGTGAAATGGGGTTTTGTCTTTCACTGGTACCATAAATTAGGTAGACTGTGTAGCTCTGGGCAAAGAGATCAACTCTCTAGTGATGCCCAATGTTTTGTCCTCATGGGAAACCTCAATCCCTTTTAAGACAGGAAGACTATATAGGTCCCTAGGAGAGGTAGGATTGTATATGTGCGCATATGTTTGTATATGTCTGTGTGTACGTGTGTGTATGTGTGTGATAGCCTGATGGTTGATTTCCCTCACTCAATCTATTCTCTGCTCTGCTGTCAAACTGATCTTTCCAAAACACAGATCTGATCGTGTCACTTCCAACTCAAAGATCTTCTGTGACTCCCTATTATCTCCAAAATCAAATATAAAATCCCCTGGCTTTTAGAGTCCTTCGTATCTGAGCCTTTTCACACTTTTCCAGTCTTTTTACACTTTCTTTCCTTCCTCCCACTTGTGATCCAGTGACACTGTCCTCCATGCTGTTCCAAGACACCCCTTTCTCCTACCCACTGTTTTCATTGTCTGTCCCCCATGCCTAGAATGCTTCCTCTCCTTATACTCCCTGCTAGATTTCTTGACTTCCTTTAAATTCTGAACAGAAGGACAATACCAAACAGAAGCCTAGTCACCCAATCTTGTGGCTCAGCCATCAGCCACTATTCCTCCGTCTCCTAATGACCCACATATGAGTCTCAGCCAAAGCCCCCCCTTTTACAAGAAACCTTTCCCAGTCCTCTTGACTCTTAGCACGTTCACAATTTATCCTGTCTTTATCTTGTTTGTACATAATTATTTTCATTTTGTCTCTGCCTATTATACTACAAACTCTCCAGGGGAAGGTGTGTGTGTGTGTGTGTGTGTGTGTGTGTGTGTGTGTGTGTGTGTGTGTGTGTGTGTGTGTATTGTTTTCTTCCCTTCAGCATTTAGTACAGTACGTGGCACGTTGTAGGTACTCAGTAAATGATTGTTGACATTATGACTATGTATGAAGTAAATACAACATGTTTTAGGGAGGGAGAACTTTTGCAATTGAGGGCATCCAGAAAGGCTTTGTGTGGAAGGTGTCCTTTGAAAAGGTGAGGGATTCTGTGAATTGGAAGGAATGCATTCTGGGAATAGGGAATGGCAAAGTTCAGAGAGAAGAGATGGAGTCATGTCTGTGAAGAACTAGGGGAAGGACATTTTGGCTGAATTGCAGACTTTGTAGTGGAGAATAATATTTAGTGGGATTGGAAAGATAGATTGGGCCAAGATGTGAAGATTTTAAAAAACTAAACAGAGAAGTTTATATTTCATGCTAAAAGTTGTAATTTAAGAAATAAAACTAGGGGGCAGCTGGGTGGCTCAGTGGATTGAGAGCCAGGTTCAGAGATGGGAGATCCTGGATTCCAATGAGTCTTCAGACACTTCCTAGCTGTGTGACTTTGGGCAAGTCACTTGACCCCTGTTGCCTAGCCCTTACCAATCTTCTGCCTTGGAACCAATACAAAGTATTGATTCTAAGATGGAAGAAAGGGGTTTTAAAAAAATAAAACAAGTTTACTGAGCAGGGTAATGTCATGATTAGATTTGTGTTTCAGGAAAAGTCAGTTTGAAAGTGGCATAGGGGCAGCTAGGTGGCTCAGTGGAATCAGGCGTGGTTTAAATCTGACCTCAGACATTGCCTAGCTGTGTGACCTTGGGCAAGTCATGTAACCCTTAACCCTTACCACTCTTCTGCTTTAGAAATGATATTTAGTATCAGTTCTAAGCAGAGGTTAAGTGTTTAAAAAAAAAGAAAAAAGTGGTATGTACAATGGCCTGGAGTGGGTAGAGACTTAAAAGTAAATAACCAAAAGGGACTTATGAGGAAGAGAGGTTAGAGGGCATGAAAATTAAAAAAAGAAAAAGTCATTTTGGATTTGGCTAGGCTAAGTTTGGGCAGCCAGATGGTGCAGTAGATAAAATGTTGGGCCTGGAGTCTGGAAAACTCATCATCCTGAGTTCAAATCTGGCCTCAGATGCTTATTAGTTATATGACTCTGGACAAGTCTACCCAGTTTACTTCAGTCTCCTTATCTGTAAAATGAACTGGTGAAGAAAATGGCAAGCAACTCCAATATCTTTGCTAAGGAAAAAAAATTCAAACAGGGTCACAAAGAGCTAGACACAACTAAAAGGTCTGAAAACAACAGAATGCGTTGAATGGTGACCCAGGAGAGAGTCATTTCAGGAAAAAAGAGAAATTAAACTGCAAAAGATTAAAGGAGGGAGTTGACGGTAAGTGGAGGTAATAAGTATAGACCATTCAGTTGAGGAATAAGCCCTAGAGTTGAAAACTATCTTTATACAGCTTAGTGGACAAATGCCAAACTCTCATTTTCAATATCATTCAGTAAGAAAGTGTTTCGCCCTTGTTATTATTAAAAATAAATAATGTTATTTAATTGGGAAATATAAGCCTAAAAGGACTACGGTTTAGGAAAGAGTAAGGATGAATGATACAGAAGATGTAAGCTTAGATTTGTTTTACCAAATTCCATATTCAAATAAGGGGGGATCCTTTTGATGTCAGGCTTTGATTGTGAATGTCTTCTGCATGATAGGAGGTCCTGTGGAGGGCAGGTGATGCAAGAAAGCTAGGTCATACTTCCTGTGCTGAAGGAAGGTTAGCCCAGGGAAACAGGACGTGAATGCAAGAAATTATCACATGTCCATTTCACTGTGTTTGAGCCAAACTATCCACTTCCTATTCCTCGACTTGTATTATTCCATCTTCTGGTCCTGATAGAATAGTTGCCAGACTGACTGTCCCCCATACCCAGACTTCTCCTCTTCCCCTCTGAAAATCCCCAGCCTCCTTCAAAGCTCAACTCTAGGACTACCTTCTACATGAACCCTTTCCTGATCCTTTAGGTACTAATCCCCTTGCCTCTGAAAAAATTAATTGTATTTATTTCATATAGATTTTGCACATAGATATTGCTCCTTTCCCTCTCCTTAAAAAAATGCTGCTTGAAGGCAAGGGTTTTTTTTTTTTTTATCTCCAGAGTTTAGTTTGGAGGTGTTGTTGCGGTTGTGTCTTTTTAGTGGTGACCAATTTTTTGTGATGCCATTTGGGGTTTTCTTGGCAAAGATACTGGAGTGGTTTGTCATTTTCTTCTCCAGCTCATTTACAGATGAGAAATGGAGGTAAAGAGTTTACCCTCTTACTGTGACTCGCCCAGGGTCACAAAGCTGGTAAGTATCTGAAGCTTGGATTTTTACTCATATAGATGAATCCTTCTGATTCCAAGCCCAGTGCTCTATCCACTGCACCACCTAGCTGCCTTTAAGTCATTGTAGACCCTTAGTAAATGGTCAGTGATTGACTGATGAATACATGTGGCAGTTTATGATTAAGTGCTTACAAAAATGGTACAGTTTATGCTACGGTAGTTCAAGGAAGTGAGAGATAAATGTGAGTTCAAATCCCAGATTTGCACCTTGCTGCCTGCTTGACCTTGAACAGGTCACTTATTTTGTGTGGACCCCAATTTACTTGTCTGCACAATGAGAGATAGGTAGATGAGATCAACTCTAAGGTTTCTTCCAGCTATACTATGATTTTATGACTTTCTATGGGAAATACAAGCTGATATAGAATTAAATGAGCAGATCTAGGAATCTGGAATAATAACACTATCATAAAATCAAATCACTTTAAAATTGATGAGAAATATCATCATTGCTATGATCACGCAGGATTCTAGAGGACCAATGATGGAGCATGCTTTCTACTTCTTGGCAGAAGTAATGAATTCAGAGTGCAAAATGAGATGTATTATTTGAACATAGCCAGTGAAAGATTATTTTTTTGTTTGACTATGTATATCTGTTTGTAACAGGGAATATGTTTTCTCTTATTTCTTCCTGAGATGAGAGATGAAAAGAAGAGAAAATAGACTTCTTTTGATTTAAAATTTTGTTCATTTTTGTTTTTGGTTGTTTCTGACTCAGTGTGACTCCATCTGTTTTGGTTTTTTTTGGGCAAAGGTACTACAGTTTTTCATTGCCTTCTCTAGTTCATTTTATAAATGAAAAAACTGAGGTAAAGAGAGTTAAATGACTTGTTCAGGGTCACACAGCCAGTGAGTGTCTGAGGCCAGATTTGAACTCAGTAAAATGAGCCTTTCTGATTCCAGCCCTATCACTGAGCCACCTAGCTGCTCTAAAATTTTGAAAAAATAATTAAAAAATAAAATTCAATATAAAAAGGAAATGGGAGGAGGTTTGCTAAAAAAGAGGGAAGTTGAAAGGAACTTTGAAGGCTGGAAGGATATGGGTTGGTGGTGAGAATGGAAACATTCCTGACAGGAGGGCTCACATGGAAAAGGGCTTGGCCAAAGAAAGGTCCACAACATGTTTACTGAATAGTGGATAGATGAGCTTTTCTGGCATGGTTTTTGAGTTGGGGATTTGTCAAAAATAAAAGGGCTACCTAGGTAAGGGTTAAATTATGGAGGAGCTTCAAAAGGAGTCTGGGAAATTTTAGCAGTATCTTCAGAATAATGGAGGACCATTAAATCAGGAAATCATTCAGTGAAAATGATATTTTAAGAAGATTCAGTGGATAGGTTAGGAAAGTGAGCGTGTAGGAAGATTAGTGAGACTTTGTTGGATAGAGTAGAGGGCAGGAAAGGGACAGAGGGAGGCTGTTGAAAGGCTTTTCAGGCATGCAGTTGGAAGGTTCTGAGAGTCCTGACAATAGATACAATCTTTTCTGGAAGGGCTAAGCTGAAAATTGGAAATATATAAGTTGGTGGTGGTCGCCTTACTATTTGCACATCTTTTATGAACAGTGGTCTTCTACTCAGATTCTCGACATCCTGGTCACTGAAGATAGAGTACAAAGCTCCCTTGAAATCTGCTTCCAAGAGTGCCCTCACATTCCTGCAGTATTATTCCCAATGAGCTGTTGCAGATCTTCTTATAGAGTCGTTATTCTCCTTATTCCAACAGGAAACATCATTTCCCTTGGGCAGCAAAGCCCTCTTCAGATGTTGATATATCCCACTTGTTAAATGTAAGATGGACAAATATTCTACTTTGGTCTTTCTTTTTAAATGTCAGGAGAGAAACCTACTTCTTTATATGTACTATTTAGGAAAGAAAAGAGGGGCAGCTAGGTGCCTCAGTGGATAGAACATCATGCCTGCAGTTGGGAAAACCTGGGTTTAAATCTGGAATCAGACACTTCTTAGCTGTGAGAATCTGGGCAAGTCACTTAACCTCATTTGTGTAACTTTTGCCCTTTTGTCTTAGAGTTGTTACTAAGAGAGAAAGTAAGGTGTTTTTTAAAAAAAGACAACCTTACCTTCCATCTTAGAATCAATGCTGTGTATTAGTTCCAAAGCAGAAGAGCAGTAAGGACTAGGCAACTGGGCTTAAGTGACTTGCCCAGGGTCACAGGTCTAGGAAGTATCTAAGGCCAAATTTGAACTTAGAGCCTCCCATCTCTAGTCCTGGCTCTCAATCCTCCAAGCCGCCTGCCTGCCCCCAAGAGTTTAATAAAAAATGAATTTAAATTTATTTTAAAAATTTAATGTTATTTCTTAATAAATTTAATATATTTAAATTTATTTAATAAATTAAAATTAAAAATAAAATAAAAATTTTAAAAAGGAAACAGAAGAGAATGAGCATTTATGCCAGGTTTGAAGTAAAAAACACTTTTTACAAACATTATTTCATTTGATCTTCACAACAACCCTAGAAGGTAGGGGCTGTTACGATCTCCATTTTACAAATGAGGAAACTGAGGCAAGAACAAACATCAAGTGACTTGCTCAGGGTTCTATCTGTTCTGCCACTTAACTACTATATAACCCCAAAGCCCTGCTTTATTTGGTCCAACTAGGGAATGGAATAGTCAGCCAGACTATATTTTAGCCCACCACAAATGCTATTTCAAGCTTTTTTTCCCCACTTGCCATTAAGTTATTATTACTTTTGCACATGTGTATTAACTTTGAACTCATGTAGATTTAAAAGTAGAATTTTGGGGGGCATCTTTTACCATCAAAACAACCGAGAATGCCTTAAGGATAGACCTTTGAAGTCTTGAAGTATAAAATCCCATTTTATCAATAAGAGATAGAACCCAAACCCAACCTGGAAAGGGTGGATTCCTTGCTTAGAGTCAAGGACATGAGACTAGACTCTCTGACTGACTAAAGACGTGGCTCCTTTTGTAGGAGAACAATCCTTTCTCATTTGGCAGTAGGGCAGTACTCCCTGCAGCCTTCCCACCCACACTCTGAAGATTCTTCCAGCAGGAAGTGTCCCAAATCAATCATGACCTGTCAGCTATTGGCCAATCATTCCATAGATATCTTCTAAATATAAAAGTGAGCAGAAGAGCAAACACGAAAAGGGCCCCAGGGTACTATTTCAGGGAAGTGACTGGCCAGTTGACCTTATATCACCTCTTGGGGCCTTAGTTCCTTGATCTGTAAAATGAGAATTTGAATTCTTGCCATCTACCTGCCTCCCAGGAGAATATCTCTGGTTCTGTAAGATTTATTTATTCGGGAGGGGTAATTGAAAAGGGGGGCAGATGAAACAGGGAGGCGATCTGGCAAAGGTGGACAGGGTTGTGGAGAAATGGTTGAGATCTTTGTGAGCTGAGGAGAAATCACAAAAAAAAGTTCCATATTTTTAAAGTCTAGGAGATTTGTCTAAAAGACAGCAATGTGGTATAATGGATGGAGAGATGACTTTGAAGTGAGAAATAATTATAATAACAACAACAAAATAGCTAGCATTTCTATCACTTTAAAGGTTGCAAAGTGTTTTACAAGCATTATCTCATTTTATTCTCACAACTACTCTCTAATGTATAGAATATTAGCTACTGTCCTTTTTTTGTTTTTTGGTCATTTCAATCGTGTCCATTTCTTCCTGACTCCATTTTGGAATTTTCTTGGCAAAGTTTGCCATTTCCTTCTCCAGTTCAGTTTTATAGATGAGGAAATTGAGGCAAACAAGGTTAAGTGTCTTGCCTAGGGACACAGAGTTAGTAGGTATCTGAGGCTGGATTTGAACTCATGAAGATAGGTCTTCCTGATTCTAAGCCCAGTGTTCTATCCATTGCACCACTCAGCTGCCCAGACCCTTTTTATAGGTGAGTAAACTGAGGCACATAGCAATTAAGTGACTTGCACAAAGTCACACAGTTAGTGACCTTCTGAAACTGGATTTGAAATCAAGTTTTCCTGACTATAGTTGAGTGCCTTATTTACTATGCCACTCAGATGCCTTAAACTTAAGTCCCTGCCTCTGCTCCTGCTGCCTTTATGAACCTGGGCAAGTCACTCAACTTCTTATTCATCTGCCCTACAGTAGAGGAAAAAGTTTCCTCACTTGAGAATTTCCTATCCCTATACCAATGAATTCACTATTTCAGTCCCTATTCCTATCCCTATGATCTTTTTAAAAAATGTGTCTCAACCAAATAATCATGGTCCATCTTAGAACTCCTATTTCTGTAGTTATTTGTGGGGTTAGATTTCCTTTCAGACCTCCTTTGGATTTTTTGTTAAATCCAAGAGCAGCATTTTATGTGTGTCCATAATGTGACTATCCTGCCCAACTCACTCACTCATTGGATCAGAGATGTAGAGCTAGAATTGACCTTAGTTCAGCTCTCATCATCTTATGGATGAGGAAAGTAAGAAACAGAGAGGATAAATGACTTGCCCAGAGTCACACTGCTAGTGTGTATTGGAAATGAGATTTCCATTCAAGGCTTCTTGATTTCAAGTCCCAACCTCTATCCATTACAACGTAGGGGTTATCCGATATCTTTTCTATCTTAAATTTTAAGAATCAGCCACTTTCTTGTGTTGAAATAGGGATAATGGGGAAGGGGAAGTAGAGACAGGAGGAGCAGAGTGCTCAATGATGAGCTTTTCTGAATTTGGAAAGAAGAACAGCCTCCTCTAGCAGAAGCTGAACACACATGGAATGGGTCCCACACCATTTTTTAGTCACCACTGTCTTGCCAGACTCTAGCTGTGGGAATCTGTGAAGAGAGACTGTGCTTGGAACTGATTTCTAGCCTGTAACAATATGGGTTCCAGGAGTTCTTTGGAGAGGAGCAAAGCCCTGAGGCAATAGCAGAGGGACTTCTTGACCTTCCTTCTTCTCTCTTCTCTGACAGAGGGTCCCCCTCCCACCCCCATACAGGATTAGGAGGCTTCTGGGACACAGAGCTTGGGTAATCATGCATAGAGGTGCTTGCCTCACCAACTCCCTCTTCCTCACTCCCACAGAATTCCTGGGGGTCTGCAGGGGGAGGGGAAGATAAAGAAGGGGACTTCAGGTTCTTAGCCCTCCCTTTCTAACGGTTCTCTTCCTCAAATTAGCTGCTCTTTCTCCAAAATGAAGAAATGGGCAGTTTGTCTTTCAAATTCCCTCTCCTCACCCTCCTCTTTTCCTAGAACTTTCTTTCTCTCTTTGTGTCTAATGTTCTTACCCAAACCTGGATTGCCTAGAGGAAAGTGTCAAGAGAAATTTCTTCCTTAGTGACATTAGGAAACACTTATTGAATACCTGTGTAGGTCCTGTAAATGGGGAGACAGGCTAGATAGGAAGAAGTTTAATTCATAGTCTTTGACCTCAGTGAGTATTACTTCTCCACAGAGGACCGAGTAATACTTTTCCCCAAAGGGAAGGAATCTTTAATGGGATGACTCCAGGCACTGAGGCACATGGGTGGGGAAGATATTTGAGGGTGATCTGATTTCTGAGATACCTCTCAAATCCCTCCTATGGGCAGCCAGTTTTGATGGATGATCTCTGCTTTCACACCAGAAAGGAGGAATCCAGTGTATTCTGTCATTCTGTGCTAAGAGGAATGGTGAAACAAGTATGGCAACCCAAATTCCATTCCTGGCCATGCCACAAACTGGATTCTGGACCGGGCTACAGTTAATAGATCAGGAACGACTTCCTGGAATAAATGCATTTTGAACCAGTATTTAATATCTCTTGGCTCTGCTGTGCTTGGTAAATATGGTGACCAATTCCAGGCACTGTTGGTGAGTATGGAGGGGTTTGCATTTGTTGACCTCTTCAGTGACAGAAGGCTGCATCCGTTCAGCATCCAGAGATGAGTCCTGTTTGTTTTAACGCTATTGTTTCCATGAACGAGAAAGGAACCAGATTGCAAAGACTGGTCACCAGGTTGGCGGAACTAGTGGGGAAAGAATAACATGAGAGTGAACATGTGTCACTTGGAAGAGGTGAGGAAGCTAGAGAGCACACTGGATTTCATCAGGAAATACTAGTTCTGCTCTAATTCCATTTGCTTTGGACGACATCTGGCCTTCTTTCCATTTCCTCAGCAAATCCAATTGGATGGAAACTAAAAAAAAAATCATTCAACTTCTAACAATGCCTGATACTAAAAAATAATATGTTAACAACCCGAAGCATGCACATTTGGGAGAAATAAATCTTTTTTCTTCTACTGTAAACTTGATTTAGTGTCTTCAGTTGACTTTTGTGGGGAGGGCTGATTTTTATAAGGAGATAAACTTGCAGATGGAAATTCTTTCAGGCCATAAATACCACTGACTCTCTTGCTCCAGAGAAGTTCAAATGAAGACACTGGGCTGTTAACAACCACTGAAGCACATACTTTCTTTTCCGTGTTGGCCCAGAAGAAACTCATCACCACTCTCAGTGGTCTTGCTCAGATAGGCCTGCTCCTTGAAAAACGATCCAGGGAGCTCCGATCAGGCAGGATGCAAAGAATGACAAATTTGTCTACAGCATTTGACCTGAAAAGTAAAAGCGGCATCTTCTGTAGCAAGCTCTGAAATTCTCCTTCACTGCTTTCCCTCACTCAAACGCCTTCTTATTTTTTTTTTCATTAGGATATGAGCCCCGTGAGAGCCAGGACTGAGTTTTGGTTTTTCTTTTTCCCCTCCTCGTACCCCCAGCACTTAGCACAATGCCTAGAACATAATAAGTGATTCATAAATGCTTGCGGTTATCTTTCATTATTCCTCTCTGGCAAGGCCTCAGTAATTATTTCTGTGTTATCTGAAGAATGAGTTTACATTTTTTTTTGTTCCCTAGCTCTCTTTTCTTTATCCCTCTCCTCCCCTTGCTATTTCTTTAAAGGATAATCCTAAAAGTCATCCACTAGCTGGCAAATTCCTTGAGAGCAGGGTTTGTTTGTTTTTTGAACCTTAGCTTCCATCTTAGAATCAATATCATTTATTGGTTCCAAGGTAGAAGAGTGAGTGGTAGGGGCTAGGCAATGGGGGTTAAGTGACTTGCCCAGGGTCACACAGCTAGGAAGTATCTGAGGTCAGATTTGAACCCAGGACCTCATATCTCTAGGGCTGGCTCTCAATCAGATGAATCACCCAGCTGTCCCTAGCACTGGGTTTTTGAATGCTATGAAGTGCCTCACTTAGCTGGTCCCCTCAATGCCATATAGATGCTCATGAGATATTTGTTGAATGATCTATTAATTTCAAGGCAGTATAAGTCAACAGATTAACCCTGTGAGCTTGGGAAAAATACTTCATATAGCAGGGTTTGGTCTTGGATTTTATGGATCTAAAGCCCATTGATTGATTATATGTAATCTATTGATTGAACACTTGGCTGTGTTCACGAGGCAAATGTGAATTCCTTTGATTAACTTACGGTCTTTTGGCTAACCAATGTTCAGATGACTTTAGAAAAGGTGACGCTAGAGGAATGAAGAGATTTCGTCACCTGCTAAAGTCAAATGCTGCTGCTGAGACTGGGGAGACCCAAGGCCAGGCTCCCCTCATTCACTGTGCTCCATTGTAATGGTGGAGCGAGACAGGTGAAATGCAGTGGCCACCTGCCAGGCTTTTGTGAGTTAGTCTTGGAATCACAAAAGTTAAAATAACCACTTGTTAATTGATAAAAAAATTTCTTAACAGTGAAAAAAAGTAACATGTTGGGGAGGTGAAAAATCAACTTTCTATAATAAAAAATTAATTGAGTCATAAGAATGGTGTGTTGGCCAGGAGATTTTTGGAGGGGAGAAGTGAGGGTCAGGAAGCCAGGTGGTAGAGTGGATCGCAAGAAGACTCCTCTTCCTGAATTCAAATTTGGCTCCCGATACTTACTAGCTGTGTGACCCATGGCAAGTCACTTAACCCTGTTTGCCTCAGTTTCCTCATCTGTCAAATGAACTGGAGAAGGAAACAGCAAACCCCGTTCTAGCATTTTTTCCAAGAAAACCTCAAATGGAATTACAGAGGCTTGGGTATGACTGAGAATGACCAAACAACAAGAAGAGAGGGTAAAATGGAAGGTGAGGAATCATATTCTCAGTGAATGAGCAAATGAAAGCTCTCACCACCATTTCAACCTAACCTTCTTTTCAGAGCTAGAATAAAGAAAGCTGGAGGCCTGTTATGCCTTTCCTCTCTTATAAAATGGAAATAGTAGCAGTCCCCACGATTGCTCTGAGAAGAAGATTTGGGAGAAGGGTGCCGCATTCCAGAGAGAAGAGAAGAAATGGTCTCAATATGGATAGAAATGCCCCCAGTTTGGTTCCTAGGTGTGTGGTCTTGGGCAAGATTTCTTAATCATTTTTGTGTGTCATGGATCCCTTTTGTGATTTGGTGAAGCCTATGGTTCCCTTCTCAGAATAATAAATTTAAAAAAAATCAAAATCGTAGGAAACTCTAAATTTTAATTTAGAGATTCCTGAAAATAATAACTCGATCGTTTTCCATTGCAATGTCACTGGCTCTGAAATCTTAGGCGTCTGTAGACCTCAGTCTAGAGACGGAAGAGTAGCATATGTCCCAGGTCCATTTATCTCTGTGAGGTGACTTAATGAGTGTGGCTGACTTTGTTGGCTCCCCCCCACTCCCTTATTCTACCACTTTAATCCACTCAAAACTATGGCCTTCAGACCTTTGGGAAGTGTCACCAAAAAGAAAATATTTTGGTCTGGAGTAGGAAATTCAAATGCCTTAATAAGAATTTATGAGTCCAGACTACTAGGTAGGTAATACAAGGAAGCTCTGCTTTTTGACTGACCCGTATACTTTCTGTCTCACAAGAGTCACATGTATTGAACCCCTCTCATATTTCCCAAACCACCTGCTCCAATCCTATCCTCCTCCTCTCCTTCACCATCCATTTTTACCCCTCCCCTCTCACACAGACATCCACATTTCTCACTCCTGGCAAATGACCTTATATAGGGGGAAATGATCCCGTTTTTATTAGTGAGAAAGGACTGCAGACAGAGGAGTGTCCCAGAGGGTCAAAATTTAAGGGTGTAGAAAGCATTTGTATTTCTTCAGCTGGTAGTAACAACTAGAGTTAGCAGATAGCAAATGTAATTAATTAGTGAAGGCAATCAGCTGGCATGGCAGAGTACTGATCTTGGAGTCAGAAAGATCCCAGTTCAGGGGCAGCCAGATTGCTCAGTGGATAGAGAACCAGACCTGGAGACAGGAGAACCTGGGTTCAAATCTGGCCTCAGACATTTCCTAGCTGTGTGACCCTGGACCAGGGTTCAATCTCAATTACCCTTTCTGTTAATACTTAATAAGGTCTACAGAAAATAACCTTAAAAAAAAACAACTCTGTTTAAATGCTGCCCTCAGACGTTTCCTGGCTGTGTCCCTGAAAAGTCACTTAACCTTTCTCTGCCTCAATTTTCCATCTGTAAAATTGGAATATAATATCATCAACCACTTAGAGTTGTGAGGATCAAATGGAATCACATAAATAAATAAAAATTTGAAAGTCTTAAAAAAATTAGACTAATTTTAACTTAGTTAGACTAAGCAGCTATTAAATCTCACTTTCTTTTCACCAGTGGCAGGCAGGCTCCATGTGAATTTCTCTATGGTTTGGCAGCATCCTAACAATGACTTCCTAGTATCCTAACACCTATCTCACCATCAGGTCTTGCGACCTAAAGACTGAGTCCTACCCCACCTCCTCAATTGAATTAGAAACTTATTGGAGGATGTCTTTTATGTCCCAGTTCCCAAAATTTCTAGCTAAGACTCTGAATGCTAATATTAGGTTCTAAATGCCTTATTTATATGGGATGTGTGTTTGATTATGAAATCTTGAGCCCACAGTGCAGCAAGATGGCTCAATGGACAGAGCATTAGACCTGGAATCCAGAAGAACTAAGCTCAAATATGACCTCAAGATACTTACCAGTTATGTGACCTTGGGCACATCACTTAACTTTGTTTGCCTCAGTTTCTTTATTTGTAAAATGAACTGGAAAAGGCAAAGGCAAACCATTCCCGTATCCTTGCCAAGAAAACCCTAAAGGGGAGTCATGAACACTTAGATACTACTAAAAGGACTGAGCAACCACAAAGCCCACAAATGAGCCACTCTGCACACTGAAATGCTCTATGACAGAAGACAACATATAGTAGTCCCATTTAGGCACGTAGTTTAAATCATTTATGTCAAACTCAAATAGAAATGGGATCACTAAGCCCTACCACCTATTGACCTAGAAAACTATACATTAACATTACTTACATCCTTTTGTATTTTTACTTATTCATTAAATGTTTCCCAATTATGTTTTAATCTGGTTCAGCTAGACTATAGAGTATTGGGTAACAGGCCACCCTCTGGCTAGAGGTGCTCAGTATAAACTAGTCGGTCACATAACTAGTCCATGAATGACATGCAGAAAGTCCTGGGATAGATCTTCCTTTTCATCTCCTATAATCTACTGATCACTTCACCCCCATGCAAAGCAATTTCCAGTCATTAAATAAAGACCTTTAGGAGATAGGAATCTTCACATCCAGAGCCATCAAGAGAAGGAATTTATTGCACATTCACCACATCATTCCCTTATTCAATAAACCACAATGGCTCCCTAATATCTCCAAATTAAATATTTGGCATTTGAAATCCTTCATAACTCAACTCCTTCCTAATTTTCCGTCCTTCTTATACCTTTTTTCCTCTCTAGACATTCTATGATCCAGTTGCACAGGTTGAAATCCTACATGTTTTTAAGACTCAAGACAGAAATTATCTTCTTCATGAAGCCTTACTTAGTGTCTCCTAACCTTTGGACCTCTTTATCTCCTAGATTGTCCTTGAACTTTCTTCTTTCTAGTTCTTCTATACTAAAACTTTTTTATAATATCCTAATTAATGTACAAATGAGAACTGGACAACCCCATATATGATGTCTTTTGGTCCATTCCTCTCTCTGATATCTGGTACTGTATTTTGCAGACTGCAAATGCTTCATGAATCCTTGATGAATGAATTAATGAATTAATGTTGAAAGTAGAATGCAGAGAATAAATAGTTAAATCAAATACTAAAGTTCAAAATGGCTCTTCTTTTCATAACTCAATGGAAATTAATCCATATTAGAATAACAAATGATTGTTAAAATTCAAGTTAAACTTTCCAAGTAATAATTATTCATATGTATTTTTGCTTCTCCAATGAAATTAGCATGATAAAAATAAAGTGGGTGCTAAACATTTTATTTTCCTATTAATCTCCCATTCATTTCAATGATTTTTATTGTGTTCTGGAGAAGGCCTCTTTTTTACATGAAATTAAGCATTCCAGGGTCAGATAATTCATGTTCTCATCAGAGAATCCTTCACTCCCAAGATAATACTATGTTTGCACAGCACATGTTTTATTTAGGACTTGGACTGCCACACCAATCTTCACATCAGAAATTTCCTCCATCTCTCTCCTGACACACCCAAGATTTTTGCTTGAGGAACAAAGGCTCACACTTCATCTACCTAGACTCAAACACCTTCTGCTGTTGTTCCCATGCATTGTTAATTGTTGTTAATTTCTAACACATCATTAATTATTTGCTATTAAAGATGTGGGAGAGGGAAATGCCCTTCACCCATGGGTAGTCACAAGAATGAACCATTAATAATTACAAAAAAAATGTTTTACTTTTAAAGTGGAAAGTGAGTTTGAGCCATCTGAATGAAAGTCACTTTGTTTCTAGGGGCAAGGATGAGCTGCTCTCCATTTTGACAGCTTGTATGTGGCCTTTTCAGTAAACCAAGCAAAAAACCTCACTTTCTTCCACCCCCATCCCATTCCCCTTGGTAGTGATGACATTTGGTCTCTTGAGCATGATGTACCTTTCCAAAGATCTTTATAGTGTGTCAAGTCACATTGTGCCATCTTCCTCTTTGTTATCTACATCTCAGTGAGGAAGAAACCAAACAGTAGAATGAGTTCTTCCAAGGTCAGTCATACAATTAATACTTAACATGGAGTTACTGACTCCCACTCCTCCCTATCAGCCCACCAGACCATGCAGTGAGGTCGGCTTTCATGATGTGTGGAAGGTCCCCTCCCACCATGGGCTGTCATTGAGCCATGTCTTTGATTCTGGGCACTTGTAACTTAAAAAAACCTACTCGCCTTCTGTTCAGTTGAGAAAAGTCCTGCTCATGGCCTGTCTTGAAAACTAGACAGCAGAACTTTTCATTAATGTTATAGAAACACTGGGAATCGTCCATTTCTTTGTAAGATTTGCTGTGGTTATTTTTTTTTTAATTTTAGTCCACCAAAAAGAAATCTTGAATTCATTCAATTGTCAAGTGGAAGGGAAGGGTGATATTCCCAAATTTTTCATTTCCACAGAAGACAGGAAACTAAGAAATGACTGAAATTTCAATAAGAATGAAGTTAGGTCAGGCATAAAGCAAAACTCTCTGTTTGAAAGGGTGAAGACCCTCCCAAATTGTGGATGAGAGGACAATAATTTCATTGGAAGGTTTCTTTCATTGGCTTAGACACCTGTTCTTTTTCACTGGATTTAGACTTAAGAAAAAAGCTTAAATATTGTTTAGTCCCTTCATTCCACATATTTGAAAACAGGTTGAGGAAAGTGAATTTGCCTAAGGTTACATACAAAAGCAGTTAATAAAACCAGCATCAGAACTCTGGTCTTCTGACAAAATTCAGTACTAGAAGCTGACAGACTTTTCAAAGAGAAAGGCTATATTTTTAATTTATTTCATTGTATTCTTTTTTCCCTTAAGCCCTTACCTTTTGTCTTAGAATCACATACTGTGTATTGGTTTCAAGACAGAAGAGGAGTAAGGGCTAAGCAATGGGGGTTAAGGGACTTGCCCAGAGTCACACAGTTAGGAAATGTCTGAGGTCAGATTGGAACCCAAGACTCCTGTCTCCAGGCTTAGATCGCTATCCATTGAGCTATCTAGCTGCTCTATTTAATTGTATTCTTATAGTTTCCAATAAAGTTTTTAATTCTGTGCCCCTTCATAGAAAGGAGATGAACCCAAGTCTTCAAAGGATATATAGAGAACAAGCTCTGGGAAGGCCCAGCAAACTAAAGAAAAAGGTTTAATGTAATCTAAGTGTTCCAAAATCAGCCTAGATAAGTTCAGAGAGCCTCATCACAAAATGGCTAGCTGGTAATAATTTTTAAATCGTCATCATCATCATCATCATAATCACCATCTGCCATAGCAACTTATAAAACCAACAGCTAAATTATAGAGAGGCTATGATCGATATTAGTAGGAGTACCCACATTTAATGAAAAAATAATAGCATGCTTCTAGAATGCTTACTAGCCATGTGACCCTGGGCAAGTCATAAAATCACTACTATTTGCCTAAAAAGCTCCTCCTGGATCACTGCCTTATCATGATGGAGGGGCTTATGGCTTATGTAGCTCAGTGTGAAACGATAAGCTATTCCATGCAGGATTACAGACAGGTACGGGTTCTGACCCCCAAAAGGTGAGCCATTGGAGAAGGGAATGGCAAACCATTCCAGGATCTTTGCCAAGAAAACCCCATGGAAAGAGTAGTCCATGGGGTCACAAAGAATCGGAAATGATGGCACAACAAACAACAAGAACAACAAAACCAGTGCTTTAAGCTTTAGAAAGCACTGTCCTCATAATGACCCAGAGAGGTAAGGATAAAAATGTTATTATCCTGTTTTCTAACCGAAGCTTAGAGAGATGAAGTTATGTCCTCAGAGTAATGTGTTTGTATGTACATATATATATATATATATATATATATATATATATATATATATATATATATATATATATATATATATAGAGAGAGAGAGAGAGAGAGAGAGAGAGAGAGAGAGAGAGGAGACACACACACACACAAAGACAAAGAAAAAAAGAGAGAGACAGAGAGAGAAGAGACAGAGAAAGAGGGAGAAAAGAGGAAGAGAGAAAGAGAGACAAAGAGAGAAAGAGACAGAGGGAGAAAGAGAGAGGGAGAGGGAGAGGAAGAGAGAGACAGAGAGAGGTGGAGGGAAGGAAAAGAAAAGAAAGCATGAAAGAGGAACAAAGGAAGGGAGGAAAGGAGATAGAGAGAAATGGAGGGAAGGAGATGGCTAGAGAATGAGGGAAAAGAAACAGAATCAGACAGAGAGACATAGAAATAGAGATAGAACTTCCCTATGAATTCAGATCTCCGAGATCTGACTGCTTTTCCAACTACTATATGCTATACTGAAATAATTCTTTTAACGGACTTATGTATTTTTAGTTTACTATCAACACCAGGAAAAGTACAAATAGATTGGACCAGAGAGTCAAATACCTAATGACAGGCAGGCAGCATTGTGGGGAGGCAAGAATATTAGACAGGCAATAACATTTAGGTTCTAATCTTATATTTGTCACTAATGGAATGACTTTAGACAAGTCATTTCTCTTCAGCTTCTTTGTTATCATTCATAAAATGAAGCAGAAGTGGTAGAGTGCTGAATATAATATCCAAGGATGGGCTCTGGGGGCAGCTGGGTGGCTCAGTGGATTGAGAGGAAGGTTTAGAGATGGGACATCTTGAATTCAAATCTTATCTCAGATACTTCCTAACTGTGGGACCCTGGGCATGTCATTTAATCCCCATTGCTTAGCCCTTACCACTCTTTTGCCTTGAAACTGATACACAGTATTGATTCTAAGATAGAAGGTAAGGATTTTTACTTTTTATTTTTTTAAGGACCTGGACGTGTCACTCACTACTTGGCATTTGAGATGAGTTACTTCATTTTTAAAAACCTCAGTTCTTCATCTTCATCTTCTAGGCAACCCACAGGGTCCCTTCCAGCTCTAAATCTCTGCGATTCTAAAAATCTATGACGGTGTTGTGCTATATAATGTCTGTAAGATCCTTCTTCGTTCTGATATTCCATGATGCTTAAAGTTTGTTAAGCTTTCTGATGCAGATACATCTTCCCTTGCGATTTCTCCCTATTGTTTTAACTGAGAAATGGAAACAACCTTTGTTACCTCTTGATATAATTAGGTGGAATGCTGAGTTGACATTCTGGCACTAACTAAATCATCCATAGGTCTCTTGTCCTTTTTTATCCAGGAATGACAGTATGGAGGTAATTGTTGTAGGGGTGTGTGTGTGTGTGTGTGTGTGTGTGTGTGTGTGTGTGTGTGTGTGTGTGAGAGAGAGAGAGAGAGAGAGAGAGAGAGAGAGAGAGAGAGAGAGAGCAGAAGTTAAAGGAGAGAGTTAGATAAAAGGATGTTCCCATACTACTTTTATATAAACACTCCATTTATTATCAGCCTCTTGGCTAAAGGGATTTCATACTTGTTTCCTGCTCTGGGAATATTTGTACTATTTTTGTCTTTTTTGTTGATTTATCAGTCACTAATACCAACTGGGTATCAATCACCAGTAGCTCAGGTGGTCTAGCCTTGGGTGAGGAGTATTTTTGTGCTGATGCAAAGAAGTATTAAAGAAATTCCCTAACTTTTTGTGGCTTATAGTCAATGAGCTACAAGACCAAGATTCCTGAGACAGGCTGAGCTGAGCCTGACTCACTATTATTTCGGTAAGAATTCATAGAAATTGTGGATGTTAGGGTGAACTGTGGTAGTTGGTCAAGGCTTCATAGAGGAGGTGAGGCTTGATCTAGATCTTGAAGAACAGGTAGATTTGGAATAAGAAGAAGGGAGAGAGTGGGAAAGCATTTTGTTTAGTGAGTAGCAAAAAGGTGAGCAGATAGGAATAGCATGTGTGTGTGTGTGTGTGTGTGTGTGTGTGTGTGTGTGAGGTGGGTGCTGATGAAGGGCGAAAAACAAAATTACGTGGAACCTAGAGCCTTAACTCTTAATCCTAACTATGAGTAAAGGAGAAAATGAACTTGGTGGTACCAAGAGGGCAGTCCCAATGCAGTTGGAATCACACAGGTGGGGGTAGGAAGTGCCACAATAGCAGGGCCCTTGAGGTAGAGGCTTAGTGTAGACAGCTTTATATGCTGCTAGAGGACAATTAAGTAACTTTTGAGGAAGTGATTACCTCAAGGATGAAGGTGTCCTGTCTGCCCAGAGGAGTGTGCCTTGCTTCAGCTCTCAGTGCTTTGGGATAGAGCCTCATCCATTTCGTGCTCATTGCAGCTCTGGTAAAATGGCACTAGATTCCAAAGCCTTTGAAGAAGATTGGATTCACTATAGCAGGCAAGAAGGCTCTATTATAGATTTCAGAGCAGGAGAATGACTAGTCAAATACAGTTAACCCCTCTACATCATGCCTTTTCTCAGCGCAATTTTGATATATCATTGATTAGCATAAGAAATTAAATGGGAATTTGTGGGGAGTTTTGCAGAAGCTGTAGATGATACAAAAAGGCATGCAGATGACACAGAAAAAGTTTAGAAACTCAGAAATGCATACATGGGATATAGCTGGGTGGCTCAGAGAATTGAGAGTCAGGCCTAGAGACGGGAGGTCTTGGGTTCAAATCTGGTCTCAGACATTTCCTAGCTATGTGACCCTGGGCAAGTCACTTAACCCCCATTGCCTAACCCTTACCACTCTTCTGCCTTGGAACCAATATATAGAACTGATTCTAAGACAAATTTTAAAATGCCTACTTAAGCCCAGATTTATAATAACATACCATAAATGTCCCATAGAAGAAAAACTGAATTAGGGTGGGGGCAATGAAAATGGAAGAGGGGTAAGTTGAAGAGACCCTTTTAAGGAAGAACTGACAGATGATACTGGAGAAAGGGAAAGGATAGTGGAAGCTAACTCCAAAGCTTTTAGCCTGAGAGAAAGGAAAAACAAAGTAATCCTTTTTAAAAAAAATTAATTAGATGATTTAGAATATTTTTCCTTGGTTACAAGACTCATGTTCTTTCCCTCCCTTCACCCCCCTCCCCCCCACCATAACTGATGCACAACTCCACTGGGTTTAACATGTGTCATTGATCAAGACCCATTTCCATATTATTGATATTTGCACTAGGGTGATCGTTTAGAGTCTACTTCCCCAATCATATCCCCGTGGACCCAGGTGATCAAGCAGTTGAAAACAAAGTAATCCTGACAGAAATGGGGACACAAATTTGAGGTTATGAGATAGAGTAAGTGAGGAGTGTTGAGGTATGATACTTTCATTTTAAACATATTAAGTGTAAGTTCACCAATAATTATGCAACAATTTTAGGGCAGAGTGACTGCATTGCTGAATATTCCTGCATTCAGAACTGTGTTGGACCTAATCTGGATCAGCTTAAGAGAGCCAATTGTTAAATTTTTAGTGTAAGAGTTTCCATTTAAAAAACTAGCTAATGCTACAAATCAGGGCTTTATATATATATGCATATATATTATTGTTGTTGCTGATTGTCCAGACTTGAGAATGTAATAAAGAAAATATTAATAATCTGACTAAACTTGAAAGTATATTAGGCTTTTGGGAAAGTCAGTTGTTAAATATTTACCAGCATGCCCTTGCCTGCATCCCACAGCTCTGCCACATTTTTCAAAGCTGCCCTTCAGGGCATTTTCAAAATATTTTTCTGTCCACTCTAGACTATAGTTACTCTGTTTTGGTTTAATTATATGGGAAGCAGTTGGTATTATTGTGTTGTCATCTGTCCCAGCTCATATCGAATCCATTCAAGCTTTGATTCTCAAATAAAGAAATAGCTTGTGATCAAATGTTTGCAATGTATATGTGTGTTGTGGGTGTCAGTTAGTCTCATAAAGTATCATACAATATAAAGAATGACAATAATCATTAGTGTAGTATAGATTTTTTTTCAAAGCACTAGATTTGGGACTGGTATATGCAAACTCATAACAGTTTTGACACTGATTAACCATGGGGACTATGGACATTTTACTTTTCTGAAGCTGTTTCCATATACCTAAAATGGGGACAGTGCTTATACTACCTGACTCATAAAGCTATTGTGAGCTAAATGCCCTGTAAGGTACATATAGTACCATAATATGTGAATGCACTGTATCCATATGGAGTTGGTATCTCTATTAACAGATTTGATCCTTAAAGGAAAGGTCATTCCTGATAGATTTGTTATCAAATGGAACAAATGTGTCTTAAAAGAAGTGCAAATTAATAACTCTATGAAAGAATACTCAAAATCACTAATAATGATAACTGCAAACCAAAACAATTCTGATGTTCCACATTATATTCAGGAAATTGACAAAGATGACAAAATATGGGAGTGGTAAATTTTGAGGGGATTATAGGAAGACTAACAAGGTAATGCATTATTAATGGATATGTTTTGGAAAGCAACATTAGGCAAATAAAGTGACTAAAATATGCATACTCTTTAATTCAGAGTTTCCTGTACTAGACTTGCATCCCAAGGAGATCATCAACAAAAAGAAAAGTCTCCATATACACCCAAAAAGTCATAGCAGCACTTTTTGTGATAGCAAAGAATTGGAAACAAAGTAGAGGACTATTTACTTTGTTGGGGGAATGAATAAATGAATTGTGGTATATGAGTATAATGGAATATTATTATGCTTTGAGAAATAACAAATATGATGAATACAGAGAAGAAATTTTCAGATGTAGAATAAAGTAAATAGGGTAGAGAAAACTACTGATGACTACAGCAATAGAAATGGAAAAGAGCAAACACCGGAAAAAAAAGTGAATTGTGGGAAATGACAAAGAACGCACATGATTATTCAGAAGAAATATGAGAAGACATTCCTACTGAGAGGTCTCCAAGTGTGGTACATTGTATGTATTTTCAGACTTTTTAAAAGTTTGATTTTGATGATTTTTTTCTCTTACACCTTTTCTGTTTTTTTTTTCTTTAAAAATATGCTTTATTATACAGGCTAACTATCTGGGAGAGAGAGAGAGAAAGAGAGAGAGAGAGAGAGAGAGACAGAGAGAGAGAGAGAGAGAGTTAATGAAAAAAATGAAAGATCTGAATACAATTTTATTTTTAAAAAGGGATACCATTTGCTTCTAATTCTCTTAGCTCTGGTTTCTATTGATTTTTTCTTTCAAGTAAGTTGTAAATTTCAGGGAAGGTGAAACAGAATTTTCATTTCTCAGGTACCCTGGTGGCCATGTTGCTGCATGAACTAAGTAGAGAAGATGCTGTTCAAAATTCTATATCCAACGCTGTGTTAAATTAAAGTTAGTGACTGAGACAGGGATTCTTAACATTTGTGTGTATGTGTGTGTGTGATGCTGTAATCTTTTATTGGTGGAGAGAAGCCTCTGGATGTCCTGAAATAATGTTTTAAATGCATAAAATAAAATACACATAATTACAAAAGAAAGCAATTATGTTGAAATACAATGAACAAAATATGCAAGAAAACACATTTATGGACCCAATGATTAGAAGCCCTGGCAGGAGTAGATATCACCCTCCATCTTGGAGGTGATAAGAATCCACAGTTCCCAGTCATATACACACATTGATCATCATCATACTTGTGTGCTTTCTTGCTTGCTGATGTGGCACTCCCTAGTTTTGGAAAAAATTTCTTTCAATATTCCATTGTCTATGGTGACTAAATGCTTATCACATTTTTTTCATCTATCCAATCTCATCTTTGGCTTAAATAACAAGGACACCTTTTTTATTTTTATTTTATTTTATTTATTCATTCATTTATTTATTTTTAGAACCCTTATCTTCCAAGGCAGAAGAGTGGAAAGGGTCAGGCAATGGGGGTTAAGTGACTTGCCCAGGGTCACACAGCTGGGAAGTGTCTGAGGTCAGATTTTTTAAAAATATTTTATTTGATCATTTCCAAGCATTATTCATTAAAGACATAGATCATTTTCTTTTCCTCCCCCAACCCCCCATAGCCGACACGTAAATCCACTGGGCATTACATGTTTTCTTGATTTGAACCCATTGCTATGTTGATAATATTTGCATTAGAGTGTTCATTTAGAGTCTCTCCTCTGTCATGTCTCCTCAACCGCTGTATTCAGGCAGTTGCTTTTCCTCAGTGTTTCTACTCCCACAGTTTATCCTCTGCTTATGAATGGTGTTTTTTTTTTTCTCCTAGATCCCTGCAAATTGTTCAGGGACATTACACCGCCACTAATGGAGAAGTTCGATTATACCACAGTGTATTAGTCTCTGTGTACAATGTTCTCCTGGTTCTGCTCCTCTCCCTCTGCATCACTTCCTGGAGGTTGTTCCAGTCTCCATGGAATTCCTCCACTTTATTATTCCTTTTAGCACAATAGTATTCCATCACCAACATATACCACAATTTGCTCAGCCATTCCCCAATTGATGGGCATCCCCTCGTTTTCCAGTTTTTGGCCACCACAAAGAGTGCAGCTATGAATATTTTTGTACAAGTCTTTTTGTCCATTATCTCGTTGGGGTACAGACCCAGCAGTGCTATGGCTAGATCAAAGGGTAGATATTCTTTTGTCACCCTTTGGGCATAGTTCCAAATTGCCCTCCAGAATGGTTGGATCAGTTCACAACTCCACCAGCAATGAATTAATGTCCCTACTTCACCACATCCCCTCCAGCATTCATTACTTTCCTTTGCTATCATGTTAGCCAATCTGCTTGGTGTGAGGTGATACCTCAGAGTTGTTTTGATTTGCATCTCTCTGATTATAAGAGATTTAGAACACTTCTTCATGTGCTTATTAATAGTTTTGATTTCTTTATCTGAGAACTGCCTGTTCATGTCCCTTGGCCATTTATCAATTGGAGAATGGCTTGATTTTTTGTACAATTGATTTAGCTCTTTATAAATTTGAGTAATTAAACCTTTGTTGGAGGTTTCTATGAAGATTTTTTCCCAATTTGTTGTTTCCCTTATGATTTTAGTTACATTGGTTTTGTTTGTGCAAAAGCTTTTTAATTTGATGTAGTCAAAATTATTTATTTTACATTTTGTGATTCTTTCTATGTCTTGCTTGGTTTTAAAGTCTTTCCCCTCCCAAAGGTCTGACATGTATACTATTCTGTGTTTACCCAATTTACTTATGGTTTCCTTCTTTATGTTTAAGTCATTCACCCATTTTGAATTTATCTTGGTGGAGGGTGTGAGGTGTTGATCTATTCCTAGTCTCTCCCACACTGTCTTCCAATTTTCCCAGCAGTTTTTATCGGAATAGTGGATTTTTGTCCCAAGAGCTGGGATCTTTGGGTTTATCGTATACTGTCTTGCTGAGGTCGCTTTCCCCCAGTCTATTCCACTGATCTTCCTTTCTGTTTCTTAGCCAGTACCAAATTATTTTGATGACTGCTGCTTTGTAATATAGTTTAAGGTCAGGGACTGCAAGGCCCCCATCATATGTGTTTTCTTTTTCATTATTTCCCTGGATATCCTTGATCTTTTGTTGTTCCAAATGAATTTTGTTATGGTTTTTTCTAAATCAGTGAAGAAGTATTTTGGTAGTTCAATGGGAATGGCACTAAATAGATAAATAAGTTTGGGTAGGATGGTCATTTTTATTATATTGGCTCGTCCTATCCATGAACAGTTAATGTTTTTTCCAATTGCTCAAGTCTAATTTTAGTTGTGTGGAGAGTGTTTTGTAGTTGTGTTCATATAGTTCCTGTGTTTGGCTTGGGAGGTAGATTCCTAGGTATTTTATTTTGTCTAAGGTGATTTTGAATGGGATTTCTCTTTCTAGTTTTTGCTGCTGAGCTGTGTTGGAGATATATAGAAAAGCTGATGATTTATGTGGGTTTATTTTGTATCCTGCAACTTTGCTAAAGTTGTTGATTATTTCAATTAGCTTTTTGGCTGAATCTCTAGGATTCTTTAAGTAGACTATCATGTCATCTGCAAAGAGTGTTAACTTGGTCTCCTCCTTGCCTATTTTGATGCCTTCAATTTCTTTTTCTTCTCTAATTGCTACTGCTAGTGTTTCTAGTACAATGTCAAATAGTAGAGGTGATAATGGGCATCCTTGTTTCACTCCTGATCTTATTGGGAATGTGTCTAGTTTATCCCCATTGCAGATGATATTAGCTGATGGTTTTATATATATACTGTTTATTATTTTTAGGAAAGACCCTTCTATTCCTATGATTTCTAGTGTTTTTAATAGGAATGGGTGTTGTATTTTATCAAATGCTTTTTCTGCGTCTATTGAGATAATCATGTGGTTCTTGTTGGTTTGCTTGTTGATGTGGTCAATTATGTGGATGGTTTTACTAATATTGAAACAGCCCTGCATCCCTGGTATAAATCCTACTTGATCATGGTGGATGATCCTTCTGATCACTTGCTGGAGTCTTTTTGCTAGTATCCTATTTAAGATTTTTGCATCTATATTCATTAGGGAGATTGGTCTATAGTTTTCTTTCACTGTTTTTGACCTGCCTGGTTTTGGAATCAGTACCATGTTTGTGTTGTAAAAGGAGTTTGGTAGAATTCCCTCTTTGCTTATTATATCAAATAGTTTGTATAGTATTGGGATTAACTGTTCTCTGAATGTTTGATAGAATTCACTGGTGAATCCATCAGGCCCTGGGGATTTTTTCTTAGGAAGTTCTTTGATGGCCTGTTGGATTTCATTTTCTGATATGGGATTATTTAAGAATTCTATTTCTTCTTCTGTTAGTCTAGGCAGTTTGTATTTTTGTATATATTCATCCATATCACCTAAATTGGTGTATTTATTGCCATATAATTGGGCAAAGTAATTTTTAATGATTGTCTTAATTTCCTCTTCATCGGAGGTGCTGTCCCCCTTTTCATCTTTGATGCTGTTAATTTGCTTTTCTTCCTTCCTTTTTTTAATTAGATTGACCAGTACTTTGTCTATTTTGTTTGTTTTTTCAAAGTGCCAGCTTCTTGTCTTATTTATTAAATCAATAGTTCTATCACTTTCGATTTTATTAATTTCTCCCTTAATTTTTAGGATTTCTAGTTTGGTTTTCTGCTGGGGGTTTTTAATTTGATCACTTTCGAGTTTTTTCATTTGCATTTCCAATTGATTGATCTCTGCTCTCCCTAGTTTGTTAATATAAGCATTCAGGGATATGAATTTACCTCTGATTACAGCTTTTGGCCATTGTCATTTTCCTCGATGAAATTATTAATTGTTTCTATGACTTCTTCTTTAACTAAATGATTTTGGAGTATCATATTGTTTAATTTCCAATTAGTTTTTGATTTGGTTTTCCATGTACCATTACTAATCATTATTTTTATTGCCTTGTGATCTGAGAAGGCTGCATTCATTATTTCTGCTTTTCTGCATTTGTGTGCTATGTTTCTGTGACCTAATGAATGGTCAATTTTTGTGAATGTGCCATGTGGTGCTGAGAAGAAGGTGTATTCCTTTTTATCCCTATTTATTTTTCTCCATATGTCTATTAATTCTAATTTTTCTAGGATTTCATTCACTTCTTTTACCTCTTTCTTATTTATTTTTTGATTTGATTTATCTAAATTTGATAATGGTTGGTTTAAGTCTCCCTCTAATATGGTTTTACTGTCCATTTCTTCCTTCAATTCTCCTAGTTTCTCCATTAGAAATTTGGGTGCTATATTATTTGGTGCATACATGTTGATTAATTATATTTCCTCATTATCTAAAGTCCCTTTTAACAAAATATAAATACCTTCCCTGTTCCTTTTGATCAGGTCTATTTTTGCTTTGGCTTTATCAGATATCATGATTACCACTCCTGCCTTCTTTCTGTCAGTTGAGGCCCAGCAGGTCTTACTCCATCCTTTAATTCTGACCTTGTGGGTATCAAACCGCCTCATGTGTGTTTCTTGAAGACAACATATGGTAGGGTTTTGGATTCTAATCCATTCTGGTATTCATCTACATTTTATGGGTAAGTTCATCCCATTCATGTTCAAAGTTATGATTGTCATTTGTGGACTCCCTGGCATTTTAATATCCTTCCCTAATTCTAACCTTTTCTTCTTTGTCTCTACCTTTTAGTCCAGTGATTTACTTTGAATCAGTCCCCCTTGTCCCCTCCCTTGATGTTTCCCTTTTTAGTCCCTCCCTTTTTGTTCCCTCCTCCTACCCCCTCTTTCCCTCCCTTTTTGTTTTCTCTCTCCCCCTCACCCCCCCCCCTTGGTTTTCCCTTCTCCCTACCCTTGTTGGGTAAGATAGAATTCAAGATCCCAATGGATTTGGATGTTTTTCCCTCTCAGAGTTGATTTCCCTGAGATTAAGGTTTAAGTAAAAAACTCTCTCTTCCTCTCTTTCTTATAGTAGTTTTCTTCTCCTCCCCTTCCCATGTGAATCTTTGTGTGAGAAAGATTATTCTATTTGGTCTTTCTTTACCCCCTATTTATACATTACATTTTCCCCACATGTTAGTATACATATATTGATATAAATGTAGTCCTTATAGAAGAGAGTTTGAGTAAAAGAAGAAGATAACATTTTTCTCCTTTCCCCTTTCCTTAATATTTACCTTTTCAGGTATTCCTTGCTCTTTGATTTTCAGTATCAAACTTTCCACAGAGCTCTGGTCTTTTCTTTGCAAAAAGTTGGAAATCTTCTATTTTGTTGAATGCCCATACTTTCCCTTGGAAGTATATAGTCAGTTTTGCTGGGTAGCTGATTCTTGGTTGAAGACCCAGCTCTCTTGCCTTTCTGAAGATCATGTTTCATGAAGATCATGCCTTACGATCATTCAGAGTAGAACTTGCAAGGTCTTGTGTGACCCTGATTGGCATTCCTTTATATCTAAATTGTCTTTTTCTGGCTTCCTGTAGGATTTTTTCTTTTGTTTGAGAGCTTTGGAATTTGGCAATTACATTCCTGGGAGTTGTCTTTTGGGGGTTTAGTGTAGAAGGTGTTCTGTTAGCTCTGTCAGTGGCTGTATTACCCCCTTGTTCTAGAATCTGGGCAAAATTTCTTTGATAAACACCAAACTTCTTTGGTGTTTATTTCTGGCTTTTCTGGAGGTCCAATTATTCTTAAATTATCTCTTCTCCCTCTATTTTCCAGATCTGTCACCTTGTCGGTGAGATATGTTATGTTCTCTTCTAATTTCTTGGTATTTTGGCTTTGCTTTATTAATTCTTGCTCTTTTACACGATCGTTATCTTCCAGTTGCCTGATTCTGACCTTTAAAGCCTGGTTTACCTTTTCAGTTTGGTCACACCGGTTTTGTAGATGTGTGAATTTCTTTTGCATTATTTCCCACTTTTCCTCCCAGAAGGCTTCCATCTTTTTGGTCATTTCTGATTCAAATTCTTCATGGGTTTATGGAGAGTTTCCTTTTCCTTTGGAAGGTTTCGGAGCATTTTCTTGTGTATCTTCTTCTATCTCCTCTGTATTTTGTATTTTGGCTCCATACAATGTGTCCAAAGTTGCCCCTTTCTTCTTATTTTTCTTGGGATTTTGGGGCTTCTGTGCTTCTGTGGAGTTTGCCATCTCTGAATAGGGAGGATTAGCTTTTCTTATCTCTGTCTGGTGTTCAGAGGTTTTAGTCCTGGGCATATTGTCCATTCTATGAGCTTTCCCTGGGTTGAACTGAGTATGCCTTAAGGCAGTGACTTTCACTGGAACTGGAATGTAAGGATCCGGCCAGGGGGTTACACTCTCCCCCAGCTCTCTCTGTTTCCCTGCTGTTTGGGTGCCCCCTCAACTGGGTCAGGTTGCTTTCTGGAAGTTGCCTTCAGAATAGCTGGCCGTCAGGCTGTCTTGCCGGCCCTGAGGGTTACTGTTGTTTCAGAGGACCCTGCTCTCTGAGGGGGGAGGGGCCATGGCTTCCCGGAGCTCCGAGGGCAGTGACTTTCACTGAGACTTGGATGGAAGGATCCGGCCAGGAGGTTACAATCTCAGCTCTAAGTTTACCTCTGTAGCCTTGGACTTGGCGCTCCTACCCCTTAGGTCCGAGTGATCTCGGGTTCTGGCTTTTGAGGGGGGCCGTACCTTTTGTTCCAGGTCCAGGTCCAGGAGGAGGATTCCCAGGGTCTATGCTGTTGATTGTTTTGAATTTTGGAGCCCTAGGAGCATATAGTTTGAGATCGGTAAGGAAGGGTTTCCAGAGATCTGAACTTTAGCTTTCTCTAAGCCGCCATCTTGACCGGAAGTCAAGGACACCCTTTTAAATAAGTATTTTTCTTTCTGAGTCATTCATGTTCTATTTCTTGAGAAGGAAATTACTGCTCTGATACCTATGAGCTTGATTTGAAGATTCTACTTTTAAGGTGCAAATAGCTTTCCCACTCTTCCTTCAAACAAGATCAAAGATTTAGAGCTAAAAGGTACATGGATATACTTACTCTAATGATTAGGGCAGCTAGGTAGTCAGAGCCCTGGAGTCAGAAAGATGTGAGTTCAAATCCAGACTGCAACACATATTAACTAAATTAACTAACCCTGTTTGCCTTAGTTTCCTCATCTGCAAAATGAGCTGGAGAAGGAAATGGCAAACCACTCTAGTGTCTTTCCCAAGAAGACCCCAAATGAGGTCATGAAGAGTCAAGTATGACCAAAATAACCTGAACAACAATAGCAACAACCAAAGATCTCACTTTATAGATGCAGAAACTGAGCTTTAGCCAGGATAAATAACTTGCAGAAAGTCTCACAGGAAGTAAGTAGAAGATTCAGAATTCGAACCTCGGGCTTCTCTTTCCATGTTCAAATCTCTTAATTATGCCATACTGGTCAACTTGCCCCATTAAATATATACTCATATATTTCAATTTCCATGACAGGGGTATGTGTATGGGGTGTTTAACAGCCTTGTGTTTGTATGAACAAGACAAAAGGTTGAATATGTGAGATGAAACAAAACAATAATAAAACCCAAAAGATTGTAAATTATTATATATCTGCAAACCCCTACCCTTTACCAGTTGTTATTGCTCCTTCAAAAGACAGGCCTGTTGACTTTAATATAGTAAAACCCCCATCTTTCTTCTTTTTTTGTGTTCTTTTTTGACCTTCTGTAGATTTATGTAACATGGATTTGTTGCTGTAACTGTTGTCCTTAAGTATACACTGTAGTCAATGCTTTCATTTTTGCTTTCTCCTTCTATATCACTTCATATCAGTCTTCTCATATTTCTTTGAATTCATCCAATCTGTTGCTTCTTATCCTATTACATTCATATACCTTAAGTTGTTTAGCTATTCCCCAATAGATAAATACCCAGCTTGTTTACAATTTTTCCCAATATGAACAACGTTGCTAGAAATATTTTTGTAAAAATAAGATTTTTTTCCTTGTTAATAATCTCCTTAGGGGATTACCTCAAGAATGAGACCACTGGGTCAAAGGACATATATTTATTTGTAACTCATGATACAATTCCTTACATGGAATTTTTGACATTGCTTGAAAATAGGCCCTACATACTATTTTCACATTCATAGATCAAGTAAGGCAGCATAACACTTCTCCTTTCCCATGCTCATTTAGAAAACCACAGAGAATTAGTAAAGAAACTAATTGAGGTGGTTAATATATTCCATATAGTTGGCTAAAATATAAATGCACAAAATTGCTAGCATTTTTATACTGCTAACAAAAAAACCCCAGGAGAAAATGATAGAGTAATTTCATTTAAAATATCAACAAAATGCATAAAACATCTGCGAATTAACCCACAAAGATATACTCCAGGGCTGAAATTATATATTTAGCATAGCATAACATTTTCTAAATTCACAATTTAGACAATGTCAGCAAAATCAATTTGTGTTGATAAATGTGCTATCCTTCTCAGCTCTTCCCAGCCATTAGTGTAAGGGAACTACCAAGGGCTAGGAATGAGAGTCTTCTGTGGCTCAGAATGAAAGATATATAACCAGGGGAGACTGTAGAAACTCAGACAAGGCAAAGTTTGAATGGACTGGTGGGGTTATGGAATTATGACTAATCTGAGGGGACAGTGGGGGAGCAGAATAACTAGGGTAGGGCTTTGTCCCAGGTACTGAAATTGAAAGGGTACTAACAGTTGTTCTTGGGCAGCTTAGTGGTACAGTAGTTAGAACCCCCAGCCTGGAGTCAGGAAGACTCATCTTCCTCAACTTAATTCAGACATTTCCTAACTGTGTGACTCTAGGCAAATCACTTAACCCTGTTTGCCTCAGTTTTCTCATCTGTTAAATGAGCTGGTGAAGGAAATGGCAAACCACTCCAATGTCTCTGCCAAGAAAACCCAAAATAGGACAATGAAGGGTTAGATTCTACTGAGCAAGAACAATAAAACCCACTATTCTTGTTAACCCATTCTTCTCACTCTCGTGCTAGTGCTCTCACTCTAAAATTAAGTTGTACTTAACTACTTTGTTTATTTTTTTCTCTTTCTCCCTCTCTTCCTTCCCCCTTCTCTCTTCTATTACATATATATAACTGTAATACTATATATCATGTTCTATATATTCATAATATGTATACACATAATATATACATATACTATACATACATATATTAATTTAGGTTTGTAATATATACAGACATATACACATAAACAGAAATAAAGGAGCATAATGAATAAAGAATTGGTCTCAAAACCAGGAAGACCTTAAGCCATGTGTCACCCGATATATACCAGTGGTTTAGACAACATTCTTAAAAAACAAATGTTTTATTTTTTCCCACTTACATGTATAAACAATTTTTAACATTCATTTTTAAAAATTAGTAAGTTCCAATTTCTCTCCCACTCCTCCTTCTCTCTCTCTCTTCCCTGATAGGACAAGCAATTTGATATAAGGTATACATATGCAGTCATGCAAAATGTGTTTCCATATTTGTCATGCTGTGAAAAAAATATAGACACAAAAGAGAAAAAATAAGTAAAGTTTTAAAAAGTATGCTTTGATTCATATTCAGACTCCATCAGTTTTTTTTTTCTGGTGGTGGATAGCATTTTTCATCATAAATCCTTCAGAATTGTCTTGGATTATTGTATTGCTGAAATATTTGTCTTTCACAGTTGATCATCATTCAAAATTGCTGTTACTATGTACAATGGTTCTATTGGTTCTGCTCATTTCATCTTGCCTCAATTCATTTAAGTCTTTCCAGGTTTTTCTGAGAGCATCCTGCTTGATCAAACAACATTTCAAGACTATACGAAGTGCCAATCTGCATTGATAGAGGAAGTTTCTTCATCTGGGAGTTCCTTACGTCAGTGAAATCATGGATAAATTTCTTGTTCATACTGATATATGAACATCAGAAGTGTCAAACAGAACCCACAACACTCCTGAGCGGGCACCTGAACTCTTAAAATGTAATTGGCAATTATTTAACAAAATAAGTAAAAACACAGTAGAATATAGATAATATTCCTATGCGGTTTTCTAAGTCAATGTAAAGTTTTTAGGGATCCTTATGTATGATTTAGTGATCCCTATTTCTATTTGAATTTGACATCACTGATCTATATGCCTGGAAGTCACTCTCCCCATTATTTTTTTCCATAGAACCCCTCTTTCCCTTTAAGAAAAACAGCATTCCATTTAAGCACCTTAGGCAACATCTTCTGTAAGAAACTGTCCTTTAATCACATATCTCTCATCCCTAATTGCTAATGTCCTCTTTCCCAAACTACCTTGCATTTAACTACTTTGTATATATTTGCATTTATAAGCATTATACTTACTTTGGCATATATTTTGATACATTCTTGTCTACCCTTTGGAATGGAAACTCTTAGTAGAGAGTATTTTATTCTTTGCATTTGTTTACTCAGAGTGGTATAGTAGCTGATTCATAGTACATACATAAAAATGCTTGTTGATTAATTAATTGATTGATTGCTATATTTTGTTCTACTCTGATAGAATGCAAGTTCTTTGAGTGAAGAGATTATTTCCTTCTTTGTTTTGGGGACTCCAATGCCTTACACTGTATCTAGTAGTTAGCATTTATATAATGCCTGCTACATTCCTGGCACTGCACTTGGCTTACAATAGGTACTATTACTATCCCCATTTTTCCAGATGCAGAAACTGAGGTAAAGAGAAATTAAGTGACTTGCCCACAGTCACATAGCTAGTAAGGGTCTGAAGCTGGATTTGTGCTCAGATCTTTCTTATTCCAGATCCAGCCTCTAGGTACTTTGTCACCTAGCTTGCTATAATAGACATTTAACTGATTTATTCAGTAGGCAGAAATAAATTAAACTTAGCATCTGGTTATTGAGAATGATAGTTGAAATAGCAATTGGCCAAATGGTGATCTGGAATATCTCTACCACAAGGACTTTGTATCTTGAGGTATAAGAGTTTTTTACTACAACATAAAGAAGTTATCAAGCTTTTTCAATACTTCTCAAGCTGCTTATTCTTTTCTGTGATTCATGTTTGAGACACCAGAAAGGCTAGTTGTAGTTCTAGTGCCCCAGTGGAAAATGGTTTTCAAATCAAGACAAGAATGTCTTTAAAAGTAAGTGATTGGGACTACCGGTCAAGATGGCAGCTTAGAAGCAGCGAAAGTTCAGACCTTGGAAGCCCTTCCTTACCGATCGTGAACTGAGTGCTCCTAGGCCACCGAAATTCAAGCTGAACAACAGGACAGACCCGGGGAACCCTCCTCCTGGACCTGGATCAAAAGGTACAGCCCCCCAAAAGCCAGAACCCTAGATCACTTGGATCTAAGGGGTAGGCAGAAGGAAGGTCCCAGGACCCATCTCCCCCAACCCAGAGTGCTGAGCCCATGGCAGCAGCGGGAACCTCAGGGCTGGCAAAAGGGCCTCAGGGCTGGCTATTTTGAAGGACTCACCTTGAAAGCAACCTGAGCCAGTCTCTGGGGCGCCCAACACAGATGGCAGGGAAACATAGAGAGAAGGGGGAAGCCTATAGCCCCCGGCTGGGTCCTTCCATCTGAGTCTCAAGGGAGGTCCCTGCTTTAGGGCACCAGCTGAACCCAATCCCATCAGGAGCCCTCAGAGCTACTGAAAGGACAGAAACCTCAGGGCCGGCAAAGGGGTTGCTCCGAAGAGCTTACCTTAAAAGTAACCTGGGCCAGTCTCCGGGAATTCAACACAGATTGTGGAGGAGGAGGTTGTTTGTTTTGTTTTGTTTTGTTTTTTGGTTCAGGGATCATTCAGCCCAGACCAGCTGAACCTAATCCCATCAGGAGCCCTCAGAGCTTCTGAAAGAACAGAAACAGGGCCGGCGAAGGGCTTACCTTGAAAGCAACCTGGGCCAGTCACCGGGCATTCAACACAGATTGTGGAGGAGGAGGTTTTTTGCTTCAGGTTTCATTCGGTCCAAACCAGCTGAACCTAATCCCATCAGGAGCCCTCAGAGCCCAGGGAGGCCATGACCCCTCCCCCCTTAGAGAGCAGGGTCTTCTGAAAAAACAGGAACCTAGAGGTGGAGTCAAGATGGCAGATTAGAAGGAGCATAGACCTGGCAGCCTGGATAGAGCTTTGGAGATCCTCCATATTTGATCCAGCTATCCAGGAAGTTTAAAACTCAAGAGTAAACCCAGCCCAACTAAGCTGAACCCAATCCCATTAAAAGTCTCCAGAATGTAGGGAAGCCCAGGCTCCCCACCCATCCTCATTGACTGCTGGACTTTAAGCCAATCAAAAGCCTCCAGAGGACAGGGAAGCTTAAACTCCCAACAACCCTTCCCCAGAGACTACACCAAGAGATCTTCTGTTTAAGCTCCAAGAGGGGAGACTGATAGAAGTCCCCAAAAAACAAAAAAAATAAGAGGAACAAGAGCACAGACAAATACGGGGAGTAAAGAAGGGGTGAATTTGAGCAAACAACATAAAAAGAAGAAAGAAACTACAATAGACAGCTACTACTCACCAAATGGAACAGAGAAGGAGAGGTCAGCAAACGATAAACCAGAAATCCCAGTGAATTGGATACAGGCTATGGAAGAACTCAAAACACAACTAAGAGAGGCTGAAGACAATTGGGAAAAGAACTTTAAAATTAAGATAAGTCATCTGGAAACAGAGGCACTTGAACTAAAACGAGAAAATAGTGTCTTGAAAGCCAAAATCAACCAGCTGGAAAATGAGGCAAAATAGATGAAAGATGAAGCAAAGGAGATGAAAGAAGAGGTAAAGAGGATGAAAGACAATCTTCAAGGAAAATCAGACCAGAAGGAGAATGATGACCAAAAAGCCAGAGATGAAATCCAATCTTTAAGAACCAGAATAAAACAACTAGAATCAAGTGACCTCACAAGGCAGCAGGACACTATAAAACAAAACAAAAAGAATGAAAAAATTGAGGAAAATGTGAAGCAAAAAAACAGACAATTTAGAAAATCTTTCAAGAAGAGAAATTTAAGAATAATTGGACTACCAGAAGACCACGACAAAGAAAAAGCCTGGACATAATACTAGAGGAAATTATCCAGGAAAACTGTCCCGAGATCCTAGAAAAAGAGGGGAAAGTGGAGATTGAAAGAATCCACAGATCACCCCCTGTATTTAACCCCCAACTGACAACACCAAGAAATGTTATAGCCAAATTTAAAAACAATCAGATGAAAGAAAAGATATTACAAGCTGCCAAGAAGAAGCCATTCAGATACCATGGAAACATGGTGAGGTTAACACAGGATCTGGCTGCATCCACACTGAAGGACCAAAAGGCATGGAATACGATATTCCGCAAAGCAAGGGAACTAGGTCTACAACCAAGAATAAAATACCCATCAAAACTGACTATATTCTTACAGGGGAAAGTATGGCCATTCAACACAACAGAAGAGTTCCAAGCATTCATAAATAAAAGACCAGACCTGAACAGAAAATTTAATGTCCAACCACAGAACTCAAGAGAATCATCAAAAGGTAATTAAAAAAGAGGGGGAAAAACAAACAAAACAACAACAAAAATTTTTAAGAGACTCAATAAGTTAAAATGATATGTATCCCTATAAGAAAAGAGGTCATTGGTAACTCTTTAAACTGTTACTATCACCTGAGCAGCTAGAAGAATTACACTCAGAGGGAACAGTAACAAACTGTATAGGATGAAAGGACAAGACATAAATAGGTATATAGATATATGCATGCATAAATACATATACATGTGTATGTATATATGTATATATATATATATACAAATAGAGCTAAAAAAGAAAAGAGGTTATGACTAAAAGAAATGGGAAAAGAAACAAATGGGGGTAAATTTATATGTCACAAAGAAGCTAATGGCGGGAGGGGGGAGAACATCGATACACTGGAAGGGTAAAGAGGTTGGAGATAAGAAATACTCAACTCTTACATACTTTGAAACTGACCCAAAGAGAGAAGAACAATCCAATCCATTGGGCAAGAGAATAGTTTTGAGCCCTATAGGGGAGTAGAAGGGTAAAAAATGGACTGGAGGGGAGGGAAGCAGTACAAGGGAGGGAGAGGGAGGGGGGAATTTTTAAAAAGACTACAGGGGAAAATAAGGGAGGGAATAAGAAGGGAGGGGGGTAGAAAGGGAAGTAAAATAAGGGGGGGATGGGGGACTGACTATAAACAAACATTGTGAAACAAATATAGTGAAAGAAGAAAAGGCAGGACCAGGAGTAGAAATCAAAATGCTGGGAAATACACAGCTAGTAATCATAACTCTGAATGTGAATGGAATGAACTCACCCATAAAACGCAAGCGAACAGCAGAGTGGATTAGAATCCAAAACCCTACCATATTCTGTCTGCAAGAAACACACATGAGGAAGGTAGATACGCATAGGGTAAAAGTAAGAGGATGGAGCCAAATCTATTGGGCATCAAATGATAAAAAGAAGGCAGGAGTAGCAATCATGATATCGGATAAAGCCAAAGTAAAAATAAATCTAGTTATAAGAGATAGGGAAGGTAATTACATCCTGATAAAAGGCAGTATAGACGAGGAAATATCGGTACTCAATATGTATGCACCAAATGACAGAGCATCCAAATTTTTAAAGGAGAAACTAGAGGAGCTCAAGGATGAAATAGAAAAACTATACTACTGGGAGATCTGAACCTTCCCCTATCTAAACTAGATAAATCAAATCAAAAAATAAAGAAAGAGGTGAGAGAAGCAAATGAAATCTTAGAAAAATTAGAGTTAGTAGACATATGGAGAAAAATAAATAGGGACAAAAAGGAATACACCTTCTTTTCAGCAGTACATAGTACATTCACAAAAATTGACCACGTACTAGGGCACAAAATCATTGCAAACAAGTGCAAAAGGGCAGAAATAATAAATGCAACCTTCTTAGACCACAATGCAATAAAAATAATAATTAGTAAGAGTACATGGATAGATAAATAAAAAATTAATTGGAAATTAAACAACATGATTCTCCAAAACCAGCTAGTTAAAGAACAAATCGTAGAAACAATTAATAACTTCATTGAAGAAAATGACAATGGTGATACATCCTTTCAAAACCTATGGGATGCAGCCAAAGCAGAACTCAGGGAGAAATTTATATCCTTGAGTTCATATATAAACAAATTAAGAAGGGCAGAGGTCAATGAATTGGGCATGCAAATTAAAAAACTAGAAAGTGAACAAATTAAAAATCCTCAGATGAAGACTAAATTAGAGATCCTAAAAATCAAAGGAGAAATTAATAAAATTGAAAGTCAAAGAACTATTGATTTAATAAATAAGACTAGAAGCTGGTACTTTGAAAAAACAAATAAAATTGACAAAATACTAGTCAGTCTAATTTATAAAAGGAAAGAAAAAACCAAATGGACAGTATCCAAAATGAAACGGGAGACCTCACCTCTAATGAAGAGGAAATCAAGGCAATCATTAAAAACTACTATGCCCAATTATATGGCAAAAATATGGCAATCTAAGTGATATGGATGAATACTTACAAAAATATAAATTGCCTAGACTAAAAGAAGAAGAAATAAATTACCTAAACAACCCCATATCAGAAAAAGAAATTGAATAAGCCATCAAAGAACTTCCTAAGAAAAACCCCCCAGGTCCAGATGGATTCACAAATGAATTCTATCAAACATTCAAAGAACAGCTAACCCCAATACTATACAAACTATTTGACAGAATAAGCCAAGAAGGGGTTCTACCAAATTCTTTTTATGACACAAACATGGTACTGATCCCAAAGTCTGGCAGGTTAAAAACAGAGAAAGAAAACTATAGGCCAATCTCCCTAATGAACATAGATGCAAAAATCTTAAATAGGATACTAGCAAAAAGACTCCAGCAAGTCATCACAAGGGTTATCCACTATGATCAGGTAGGATTCATACCAGGAATGCAAGGATGGTTCAATATTAGGAAAACCATCCACATAATTAACCATATAAACAAGCAAATTGACAAAAATCACATGATTATCTCAATAGGTGCAGAAAAAGCCTTTGACAAAACACAACACCCATTCCTATTGAAAACACTAGAAAGGATAGGAATAGAAGGGCCTTTCCTAAAAATAATAAACAGTATATACCTAAAACCATCAGCAAACATCATCCGCAATGGGGAAAAACTCAAAGCCTTCCCAATAAGATCAGGGGTCAAACAAGGATGCCCATTATCACCTTGATTATTTAATATTGTACTAGAAACACTAGCAGTAGCAATTAGAGAAGAAAAAGAAATTGAAGGTATTAAAATTGGCAATGAGGAGACCAAGCTGTCACTCTTTGTGGATGATATGATGATGTACTTAAAGAATCCTAGGGAATCAACCAAAAAGCTAATCGAAATAATCAACAACTTTAGCAAAGTTGCAGGATACAAAATAAACCCACATAAATCATCAGCATTTCTATATGTCTCCAACCCAGTTCAGCAGCAAGAATTAGAAAGAGAAATTCCATTTAAAGTCACCCGAGACAATATAAAATACTTAGGAATCTATCTGCCGAGACAAACACAGGAACTATATGAACACAAGTATAAAACACTCTCCACACAATTAAAACTAGATCTAAACAACTGGAAAAACGTTGATTGCTCATGGGTGGGACGAGCTAACATAATAAAAATGACCATCCTACCCAAACTTATATATCTATTTAGTGCCATACCCATTGAACTACCAAAAAACTATTTTACTGAATTAGAGAAAACCATAACAAAGTTCATTTGGAAAAATAAAGGATCAAGGATATCCAGGGAAATAATGAAAAAAAAATACAAAGGAAGGTGGCCTTGCAGTCCCAGATCTCAAACTATATTACAAAGCAGTGGTCATCAAAACAATTTGGTACTGGCTAAGAGAAAGAAAGGAGGATCAGTGGAATAGACTTGGGGTAAATGACCTCAGTAAGACAGTCTTTGACAAACCCAAAGACCCAAGCTTTTGGGACAAAAACCCAGTATTTGATAAAAACTGCTGGGAAAATTGGAAGACAGTGTGGGAGAGATTAGATTTGGATCAACACCTCACACCCTACACCAAGATAAACTCAGAATGGGCGAATGACTTGAATATAAAGAAGAAAACTATAAGTAAATTAGGTGAACACAGAATAGTATACATGTCAGACCTTTGGGAAAGGAAAGATTTTAAAACCAAGCAAGACTTAGAAAGAGTCACAAAATGTAAAATAAATAATTTTGACTACATCAAATTAAAAAGTTTTTGTACAAACAAAACCAATGTAACTAAAATTAGAAGGAAAGCAACAAATTGGGAAACAATCTTCATAACAAAAACCTCTGACAAAGGTCTAATTACTCAAATCTATAAAGAGCTAAACCAGTTGTACAAAAAAATCAAGCCATTCTCCAATTGAAAAATGGGCAAGGGACATGAATAGGCAATTTTCCATTAAAGAAATCAAGACTATTAATAAGCACATGAAAAAGTGTTCTAGATCTCTTATAATCAGAGAGATGCAAATCAAAACAACTTTGAGGTATCACCTCACACCAAGCAGATTGTTCAACATGACAGCAAAGGAAAGTAATGAATGCTGGAGGGGATGTGGCAAAGTAGGGACATTAATGCATTGCTGGTGTAGTTGTGAATTGATCCAGCCATTCTGGAGGGCAATTTGGAACTATGCCCAAAGGGTGATAAAAGACTGTCTGCCCTTTGATCCAGCCATAGCACTGCTGGGTTTGTACCCCAAAGAGATAATAAGGAAAAAGAGCTGTACAAGAATATTCATAGCTGCACTCTTTGTGGTGGCCAAAAATTGGAAAATGAGGGAATGCCCTTCAATTGGAGAATGGCTGAACAAATTGTGGTATATGTTGGTGATGGAATACTATTGTGCTAAAAGGAATAATAATGTGGAGGAATTCCATGGAGACTGGAACAACCTCCAGGAAGTGATGCAGAGTGAGAGGAGCAGAACCAGGAGAACATTGTATACAGAGATTGATACATTGTGGTACAAGAGAACATAATGGACTTCTCCAGTAATGACTTTACAATGTCCCTGAACAATCTGAAGCGATCTACGAGAAGAAAACAACCAAAAAAAAAAAAAACAAAAAACTATCCTCAAGCAGAGGACAAACTGAGGGAGTAAAAACACCGAGGAAAAGCAACTGCTTGACTACAGAGGTTGAGGGGACATGATCGAGGAGAGACGCTAAATGAGTGCCCTAATGCAAATACCAACAACAAGGAAATGGGTTCAGAGCAAGGACACATGTGATGCCCAGACGAATCGCCAGTCGGCTAGGGAAGGGGTGGGGGGGGTGGGGGGGGAGGAAAAGAAAATGATCTGTTTCCAATGAACAATGTATGAAAATGACCAAATAAAATAATGTTTTAAAAAACGAAAAAAAAAAGTAAGTGAGGGGCAAGAACCAGAACAAATTGGTTTTGAAGAGCTGCAATTATCTGAGATTCAGGCTGAAGGCTTTGATTGTAGGATAACGTAGAAGGTTTGTTTGCTTTGAGAATCCAAGTTCCCAGTCTCACTGTGTCTGTCAAGTTCAAGGGTTATCTGGAGGCTCTCTATCTGTTTTCATTAGTATCCATCTTTGGAATCCTTGGCATTTCTCTTGAAACTTGACTTGGGCTGCTTCTAATTCCTCCAAGATTATCATCAGCTCCACATTTGGTGGATTGGAGATTATGTGTAGAGGAGGCAAATCAGGTCCTTATGGAACAATTGGATTAAGATAGTATGTCACACTCTTTCCAAACAGTGATCCCAATGTTCAAATGTTACCTTAACTGCTAGCATCTCCTTCTCCTGTGTATTGTAATTTCTTTCTGGACCTGGTAGTTTTCTTGAAAAAATATGCACAGGGTTGGAGGATTCTGGGGGCATGGGGATCTGCTTGCTTAGAATAGTTGTAGCTACTACTGTAGCATTAATGATGTTTTTTCCTACCACAAATGGTTTCACTGGAGCTGAACATTTTGATGTGAGGTTTTGAGATGAACCAGGGCCTATATCAGTCCACCAGGAGTCAAGAAAAGATGGTGGAAGCCTCTAAAATAGCTGTAGGCTTAAAATTATATCATGTATGCTGTCTACCTACTGAAGGCTACCTTTACTGTTCCTAAATTTATCTATATTGTCCCTCAGCCACATGTCACATAAATGGCTATTTTCCCTCCTATTTATAGTGTTCTGAAAGAAGGAACTTAAAAGTTATCTAGTCTAACTTCTTTATTTTGCAGATTAATCTTACACTCAGAGAGAGGTCAGTGAGCTTAAGTGATTGGCCCAAACACACAGAAGTGGTAGAGTTGGAATTTGAACTCAGATCTTCTGCTTTCAGATACAGCACTCCATCCACAACATATGCATTGACGACTTAGGTGGTGCATTGGACAAATCACTGGGCTAGGAGTCAGGAAGACCTGAATTCAAATTTGCTCTCAGACATGCTACCTATGTAATCCTGAGAAAGTTAACAGTATTTACCTCAGTTTTCTCTTCTGTAAAATGGAGATAATATTTTGCAGGGTTGTGGTGAAGATCAAATGAAACAATATTCGTAAAACACTTAGCTCAGTTTCTGGTACATAGTAAACACTATATTAATATTAGCTCTTGTTATTATATAATGTTGCCTCTAATTGGAATTTCTCTAGATTTGCAATTTGATAGTTCAGGATAACTACATAGGAAAACTTTTAAAAAATCATTATTGTTGTTTTTTAGCAAAGGTCACACACTGGCCAAGGTATATAAATTAATGCAGTTAAGTTATGTTACAGGCCCCCAGTTCAGGACTCTGTAAAAGATAATATTATATATGGCTGGAAAACTCAGAACATCCTACAACCTGCAAAACATTACTTGGTATGTAAATTGTTCTAAGTGCTATTTTCCTCTTATCCACAATCATGGAACCCTATGAGATTATAGACCATGCCCAGAACCACTTTAGTGAAAATATCTACTTGCTGTAATGTTGCAAGTCTGGAAAGTTGGAGATGAAAGTCAAAGGAAATTGACCCTAAACTATGATGGTGCAAAGACCCCCTAGAGGCATGCCTGAGTCTTATGTTCCCATTATTCATAAATAACCTAAATATCCCTATAAGGCAAGTTGGGTACCAAAATAAATAGAATGCTAGACTTGGAGTCAAGAAGAGCTGAATACAAATCCTGCCTTAGACACTTTCCAGCTGTATGATTGGAAAATCCACTTGGCTGTTCTCAGTTTCAGTTTCCTTATTTATGAAATGGAATAATAATACAACTTACATCCTAGGATTATTTGGAGAAGCAACTTAGAGAAAACATGTAAAGTGCTTTGTAAACCTTAAAGCACTACAAATTCTAGATTAAAAAATCCCAGAGGGAGAAATTGAAGGACAGATGAATAGTAATGATGACATAACTACAATAATAACCATAATATTAGCTATTATATATATGTATTTACATAAATACACATTCACATTAAGATTTATAAAGCACTTATTTCATTCAATAGCACTGGGAAAAGGCACTGGCACCATCCTCATTTCACAAACGAAGAAACTGAAGAAGAGAACCAATTCTCCTTAATACATGTTTTTTCTGGGAAACACAAGAACTCTTTCTTCTGGAATCTGGTCAATGAATAGCCAGGACAATGGGGATAGTACAAACCAAACTGGGCACTAAGTCCCATGACCTAAGTGGGGAAAATATTTATATCTCTATAGTACTGAAAATGTCTTAGAAGTGCTGAGACCAGCATTATATATGGCACCCAAGGGGCTGTTTGGCAATTCTTCACAAAGTAAAGACAATTGGCTGTGAAGGCAGAGGACTTGGGTTCAAACCTCACCTCTGGTCCTTCCTCTAAGACCAGGGCAAGTTGTCCCACTTCCCACATTGCTCTTTTTTAAAACGAGGGGTCTGAATTTGATGACCTCTAAGGGCCCTGCCTATTGTAGACCTGTGATCCAACAACTTTTTAGTTATGAAGGCAGCTGATGAAGAGTGAAACCAAACTGCTTTTTATCATGCAGTAATGCCCACATTATACTGACCCAATTACTCAGCCAGAAATATGGAAGATTTGATTCTACGAAGAGAGATATGGCCACCATTTTCTCTACCCCAGGACCACAATGATTTTGTTTCTTGAGTTACTAGCTCCAATACCAGGATCATTTTTGAATGATCTCTCCTTAACCATGCCCATAACAGCTTCTCCCATTGAATCAGTTCTTCATGCAGATAAAATGTGTTGATATTCCTGGGTCCAACAATGCCACAACCCAAAGCATTAAAATCTCCTAGTCAAGGGGACTAAATAATCTTGTCTAGGCAGGAGCAGAGGGAAGATTAAATTAGATAGAGGCTTCCTTTTCATGGAACCCATGTGTTTTTTTATACCCATCACATTCCCAGGCTCTTGGCTGGGCATTTGTCTAAGCAGTATGCTGGCAGCTGAAAGTATAAACAGGCCAACTCAGCAAGTCGTGAGGCTCATTTGGCTGTGGCTGTCTGGTTCATTGTCAGTTTGGACCAGGTCTTCCTCTCGAGCTGCATAGTCTCTTCTGAATCAAGCAGTAGGAGTTTGGGTGGCTCCTGTGGCTGGCTCAGAGGCTGTACTTGTGCCAGCTGCAAGCTGAGACAAGTTTCTATTTGTGTACTCTGTAAAGATCTAGAAGGTTTCTAACAACCCCACTCTGGACAGGTCACTTATATAAAATGAGGATAATAATAACACCTTCCTCCAAGGGTGCTTGTGAGGATCAAACAAGATAATTTGTAAAATGCTCAGCATAGGACCTGTCACATAGCACACCCTTATGTTTGTGTCTTTCCTTCCAAACATGTCAAGACCCATCCTTCTTCTACACAATATTCTAATATCTGAACATAACCAGCATGTCTCCTGATCATCTTCTATTCTTCAGGCTTAACATCCCCATTTCCTTCATCCAGTCTTCACATGGCATATCAGGGACCTTAGTCATTTTGGGCAGCATCTTCTGGATGTTCTCCCCTTTACCAGTATCCTTTTACAATGGCAGCTCCTAGAACTTAACACAATGCACTAGATGATATGTATTAAAGGCAGAGAACATAGACACAATTGATTCTTTATTCCTGAAGTCAGACTTTTTTTTTTTGGTCACATCACATTCAATCACATCCAATGCTTCATGATCCCATTTGGGATTTTCTTGGCAAAGATTCTAGAGTGTTTTACTAGAGGATCTTTTGCAAGCTGAGGAAACTGAGGCAAACTAGGTTAGATGATTTGCCTAGGGTCATACAGCTAAGTGTTTAGACTGAATTTGAATCTTCCTGATTCCAAGTTCTATCCACTATGCAACTTAGTCACCTTTTGGGATGTTAATTTGTATTGCTGGGCTCATCTCAGACTTTTAATCCACTAAAACTTCTAGATCTTTTGCAGGACAATTGCTATCTCATCATTTTCCCCCCATCTCAAACTTGTAAAGTTGATTTTTTCTTTTGTTCAACAGAAAACTTTACATTTATCCCTATTAAATTCCATCTCATATTTAGCTCAATTCTCTAATCCAATTGTGTCAAACTTAAGTAGCAACACATCTCTACTGGTCACATATTGACTTAGAAAACCACAAATTAGCATTATCTATGTTGCATTACATTTTCACTTATTTTGATAGATATTTCTCAATGACATTTTATCTGGTTCCTGGAATTAAGGAGTTTTGCTGGCTGCTTGCTTGAGGGTTGTGAGTTTGACAACTTTGCATAAGTCTATCAAGGCTTTTTTGGATTTTAACTCTGTCTTCAAATGTGCTAGCTTTCTGCCCCTCTCAGCTTTGTGTCATCTGCACATTTAATGAGCATGCAATCCATGTCTCTATCAAAATAATTGATAAATGTGTTAAACAGCCCAAGGCCAAGCACAGATCCCCAGGGCTACTCTGCTGGATACTTTCTGTCACACTGACATTGAACCATTAAGACTATTCTTAATTCAGTCATCCAGACAGTTCTGCATCCATCTAATTATATTATCATCTAGTCTGCATTTTTCCATAAGCATAATATGAGATACTTTATCAAAATTCTTCCTAAAATCCAGATAAACTATACAGTTTCCCTTAAGAATCATCCACAGTACCATCTAGGAACTCTGTAAACCTCTCCCTTAAATTTACATCCACGCACACACACATGCACACACATACGCATGCACACATGTACACACACCATTAGGAATGAGACTTGCCTTCTCCCATCTATTTCAAGGACCTTATGACATTTTTCTAGATTTAAGTACTTAGCACAGGATGGAAAAGTAGAGAGGTTTTTGGTTAAGGCACTGAGGAAACAAACATTGTCTACTCTGTACCGGGGGTACAAAGATGAACTTAAAACTAAATTGAGAGATATAGCATGTAAACAAATGATTTATGTTAGAATGTGACTACACATATTTGGAAATGTAATAGAATGGTATTCCCCCCTCAAGGAGGGAAAGGTAACTAACATAATAATAATCATGAACTGATCACTAATGAATGATTAATAATTAATCACTAATAACAGGTGGATTAAAGAAGGCATAATGAAAGAGGTGGTGCCAAATCTAGATTTTAAAGGAAAAGAAAGACATCAGTATAAAAAGAAATGGAGATGAGGTGGGCAGCTAGGTGCCTCAGTAGATCGAGAGCCAGGCCCAGAGATGGAAGGTCTTGGGTTCAAATGTGGTCTCAGACACTCCTAGCTGTGTGACCCTGGGAAAGTCACTTGACCCCTGTTGCCTGCTTGTTCTGCCTTGGAACCAATACACAGTACTGATTCTAAGGTGGAAGGGAAGGAGTTAAAAAAAAAAGAAATGGAGGATGAGGAAAGAGATTGTTCCAAGTGTGGGACATGCATGACTTATAGAAGACTGAATGAAATAGGTCAGTAGTATGGAGTCAAGTTTGGCTGGACAATGTCACCAAATCTTGGTATTAGAAGGAACTTCATAGACTATAGAGCCCTGTTCTTGGGCTGTTTAACACATTTATCAATTATTTTGATAGCGACATGTCCAAGAATATTCTTTACAACATACCCAAGAAGCAGCCATCCAGGCTTTGCTTAGGAATGTACACTGAGGGGAATTGAGTCTATTGAGCTAGCCATTATACTTTTGGAATGGACACTAATTTTAGGAAGTTAGATATTACAATGGCTAAAAGCCCTGGTCTTGAGTCAGGGAAATCTTGGTTCAAATTCTGTACTTAGTGTGTGACCCTGGAAAAGTCATTTAACCCTGTTTTCAATTTTTTATCTGTAAAAATAAAAAAGCAAGTAACTTCAAGGATTGTTGTAAGGATCAATTGGGATACATGTAAAGTGCTATCTAAATGCTAGATGTGATAATAATTATTATGAATTTTTACTTACATTAAGCCTTAACTTTTTTCTTGAAAGCATATTTATTTTATATGTAATACAATAAAATATGTAATATAATAATAAAATACATATGATTTGTTATAAATATGTATTTCATATGTTTATCCAAGAGAAATAAATACATTAGCTATGTTCAAAAATCTGACTCATTCTTTTTTCCCCTCTCCTGGCTTCCCAGGAAGGTAGGCCAAGTGATATAGGTTGTATATATATTATTGTATAACACCTATTTCCTTATTTGTCATGTTGGGGAAAAGAAGACATATTAGAGTGCAGAAAAATTCGTGGAGGAAATAAAGTAAAGGATGGTATTTTCAATCTGCATTTGGACTCTTTCCATTTTGGTGGATATCCTTTTTTCATCATGCATCCTTCAGAGCTGTCCTGGATAATAGTCATTGTTGATAATAGTCATTCACAGTTGATTATCATACATTATTGTTGTGATGCCTCCATCGTAGCCCTATACAATAACAAAGGCTCGCGAGCAGCCTGTGACAACTACAGAGGCATCTCACTACTCTCCATTGCTGGAAAGATCCTCGCCCGTGTTATACTCAACAGACTCCTGTCATCTGTTTCAGAGCAGAACCTGCCTGAATCACAATGTGGCTTCTGACCAGATCGCAGCACCATCGACATGGTCTTCACGGTGAGGCAAATGCAGGAAAAATGCCTTGAGCAGAACCTGAGTCTCTACATTGTCTTCATAGACCTGACGAAGGTGTTCGACACAGTGAACAGGGACGCATTGTGGGTGATCCTCAGCAAGCTTGATTGCCCAGCAAAATTTGTCAAACTGATCCAGCTCTTTCATGTCGACATGACAGGGGAAGTCCTATCTGGTGGAGAGACTTCTGATCGCTTCAACATCTCCAATGGCGTGAAACAAGGCTGTGTCCTTGCTCCGGTACTATTCAACCTATTTTTCTCCCAAGTATTACGACATGCTGTGATAGATCTAGACCTGGGCGTCTACATCAAATACCGACTGGATGGCTCACTATTTGACCTTCGCCGCCTGACCGCAAAAACAAAGACAACAGAGAGACTCATCCTGGAAGCTCTCTTTGCAGATGACTGTGCTCTCATGGCCCACCAAGAAAATCATCTCCAAACCATCGTGGACAGGTTCTCCGCCGCAACAAAACTGTTTGGCCTGACTATCAGCCTCAGCAAAACAGAGATGCTGTTCCAACCTGCACCAGGGAGGCCAACGAACCAGCTGTGTATTACAATGGACAGCACGCAGCTTTCTAAAGTCAACACTTTCAAGTACCTGGGCAGCACCATCGCCAACGACGGGTCTCTAGACCACGAGATCAATGCCAGGATCCAAAAGGCCAGCCAGGCACTCGGGTGGCTGCGCTGCAAAGTCCTCCAACACAGCGGTGTAAGCACTGCGACGAAGCTCAAAGTGTACAACGCAGTGGTCCTCAGCTCGCTCCTGTATGGTTGTGAGACATGGACACTGTACCGGAAGCACATGAAACAGCTGGAGCAATTCCACCAACACTCTCTCCAGTCAATCATGAGGATTCGATGGCAGGACCGAATCACCAATCAGGAAGTCCTCGACAGAGCCAACTCCACCACCATCGAAGTCATGGTCCTCAACACCCAGCTAAGATGGTCTGGACACGTCATCCGCATGGACCCACAGCGAATACCAAGACAGGTATTCTATGGTGAACTGTCAGCTGGACTCAGGAAACAAGGTCGACCAAAGAAAAGATTCAAGGATCAGCTAAAGTCCAACTTGAAGTGGGCTGGCATTACACCAAAGCAACTAGAACTCTCTGCCTCTGACAGAAGCAGCTGGCGAACCCACATTAACCATGCCGCCACCACCTTTGAAGATGAGCAACGTCGACGTCTTGCCGCTGCGCGTGAACGCCGACTCCAGGCCACAACCGCACCTCCCATAACAACTGGCGCCCCATGCCCCATGTGCCACAAACTCTGCGCCTCAGCCTTTGGACTCCAAAGCCACATGAGGGTACATCAATAGATGATAATGCACAAAGACAATTGTCATTCTCGGTCACCGAGAGACTACTACTATTGTTGTCATTACTGTGTACAATGTTCTCCTGGTTCTGATCACTTCATTTTGCCTTACTTTATGTGTCTTTCCAGGATTGGGGGGGATCATCTTGTTAGTCATTTCTTATGGCACAATAGTATTCCATTCCAATCATATAACACAACGTGTTCAGTGATAATTGATGGACACTTACCTCTTTTTAACTTTGACCTAGTTCTGTCTTCTGGGGCCAAGAAGAATAAGTGTTATTGTTGCTCATTTGTTCAGTATGTCTGACTCTTTGTGACTCCATGACCCAGAGCACATAGAAGAAAAAATGACTGACCTTCCAATACTTGAAGACCAGAATCATATCTGTCTGCCACACCCCATCACTACTACCATGCCTTCTCTTCCCCAGGTTAAACCTTGCTGCCACTGATTCTCATAGAGCATGTTCTAGAGTCTCTTTATCAACCTTCTTTTCTTTCTTCTGGATGTTCTCCAGATCATGAATGTCCATCCTAAAACATGACAGTCAGGACCAAACACAGTACACTCACTGTAACCTGACATGGGCAGCCTACAGTGGAACTATCATTTCTTTAGTTCTATACAATATATCTTTCTTGATGAGACACAGAACATGAGTTCTGCCCACATAGCTTCAGGAATATGTGTGAGTGTTGTGAATGAAGATGATGTAGTTGGACCAAACCACTGGTAAGGAGAGTAATGTACATTAAAACAACTCTAAGTTTCTACATCATAACTCATCAAGCTGGTAAAGTTGGTGGGGGGCAGAAATGACAAATGTTGGAGATGCTGTGGAAAAACAGGCACATTAATACACTCTTGGTGGAAGTGTGCATTGGTTATCATTCTGGAAGTACCACTCCAAAGATCCAAATCTATTCCCCAAAACTTACAAAACTGTTCCTATATATTCTTTGTCCCAATAATACCATTATTGTGCCTATACTCCAAACAGATTAAAGGAGGAACAGATCCTAGAAGCAACTCTTTTTGTAGTGACAATGACTGAACAAGTTGTTGGATATAAGTGTAATGGAATAATATTTTACTATAAGGCATGATGAAAAAATGATTTCAGAAAGACCTTGGAAGACATATGAACTGAAACATAGTTAAGTGAATAGAACTGGTGAAATAATTTGTGAAAATGTACAAATTTGAGGGACTTGAAAACTCTGATAAATTCACTGATCTATTGTGATTCCAGATGACTTATGCAGAAATATACTGATAATCTCCTCATAAAAAGATGATGAACAAAATATGCTGAATCAGGCACATATTTTTGAACTTGGCCAATATGGGAACCTATTTTGCTCTTTTTTCCCCCCTCTTTCCATTGTGTGTGTGTGTGTGTGTGTGTGTGTGTGTTAGTGTTATGGGGAGAGGTGGTAAGGGGAAATTAATTCTCATAATTGAAAAATAGAATTTTTTAAATAAAGAATAGAACATTTAAAAGGCCTAGTTTGAACTTTGAAAAAAAATCAATACATTTTAGGGAGCTGAAACTATACTTCTCTCCACCCTCTGGTACATAAAGTAATCATTGGGTACTGTGCCCATTATATATATATATATATATATATATAGTAGTCTCTCGATGACCGAAAATGACTATTGTCTTTGTGCATTATCATCTATTGATGTACCCTCATGTGGCTTTGAAGTCCAAAGGCTGAGGTGCAGAGTTTGTGGCACATGGGGCATGGGGCGCCAGTTGTTATGGGAGGTGCGGTTGTGGCCTGGTGTCAGCGTTCACGCGCAATGGCAAGACGTCGACGTCGCTCATCTTCAAAGGTGGTGGCGGCATGGTGAATGTGGGTTCGCCAGCTGCTTCTGTCAGAGGCAGCGAGTTCTAGTTGCTTTGGTGTAATGCCAGCCCACTTCAAGTTGGACTTTAGCTGATCCTTGAATCTTTTCTTTGGTCGGCCTTGTTTCCTGAGTCCAGCTGACAGTTCACCATAGAATACCTGTCTTGGTATTCGCTGTGGGTCCATGCGGATGACGTGTCCAGACCATCGTAGCTGGGTTTTGAGGACCAGGACTTCGATGCTGGTGGAGTTGGCTCTGTCGAGGACTTCCTGGTTGGTGATTCGGTCCTGCCATCGGATCCTCATGATTGACCGGAGGGAGCTTTGGTGGAATTGCTCCAGCTGTTTCATGTGTTTCCAGTACAGTGTCCATGTCTCACAACCGTACAGGAGCGAGCTGAGGACCACTGCGTTGTACACTTTGAGCTTCGTCGCAGTGCTTACACCGCTGTGTTGGAGGACTTTGGAGTGCAGCCGCCCGAGTGCCTGGCTATCCTTTTGGATCCTGGCATTGATCTCATGGTCTAGGGACCTGTCGTTGGTGATGGTGCTGCCCAGGTACTTGAAGGTGTTGACGTTAGAAAGCTGCGTGCCATCGATTGTAATGCATGGCTGGTTCATTGGCCTCCCTGGTGCAGGTTGGAACAGCACCTCTGTTTTGCTGAGGCTGATAGTCAGGCCAAACAGTTTTGTTGCGGTGGAGAACCTGTCCACAATGGTTTGGAGATGATTTTCTTGGTGGGCCATGAGAGCACAGTCATCTGCAAAGAGAGCTTCCAGGATGAGTCTCTGTCGTCTTTGTTTTTGCAGTCAGGCGGCGAAGGTCAAATAGTGAGCCATCCCGTCGGTATTTGATGTAGACGCCCATGTCTAGATCCATCACAGCATGTCGTAATACTTGGGAGAAAAATAGGTTGAATAGTACCGGAGCGAGGACACAGCCTTGTTTCACGCCATTGGAGATGTTGAAGTGATTAGAAGTCTCTCCACCAGATAGGACTTCCCCTGTCATGTCAACATGAAAGAGCTGGATCAGTTTGACAAAATTTGCTGGGCAATCGAGCTTGCTGAGGATCACCCACAATGCGTCCCTGTTCACTGTGTCGAACACCTTCGTCAGGTCTATGAAGACAATGTAGAGACTCAGGTTCTGCTCAAGGCATTTTTCCTGCATTTGCCTCACCGTGAAGACCATGTCGATGGTGCTGCAATCTGGTCAGAAGCCACATTGTGATTCAGGCAGGTTCTGCTCTGAAACAGATGACAGGATTCTGTTGAGTATAACACGGGCGAGGATCTTTCCAGCAGTGAAGAGTAGTGAGATGCCTCTGTAGTTGTCACAGGCTGCTCGTGAGCCTTTGTTCTTGTATAGGGCTACGATGGAGGCATCTCTGAGTTCTGGGGGCATGTCTTCCTCTTCCCATATGCTGGTCAGTCCTATGTGGAATGCCTGGAGCTTCTTTCCATTTAAGGCCTTGTACACCTCGGTTGGGATCCCGTCTTTACCGGGTGCCTTGCCTGCACTCATTTGTTTAATGGCTTTTGGGACTTCCTCTATTGAAGGAGGGACATCAAGTTGTTCAATGGAGTGGTTTTGGGGGATCTGGTCAAGGGCGCTTTGGTCGACTGAAGAGGGTCGGTTGAGAAGCTGACTGAAGTGTTCTTTCCACCTGTTGCTGATGTTGAGTGTCACTCTCAGAGGATAGCAAGGGAGTGGTGGTGGGTTTTGATGGTCCATAGATAGTCTTGAGGGCACTGAAAAATTGTTTGTAGTTTTTCATATCAGCAAACCGCTGGATTTCTTCTGCCTTTTTTTCCCACCATCGGTCTTGCAACTTCCTGATCTCACGCCGTGGCTTGGAGAGACTTGAATCTGTCCTTTTTAGGAGCAGAGTTTGGGTTATTTTGCCACTCCCCAAAGGCTTTGTACTTCTTGCTCAATAGGTCTTCAATAGCAGTGTTGTTCTCGTTGAACCAGTCCTGGTGGTTGCCTTATTTTGGGCCTAGGACTGCCTTTGATGTTTCCTTCACTGCGTCTCTGAACTGGTTCCATTTCTCGGTTGAGCTTCCAGTGAGTGGTCCCTTGGCAGACAGCTTGTTGTCCAGGCAGGACTGGAATGTTTGCAAATAAGATGGATCTCTAAGATGACTCACATTGTAAAATGCGCGAACTGTCTGGGCGCGTTTTGGATGGCGAGGCGGAATGCTCATTTGAAGAGTTGCTCTAACCAATCGGTGGTCTGTCCAGCATTCAGCTCCTCTCATGGCTCTTGTGATCTTTACATCCCAGATGTCTCGCCGGTGTACAATGATGTAGTCGATGAGATGCCACTGTTTTGATCTTGGGTGCATCCACGTTGTTTTATATTTGTTCGCCATTCTGAACACAGTGTTCCTGATGGTGAGTTCGAACTCTGAGCATTTGCTGAGTAGCAGTAGGCCGTTGTTGTTCATTTTGCCCACTCCGTGTTTGCCGAGCACTCCTTTCCATCTTTCATGGTCCTGGCCAACGTGGGCGTTGAAGTCTCCCAGTAGTATCAGCTTGTCATTTGTGGGCACTGAGTGCAGGATGGCACTCAGGTCAGAGTAGAATTGCTCAATGGTCTCCTCTGTGCTGGTCAGTGTTGGGGCATATGCACTGATGATTGTGGCATACCGGTCTTTGCTGAGAGGCAAACGGATCTTCACGAGCCTCTCGCTGATGCCCACAGGCAAGTCTGGCAGCTGTTTGAGCAAACTGGTCTTGATGGCCAGGCCAACACCATGGATTCTGTCTTCATTTGTGGTTCTACCTTTCCAGAAGAAGGTGTATCCAGTGGTGGGTTCGCTGAGTGATCCCTCTTCTGGTAAGTGTGTTTCGCTTAAGGCTGTGATGTCGATGTTATATCGCGCCAGTTCTTTACCAATTAGAGCTGTTCTTCTCTCAGGTCTTGGGGTATTCTCTCTGTCAAGTAATGTCCTGATGTTCCATGCTCCTAGTAGGAGTTTCTTTGTATTTTTTCTTTGATTTCAACCGCTTAAAGGGGATGACCCACTAGCCGCGGTGTGCTGACTGGTTGTTTGTAGGGCAGGCAATGTTTGGGACACCTTTTCTAGTCCCCTCCCTTGATTAGGGTGAGCAGAGCTGTCCTAGAGAGGGCTGCTCAGTTGCCCAGGATGCTGCCGAACGTCCCTGCTGCCCACAGGGTCGAGCGACCACTGGTCCGTGGGCCACCTACATGCAGGATCGTGACTACAACTGCCAGTGGTCACCTCCACCTGTTGTGTCGTCACTCCCCCATCACCGCAGGTCTTGAAGAGGGTAGACAGGGTTAGGATAGATGAGTGTGCACAAAGATACTTGTGCGTGAAAGAGATTTAAGTGGAAAAGTCGATGCACAGAGACAGTCCCACTCTCTCGGCATTGGAAGCCTGGGTCCAGTGGCATGAAAAATTGTTACGTCTGGAGACTTCCTCAGCTGCATTGGATGGCCATGTTGTCCTTTGTGCTCCAACACGCCCTGAGCACTCCACAGTGCTTTGCTGCGTTGCCCTCTCAGCCGTTGAACCTTCTTATTGGTTTCTTCCGTCTGTTCAGCCAAAGCAGTCTTCACATGCTGGGTGAGCAAAGCCCTGGTTCACCAGGGGTCGGCAAGGACCCAATGGCTACCCTCACAAGGTTTAGCCCGCCTGTCGAAGCCGTTGCCCGGGGTGTGGCTGCTGCCACATGCTAGCAGCTACTAGGAGCCACAAGTGAGAGCTGGGTGTCAGGTGGGGGTCAGAGGCTGGAGAGCTGCCCTAGGAGGGCACGACAAGCCCTCCATACCAGAGATACTACCCCTCCCTGAGCACCCCATACACCCCACTGTGCCCATTACTACCAGGACAAAGATGCAAATTAGTGGCATTTGTTAGGGCTGGTGATGGACAGTCTGAGATCATAGCCATTGAACACCTAAGCAATACCAGTAGTTTTCAGGTTGTGGAAGCAACCCCCTGAAGAGAAAACAACAGGAAACACCCTGAGCTCCTGCAGCACAACTAGCAGCTTATCTACACTGGGGGTGAAGAGAATGAAAAGCTCCAGGCAAACCTCTTTGTTGCCTCATTCACTGAGAAGTCCCTAATTTTGCCCAGACTGCCTCTGGGGGTATTGCTGTTTACTATAAGGAAGATAGAGGAGATAGAAGGGTGGGGTGGAAATGTTCACAACATGTTCGTTGTTTTCATTTGATTTTTATTCATTTCTAATTTCTAATTAAAACATTCTCTATAATTGTGCTTTTTGCAAATTATCCCAAATGAAAGGTATCAGAGAGAGGATGAAGGAAAGGCATTTACTCAAGTTGAAAAAGTTTTGCCATGTTATCTGATTGGCTATTCTACACATTAGACCTAGTCTAGTGTATGAATATGAACCACCACCCATAAAAGGGCAGAGTCAAGGAGCAAGTCACAGCAGGAACCACAGAGCTTCCGAGATGGCCAAGAAGAAGGGCTAACATCTTAGTGCACTGCCTAGTGTTCTGAGGTGCGTGTTACAGGCTATAAAGGTATAATAAAGGAACTGAGAGGATATTAGGCTGGTGTAAACTTGTAGTCCATTACACACCCTCAGATAAGCTTCAGAGAAATTTCGGTCTAGCCATACCTCCTCCACCTCGAATATGAGCAGTTGGTTTTTTTAGCTAAGATGTCTAGCTCTTCCTATATCTCTATTGACTCTACCATTAGATATGGTCTAATATTTTAACCTGCCATGAACTTCTGGGGCTCTGACTGGGTCATCTAGTGTATGAAACACCTCTATTCCCTGGTGTCATGTGCAAAATGAATCCAATTGTCATCCATACCTTTTTTCCCCAGGGCAATGATAGAAATATCAAATAATACAGATCGAGGCTCACTAGGTACCCTTCACTACAGGCTGCCTTTCGCATTGACATTGATTCATTCATGGCTATACTTTGGGTCCATCCATTAAACAGTTGATTGTCCCATTGGTCAGACTGTATTTATCCATCTTGTTCACAAGAATTTCACAATAGATTTTGTCAAATAAATCTAGGCAACTTATAACTCTAAAATTTTTCTGATCCAATAACCTAGTGACTGTGTCAAAAAGTCTTGGCATTACTTAAAAAAAAAACTTTCTATATCAGCATCAATTCTAAGACTGAAGAATGGCAAGGACTAGGCAATTGGGGTTAAGTTACTTGCCCAGGGTGGCAGAGCTAAGAAGTGTTTGAGGCCAAATTTGAACCCAGAACCTCTAAACTCCATGGCTAGTACTCTATGCAGGCATAATTTATTCCTGGTAAAGTCATATTGGCTCTTCATCATCATTTCCTTTCCTAGAACTTTCCTAGCCAAAATTTTAATAAAGCAGTCCAGAAATTTGCCAGGATTTGAAGTCAGTATCATTGCCTACAATTCACAATTATCATTCTCTTCTCTTTATTGAAAACTGAGAGAACATTTCTTAATTTCCAGTCCTCTGATTCTTCTTCTATTCTACACAAGCTTTTGTTGACCAGTGGCACTGTCTTAATGTTCTCATTTGCCATTTAATTTATTCTAGTTTAGGGAATCATTTCCTATGTTGTGGTTCATTTTGACCTGATGACTTGAACATGCCAAAGGTTTCCAGGGACTTTCTTAGTAATTCTCCATTTATAATGACTATTAACTCTGAATAATTCATTTATTTTTGCCTTACCAAAGATCAGCTTCTTTAGCATAAAAATAATCCACAGAAATAAAATAAAAAGTTCAGTAGTTCTGCCTTCACCCTACTTTCTACTATTACTATCCTATACACAGCAAGCAGTGGTCCTCTTACTTCTTCAATAGTTCCTTTTTCCTTATGGCTAAAAAAAACCCAAAACATGTTTTTATTTTAATCCTTGGCAAATCTTACTATTTTTTGTTAACTCTGAGGTTCAACACTAGTGATGCTATTTTTTATAGGATTTTGCCATGTTTTTGTTACTTGCCCTCCCATCTTTTAAAAACTCAAAATGGTTAAAGGGTTCTCTGTACATTTACATCAGTTTTTCAGATAAACTCTCCATTTTCATCTTTGTTAGAATTATTTTTTGGGTTTTCAGAATTTTATTCTTAACAGGTTCCCTTCCCTCTTGGGTTAACTTCCTTTGTAGAATTTTAAGTCATAGAATCATGGAATTTCTTTGAACCCTTTACAATCTTCTCTCCTAAAATCTAGAATATGGATTACACTATGGTTGACTTTTCTTTTATCACAATTTTTGAGGTGGATTTTTTTTTCTCTGAAGTTTGCCATGATTTCCATCCCACCACCTTTTCTTATAAGTAAGAATAATAGAGAGAAATTGTGCTTACTGATTCCAAATTCCTCTGCCCCCTGAAGGATGAAATTATGATTATGGTAAATAAATAATTAGATTTTACTATTTTATCAGGCCTCTATGAATCTGTTTCCCAAATTTATCATCAATATCATCCTTCTGACTAGGTGATATGTGCTATGCCCACATAGCAATATTTTAACAGCATTATTTCTGTTTCTGCCTCCATTGATATTTACCCAAATGCTCTTTTTTATAATGTCTTTTTTTATAATTATTTGTATAATGTCTCCCCACTCTTGGCTCTGGAATTCCTCCTCTGAGTTTGTCTGCTTAATCTACAATGCTATTCAGTTTTCTTTTACACCCTCCCCTTACCTTATCCTGTTCCTTTTGAATAAAGCACATTCTTCCAGGGCCCCATTCCAGTCATGGGTCTTATTATACCATGCCTTAGTAACATCTATCAGGTCAAATTTTTTTTCCTTGTATTATCTTTATGATGCTAGGCAAGCCACTTAAACTATCTCTGCTTCAGTTTACTCATCTGTAAAATGAAAGTTTGGGAATCATTTGCCTTGAAGGTGTCTCCCAGTTCTAAATAAATGATCTTATCATCTTGTGATCCTTAGTTCACTTTGATTGTTACTCATCCTTTATGCATTTCTCTATCAACATTTGAAGACATTTATTTTATTGCTGGCTCCTTTTTTGGATATATTTTTTCTCTTGAGGATTTTTTTACACTCCTGTGAATGTGCCCAGTGCTATTTTTCTTCCTATGTTTTATCTATTCTCTATGGTTATCTAGCTTGGAGGACATCTGTAGGCTGTTTTCTCCCCCCTTATTTTTTCAGCCTCTTTGATTAGATTGGCAAGACTCCAAGCATACTTACCAGACCTTGTTAGGTGCACTCCACCCCCAGTTAGTGCAGAGAGTTCAAAGAGAAGTACCATAAAATAAGGCTGGAAAGGTAAGTTGGAGCCAGATTGTGGTGGTCCTTGACTGTTAGGGTAAACAGTTTATATTTTATCCTAGAGATACACAGGAACCACTGAAGATTTCTGATCAGAGTGGTGTATGTGTGTGTATGACATGAGCAGACCTGTGCATAGGGGCATAAAAATCAGGGGCTGTTGAGAAATCCATTACTACTGCTAAAAAATATTCCGATTGACAGTGTATTAGTATCATAATCCTTTTGCTTGAAGGGCAGCCCATTTTTAAAACTCCACTCTCTGGAAAGTAATGAAGTGCCTGTCTTAGGTCATTGTAAGACAGAAAAGTCATCCTGAAAGCTGAAGAGTTGTCCTTCGTTTTCTCCATCCATTAAGAGAGATTTGGGAGTTTGGGAGATATGTCAGTAGGAAGCTTGGCTTCTGTGGAAATTGCTCTCAGAATAACAGAATGGAGGAGTGAAGCAGCCAGGAGTTTGGGAAGGACAGCATAGCAACACCTCCATAGTCACACCGCAAATTCTAAAAGGGAGATCACATCAACTGTAAGAATGGACACGTTTTTGAAAGGTTCTTTATGGCATCCTTGCATTTTACTCTGGGAGGTTTCAGACAAGTAACTTTTAGACTGCAGTCAGTGCCAAGTTTTTTATTACTCTATTGGAAAAAGATCCAAATTATAGTTATAGCTTATCCCTCGTCCCACCCTGTTCCCTCAGATATCTACTATCTCACTACATGAACTTAGCTTAGCCTTTGCTGTGCTGTGATCATTACTGAAAGCCAGGGAAGGCTGGGAGAATCAGCAATAGAGAAAAAACAGGGGCCATTACAATAGAAACAGAGGGGCTCTTGAATGGCTTTGCATTTTAAGGTGGGGTCAGAAACAAAAGCTGAGAGCAGATAGGTAGCTCTGTGGATAGAGAGTCAGATCTGGAAATCAGGAAGACCTGGATTCAAATTTAACCTCAGACACTTTTTAGCTGTGTGACTGGGCAAATCACTTAACTCTGTTTGCCTAGCCCTTACCACTCTTCTAGAATTAAAACTAAGACACACGCACACACACACTCACGCACACACATAGAAACCACCCGTAAGGGAAGGGAGAAAAAAGAGAGGGTGAGGGAACAGAAATGTTTATGAAGTTCCTGGCATAAACCACAAAGTACTTTCCAAAAAGATAAGCACCTGACTTGGACTTCTGGTTTAGTTAGTGCAGCCATGCCCATGCCATCTTTCTATCTGGGCATGGGTATATTCATCTCTCTTCCCCTGTGGAATGAAGGAGATATGCTAGATAAGACCAGTTGTTTTTTTTTTTTTAATCCAAGTGATGATGCAGAAATCCTAGGGGCTCCTGGGATCTGGTGTCAAACTATATGTGATAGAGTTAGGTTGTTCAGTGGTTAGAGAGCACTGACCTTGGAGTCAGAAAGACCTGAGTTCAAATTCTGCCTCAGGCACTTACGAGTTCTGAGATTCTGAGCAAGTCACTTAATTTCTCTCAACCTCAGTAGTAAAACAAGAGGGATGATTTTCCAACTTTTTGAGTCTCTTCTAGTTCTAAATCTATGATTTGATGACATCCAGAAAACATATAACAAATTAAATTATGACTTTAAAAATTGTCCTGCTTGTCTATGATTCTTTCTGGACTTCCTTTTGCGCTTTTCCATGCATTTAAAAATGTCCTAATTTTGTAGCAATGCTCTATTAGTAATAGTACACAATAGTCAACTATTAAAAATGTATTCATGGAGACTTTTTCTTTCTTTTCTTTTTCTGTTTTTCCTTTTTGTCTACCCAATCACTTTCTTTTCACCTCCCTCCTTCCCTCACTATAAATAAGGCAGCAATCAAACAAACCCTTGTGACCAACATGAATAGTCATGCAAAACACATTTCCACTTTGGCTATATCCAAAAATGTAGGTCTTATTCTACATCTTGGTCCATCAACTCTTGCAGGAAGTGGGTAGAAAGCTTCCTTGTCAGAACTCTGGAATTGTGTGCCCCATCACTGATTTGATTGGAATTCTTAAGTCTTTCAAAGTTTTTTGTTGTTATTGTATAACTCATTCTCCTGCTTTCATTCATTTCATTCTCAGTTTCCCTGAAATTGTACCTTTCATTATTTTTTATGGCACAATAATGTTCCATTATATGCATCTGCCCTAATTTGTTCAGCCATTCTCCAACTGATAGTAACCCCATTAGTTTCCAGTTCTTTGCCACTATGAAAAAAGTTGCTACAAATATTTTGAACATATAAGTCATGGAGAGCCTATTCAAAAAGTTAAACAAGAAAAGAAAATCCGTCCATCAATCCCAGAGTGCTAGACTCTGAAGGTGAATAATTCCATGTTCTAGAGTGGAACTGAAAAGCCCTGAATTCAACCCCAACCATTACTTACCATTCTGATTTTGGCCTTAAGGACAGCATACTCTTCAGCGATGAAGGTCTTGATGGACCAGATATCAGAACCTAGAATCAAGAAGGACTCCATTTATCCTTTAAAGAGCTGTCAGACGAAAATATATATTTTAATGGTACATTAGAACTCAACTTCAAAACATGCAAGTTTGGATGTGGAATGCCACAGGCCAGAGTAGACCGCTGATCAACATGGAGCAGCTGGAAAGGAAGTGATTCATTTTGAGCAGTGGTTGATGAGAAGAGGCCAAGTGACAAGCAATGAGAGGCCCATGGCATATAGGCATCTGAGCCTCATTCCAAAGACTCCTCCTTCAAGTATGCGACATAAAGAAAACTTTCAACTGGGGGGTCAAGCTTTTGGGTCCCATTGGGCTAAAAACATCTCTTTTAAATACAAAGTGCAACGTGGTGTATGTTGTTTGTGCTTCACAAAGTAAGCATGAATGTGGAGACTGTGAAGAAGCCTTCAATATCTGCTAGATTATTGCCACCCACTGAAAAATTTGCTAACAAAAGCAATTTCCAGGTAAAATCACCTCTGAAATAACCTTGTGGATATACATGATATGAGCATTTCCAGGGCCTGAAGGTTGGCATTTGAATTAGTCTACCTGCTTCTGTGGCTTAGACGATGACCCACTAATTGGGGAAGTCAGAGAGCATTGCCTTCCTGGACTGTAGACTAACCCTTACTGCCATTTGAACACAGTGTTGACTTTTTTTTCCTTTTGGTTTGTGTATAATTTAGTGTTCATCCTATAGCAGACACTAAAATGCATTGTTTAATTATCTGAGCTCAACATACCATTTTATAATTCATTAGTCAGTTGTTCTTTGCAAAAGCTTTTTTCTTATGAAACGAAAAGCAGGAATCATACAACCAGACTATTTATCTCTCTTTAGGGGCTGGGGGTTAATATCTGATAGCTCATAACATCTTTATTATAATGCATTTATAATGATTTACTGGAATCACTCTATGGCTAAGTATCTAATGTCAAACCCTGGATCTGGCATGAAATAAAATGCCTTATCCTTGGGTAGCTCTAGGGAAAATAAGACCTAGCCCAATATTTTCTGTGTAATTCCACAAACTATAATAAGGGTAGGGGTAATTGCCTTAATGTCAATTAAGCTATTAATAATGCCCATCTTGTCATTCCTAAATGTAGCAGTCTCTCCTACATATATTACTGTCCCCTGTTAAGACTATACAGAAATGAGATCACAACTTATCTGGACCTTGAAATCTGGCTGACAGCCAGTTTTATCTCTTCCTTGTAATGGAATTTGTTCATGTGTTATGTGTGAGAAAAGTTCCACGTAGATATATAAACATATGTGTGTGTTGATCTTGGCTATAGATATAGTGATGTCAGAAATAGGAATGAATCCATAGTGTTTCCAATTCAATATGCTCATTTTATAGGTGAGGAAACTGAGGTTCATAAACCATAGTGAGCCAGTTTCAGATGTCCCTTATTGCTGCCATTGCTTTGCCTGGTCTAAAAGTCCCTGACTGATGGAATGAAGGTGTACCTCTCCAGAACTACTACAGCAAAGGAGACATTGTTTAATAATATTCATTAAAATTATAATTTATGTTGATTTTACTATATGGATTCTGCCACATAGAAAAGTTTGAGGCATAGTTTAGTGGTCCTCGAACTTTTCTACAGTGGTAGAATTTTCCCATTTAAACAAAATGTTGGTAGAATCCTATTTATAGTAAAATCATCTTAAATTATTATTTTAATTAATATTATCAAACAACATAAAATTTTATTTGATAAAAAACATGTTTAGTTTCAGGGTTCCTTGTAGGATAGTTTAAGAAACACTAGCCTAATGTATTGTAATATACATAGCATATAGACACAGTTTTGCTCTTTGATGATCTTTGATGATCAGCAACACTGATGCTGAAAAATAGAGAAAAACACACAAAATTTGATTAATATGCATTTAGAGGAAAGGGATCAGAGGTTAGTGCAGACATTCTTAGAGAGTAACTCAAGACCAAGGATATATCTGATGTGAGAAGATGGGGGAACAGAACAATAAATGTTTCCCAGGCAGCTAGAGAAATGTGATATTCTCCTGGAATAGTGAAAGAATTGGGATGGATTTGAAGTTAGAAGACCTGGGTTTGACTTCCAGCTTTGTTATTTGACACCTGGGCAACTTTTTCTAGAAAGACCTCAAATTGCTCCTTGGTTAGAAGAAAAACCTGGAAATGAAAAGGATGTCTAATGATTGAGGAAGAGATAAGTTTTGGTATATAAGTGTGATAGAGCATTCTTGTAAGAAATTAGGAAGTAGATGATTTCAAAAAGTCATGGAAAATCATATGAACTGATATTGAGTGAAACGAGCAGAAATAGAATAATTTATGAATAAGATCAGTTTTGAGGAATTTTATAAAATGATGGAGCATGAAATGAGCAAAATCAGAACACATAATACAATAACAATACCATAAACACAAACAGTTCTAAAAGCTATAAGAACTCTGATCAATACAATCACCATCATGATTCCAGAAAATCAATGATTAAACACACTATCCATTACAGAAACATGACAGACTTTGAGTAAAGAAGGAGATATATATGTATTTGTATGTAATCATTGGAGAATTTGTTTTGCTTAGATATGACTATTTATTGGAAGAAATTTGTTTTTCATTTGTGTTTCTCTCCCCCTGTTCCCACCCCTGTTAGGCAGAGAGAGAGTAAAAGGAGAGAAAATAGACTTATAGACTTCTGTCAATTTCTTTAAATGAGAGAGGCAAGGAATTGCTACAGATGCATAGTATGGGAAATAGAGCTGGGAAATGTATGGATTTTTAAATGAGTTAATTATATTATTAGTTTTTCTTAACTTTTTTACTGTTAGGAGAGATTTCTCACAAAGTGGGACTATATATGAATATATATGTATATATATATAATATAAAAACAAAACATGTCAATAAAACCTAAAAGAATATAAAATAAAGAGATTGAATGAGATTATCTCTTAGATCTCTTCCAAATCCAAAGCTATAGTCCTCTGATGGGATGCCCAGAGTACCAACTCTGAGCTCCGTATTATCCAGCTAAGGAATCCATAGTTAAATCAAGCCAACAAGCAAGCATTTATTAAGTGCTTGGTAGGAATCAGGCGCTGTGCTAAATGCTGAGGACCAGAACTTCTACCCAAGATAGTTCCTCCTCCCCATCCACTTCCATCTGCCCCTGTTGGCCATCTTGGTAAAGTGAACCTCTTCTTGATGATACATAAAGCTCATTAATTTGTCCCAAGAAAGCTTCTGGTGTGGCAGTTTAATGACAGAAACCTGTTTTAATGCAAATAGACACATAATCCCACTAAGCCACAGGAGGGTATAAATTTAAAACAATTGCTGGGAAGTGACACCATAGTTTAATAAGATAGAAGGCTAGTCCATAGATCCTGGTGGGCTCAAGGGACTGCAGTTGAATGCCCAGCCCTGGTGGTGTCAGAAAAGCAGATGGTTACTATGGTGATGAAAAACTGCGCCTGTGCGGGGACTGGGGAGGTCTCAAGGAACTGTTTTCAGGTGGTAGAGTTCTGTTAAATGTTTGTGTCGTGTGTGTGTGTGTGTGTGTGTGTGTGTGTGTGTGTGTGTGTGTGTGTATGTGTGTGTGTGTGTGTGTGTGTGTGTGTGTGTGTGTGTGGCGGGGCTGGGGCTATGGTGCTGAAAGACAGGGAGTGGTGGAGAGTGTAGAATTGTTCTCCAAAGTGGGTTGCCCTTTCGGACAAAGGGTGGGTGAAAAAGTGCCCGAGATCCAGGAGGCTATTTTCTGTTCTGAAATGTGATGAACGTCTGGCCCCGCCATGTCGCCATCAGGAAGAATAAGTTCCGGCCCACCACAGTCTCGGCAGGGTAACCCACGTATCCCAGCGGGTGAAGGAGGAAAGCATAGCAATGGGGGAGTAGATGGGAAGGAGAATGAAACCTGAATTGTTTGTGAATACTGGTTATATTATAATGCTGTACAGCACTACATCATTCTCCAGAGAGCCCTGAATAAGGTTATTATAGGTGAAGTCATTTTTGTAATAAAGTTGGCTGTAGCTCTGGGTCATAAATCATGGGTTCTGGGTACTAAAAAATTACTAAACATGCCTCTGTTACCACACACTGTCCTCCTTTTAAATACTTTGATTTTACTACAAATCTCCCATTGACTGGAAGTGGGGGGGGGGGGTGGGAAATAGAGAGAATGAGGAAATGATTCCCTTCGTCGTCTGTCGTCTGTAGCAGCTAGCCTGCATCTGTGCAGCCCAGAATGATTTCCTGAGGTGTGATGTTATTTATGGCGTGCTTTCTCTATCAAAAAGGCAAACAGCATCCCTGGTGACCCCGAAGCATTTGCATCATTGCTTCTCCCGCTAATTGATTCATCCCCTGGAAGGACCCAAGACGGGCAAGCTGTTAGCTGGACACACTCTTCCTGCTGCTGATTCTGGAGATGAAAGAACCTAATAAGCAGAGATGTTAATAAAATTGTTAAATGTCAGATCTGCAAAACTCCCACTCGCTCCTGAGTTCATCAGCCATTCTGGAATGATGTAGTCAAATACCATCTCCTCCCCTTGTCCTTTTTTTTCTTTTCAGTCTAAACTCCATAACCTTTGTTAAGTAAGGAGATTAAGAAGTGTTATTAACAACACGATTGTTTAATTCCTTTCATAACTTCTTCCTTTGGAAGAAGAGTCCAGCCCTGAATGAAAATGAATATTATCCTATGAAGTGCATTTCAGATGTAATAAAGCAGAAAGGTACTACTGGGCCCGATGGCAGTCATAAGAGGGAACAGAATGTGGATTTCTATAGCTCAGTGCCTGCAAAGCAGAAAATGAAGATTGTAAAAACGTCACATAAAGAAAAAATGCACAGTGGGTTCGTTTTGCGATGCCCATAATTCAGTAATGCCTTTAAGTAGCTAGAAGAAATATAATAAATGTTTTTCCACAACATTGATCATACTGTATCAGAGGAAATATTAGTGTGCAGGGAGCCATGATTATACTGGTAGTAATTCTCAGTGCAGAAAACTACTGGAAGATGGGACCCTTTATAGGCTGAACTTTTATTGGCTGCAGTTATTTACCTTTAAGAATACGCCTAATACATTGTCCTATAGCTAAATATTTTTGTGAAAATTCAAACCGGCACTGTCCGTAAATCAGAAACCCCACCACCATTTTATAGAATTTATTTTTTTCCTACCGATGCTCTGATATGTTCCAGAATACAAAAACCAGCCAATTGACCATGTCAACATTCTAGAATGCCTGTAAAACAAATTCTTCTGCTTTCTGAGGCTAGAATGGGAGTGGACAGGTTTATTGCATGTGAGTCCATACAAATGCCACCTGTAAATACAACCTTTCTAAAGAAAGTAAATGGATTATTAGATTATGTATTTCAGTTAAGGATCCACCTTGATCTGTAGTCTGGAGAATGATGTGTATGGAATTCTATGGCTTTACTACCTTGCTTTGGACCCATTGAAGAAATTTTTAGAAAGCAGAAAATGTAAAAGCATGTTCTTTATTTATGAAGAAAGGAAAGGTATTGATTCCTCCTCCCAGTCTCTTGCTCCTCAGACTGGCAGCAGCTGGTAATGCTATGGAGACAGGAATCTGGATGGGAGAGACCTTTGTGTTTTCCAGAGTTCAGTCATCGCTCTTTCCCCTCCGTCTATGAAGAAACCTTGGAGATAGGCTCGGAAAGCCGTCCAATCAGCCTTGCCTGGAAGCCAGATAGGGCGAGCACAGCCAAGCATGTGCAGAAGTTGAAGGAGAGGTAGAATAAGGCAAGGGGGCTCTCCAAGGAATTCCTGAGAAAGGCTCCCATGATGTATATATGGAAAATATTTGATACGAGAGGAAGAATTATATACTCACTACCTTAAGAGTAGCAAAAGAAACAAATATCTTCTAGTTCAAATCTGTTTGCCCCATTTTACAGGATGTTTGTTTGTATCAATTAAAAGGGAAACACTTTACAATAGCCTTTGTTAAATCTAATGGCTTGATATGCTCAGTCCCAAAGCATATCAACTCTTAATTCTCCCTAAAAGAAATGGGAACGACTTTTGGTATGGAAGATGATGATTTCTCCTAGCTTGCCGATACTCTTGTCAATCAGTCATCTATTGCGAGCATTTATTAAGTGCCTACCCTGAACTCAGCACTAGACTAATGGATGAGGATACAATGGAAGACAAAAGATAGTTCCTGCTCTGGAGCAGTCCACAGTCTAATGAGGGAAATGATAGAGAAACAACTATATATAAATAAGATATATACGGGATAAATTGGAGATAATCAAAAGCAAGAAAGCATTAGAATTAAGGGGGAACAGGAAAGAGCTCCTGTAGAAAGTGGTTTTAGCTTGGATCTCCAGGGAATCCGCAAACAGAGATGAGTTTGTCTTAAGGCAAATCACAAGGGTAAAAAATATATGTCTTTGTAGTTTAACCAATTTCTCGTGATTTCTACCTTTCTGCTTCTCATTGTTCAATAGGGGTACATGCAACTGAAGACCATTTTGGACAGATTTTGTGTGTGTTGTAGAGAGGACCTATGTTGAGTCTTCAACACTGTTCAGTCATTCTACACTAAAAGATTTGGAATGGAAGGAGAAGAGGGAGCATCCGCGTTGTTCTATTTTATGTTAACATACCTTTTAAAAAAAATTAGAAGAATCAGAACAGAATTCTTTTTTAGAAACCTTGAAGATTAGGAAATCATGAGGAAGAAGATGGCTGTCTCACTGAAAACATAACAGCTCAGAAACAGGTGAGCAGACATCTAGGTCACTCATTTTTCAGAGTAATCATTAGTGACTGACCTAGAGTATGAGCTTTCTACTCCCAGGAATGTCCCTAAAGAATGCTCAGGCCATCACCAAAAAGCACTTAGCAAACATCTCATTGCATTATGCTTACTGCTTTTAGCTCTCATTGGGAGTTGCTGGACTTATGACCTCTGAATTATTCTTTGAAAACAAACATTGATTAACCCTATCTTGCTTAGGTTGACTATCATTTGAGTGTGAGGGAAGAACAGAACACTTTCAGTTAGATGGTCACTGTTTTTTTAGAGAATTTGATTCCTTTGAATGCGAGGAAAGGAAGCTAATATACTCATTTCCCACATATGTTTTCTTTTTCATTTAAACCCTTACCTCCTGCCTTGGAATTAATACTATTTATTGGTTCAAAGGCAGAAGAGTAGTAAGGGCTGGGCAATAGGGGTTAAGTGACTTGCCCAAGGTCACATAGCTAGGAAGTGTCTGAGGCCAAGTTTGAACCTAGGACCTCCATTTCTGGCTCTTAATCCACTGAGCTACCCAGCTGTCCCCACCCACATATATTTTCACTTTAATGGAACATTGGTAAAATTTAATTTAGGTCAGTGAGTAGGACCTATTTTCTCTCCCCTCTTTTTAGCCTTTAGAGCATAGCCATGAAAATTGGAAAGTCTAACTCATAACTCATCTCTAAGGACAGTCACCCTCATAGATGCCACATTTCCAGGAAAAATTTCTGAGCAAATCTTTGGTGTTTAAGGAGGAAGCATGTGTGGTGGGTAGAATCGGGACTCAGAAGGACCTGTCTTGCTAACACAGGCAAATCATTTGACTTCTTGAAGACTTGATTCCACTATTTGTAAAATGAGGAAACTATAGTCTGCACAACAAGAGTACCTGCAAACTGCAGAAAATACCTGTAATTCCTGTTTCACAGGATTATTGTGAAACTCCAGAAAGATCATGTATGTAAAGGGTTTTGTAAACATTAAAGCACTGTATTGGGTGTCCCAAAAGCCTTAGTGAGTGAACTATATAAGTGCCTTTTACATAGCTGATGATTATTTACCTCTCGAAGTCAGAAAGTAGCATTCCACGTTAGTTACAACATGATCTGAACCCTTAAACTCTCTTCATAGACCAAGAAAGCAGAGAAATCACAAGACATTCTTGTTAATGTGTTTAAAACTTTTATATAGCTCACTACTCAAGGACAAACACTTGGAATTACCTGAAGTAACCGCTAGATGTCAGTGTTGCATATGCCTGGTCATTAAAAAAAAAAAATCCCTACTACTAAAAGATGGCAGGGTAGAATTGCCATCTTCAGGGCTACTCTGGGTGCCTATTGGTGGTACATGACTTCTTAATTGATCAAATTCTGTGACAATAAGGTGAGTCTCTTTTCATCAAATACAATCAGCTAAAATGTAAGTAGGTACATCTATTAGAAATCCTTCTCAACTCCAGAGAGTGAACCTCCCAGTATCTTTTTCTTGCCTAGCCAGAGAAGGGTGACAGGTATTTTTCATTAGTTCAACACCAGGCATTAATTATAAGTAGCACATTTCTGGGTACCAAGTGGGGCGAAGCAAAAATATAACCATAAAATACCTTGGATTTATATACCACCTTTCCCCCAAAGAGTTGAAAGCACTTTCCTATCTATTAGCTCATCTGTCCTCAAAACATCTCTGTGAGGTTACCTGCTTTACTGCCTTTATGAGTCAAAGTTGACCCAATGGAATAAGTAGGAATGAAGTAATTATTTGTGCTGGTGTTCTGAAAGTAGATCATGAGCAAATAGCTAAATTGAGAAAGAGAGAGAGAGAGGAGGAGAAGGAAGAGGAGGAGGAAGAGGAGAGAGAGAGAGAGAGAGAGAGGGGGGGGGGGAGAGAGAGAGAGAGAGAGAGAGAGAGAGAGAGAGAGAGAGAGAGAGAGAGAGAGAGAGAGAGAGAGAGAGAGAGAGAGAGGGAGGGAGGGAAGGAGGGAAGGAGGGAGAGAGATGAGGGGGGAAAGACTGCTTTGAATGGAAATAGTTCAGTGTTTTTCAAGAATTCATTTGAAAATTTTAGACAGTTTGCATACTTTCCAGTTCCTTTCTTAACTCACAGAAACTATGAACATCCTGTGAAGTTTTACATTATAGAGAAAGCATTTGGAGACTTCTACCCCTGTAAAAGAGGCGTGTCTATAAACCTCTGGTTAAAAAATACAGGGACCAGAGTAGAGTCTGAGAATAGTAATGGGCTAACCAAGTAAAACAAGTCACTTTGCTTACTCTTCAGATAGAAATCACCAGAAGTCTCATTGAAGCTGCTATTATTAACTTTGGTCTCTTTTTCTTGGAATCTTGGGGTTGTTCTCTCTGACTTCCTCATATTTGGAGTTTAGAGCCATTCTTAGAAGACGATTGGCCTAGATTTTAGCTAGGGGGATTACTTTCAACTCTTGTAAATTATCATAGAGTTCTTTTGCCTGCCGTCTATGGAGTGCTTTGATCCAAAATTTTAGTCATTGTTTCCACATTTAGGGGCTGGAATGAACATCAAAGAAGTGGGTTACGGAATTTACTGAATGCCAGAGAAGTACAATAACATACAGAGGATATAAGCAAATCCCAGTGGCAAAATTGGCTGCCAAATCTTGCACATAATGGAGGTCCTAAAGTGACAGTCTATCTTTGACAAGTGCATAATGATATCAATGCCAAGGGAAGGAACTAGCATGCTGAAAGGTGAATAAAGGAGTTGGGAACAATTCACTGCACTTACACATTTCCTCAGTGTGTTTTCACACAACAAGGAAAGCAGATGACACAAACGCATTAGCTAATCAGTGGAAGGGGCTATAGCGTGCCAGGATTTTTATATCAACCTGGCTCTTGCCCTGGATCCAAAACCCATAGTTGAAAATGGAATGTGATTAGAAATCATTCATCTTCTAGGGGAAAAATTAGGAACAAGTAAAGTGAAAATGGCTCACTTGTTTTTCCTTGGATGTTTCAGATTTTAATACCCATATGTTGTTTGTGATAAGCACTTCTCCTCCCAGGGCCAATGCATTCCAAAATACCCTAGCTAGTTCACAGAATGAAGTGGAGGGGAGTTCATTTGTATCTGCTGCCTTTGTGCAAATATGGATTAATTTTGGTTAATTTTAGTGGGTGCAAATAAAGTAAAATGCAAAGAACCAAAACCACTAAAACCAGGCTATTGTGCAAACCTCTAAAATCCTCCTCTTCAAGCTCTTTTAGGTTTTATTTTTTGAAATAAAAACAGTAAAATGACTGTAAAAAGTTTTCAAAAGCTTTGACATTGTGAGCAGTTGCTAACCAAGACTATTCCCTGAGCTGCTAAAAGAATTTGGATGTCATTCTAGAATCCATAATTGCTTCTTGGTACCAGCTATAAATATTTTATTTCTGAAGGTGGTTTTATAAGGATAAGAATCCTGTTGTATGTGGCTCTTGTCTCTATTGCCTGTTATCTATGTCGAAGAGGTTTCCAGCGTTGTCATATATGCCAGTGTTTAAGGGCAAAGGCAGATAGATCTCTTGTCTTCAAACGAGAGTGGAGATGGTGCACTATTTATAATTGTATCTGTGGGGCCTAGTCTAATGCCTCGCTTGGAGTAGTTGCCTAATGCTTGCTTGTTCATTGGTTGATCAACTCAAACTGCAACCTTCAAGCCAGTAAGATAAGGACACAGACTTTTCCAAATCCCCCCACCTTTTTATTTAATTTTAATTTTAATTTTTTATTTATTTGTTACATTAACATTCTCAGGTATCTCCCTCCCTCTCTTCCCTCCTGGAGGTACTAGAGAATTTGACAAAAAGATATATGTATATGTATATATATATATAAAACTATATCTTGTTTATTTCTAATTTTTAGTTCTTTCTCTGAAGGTGGACAAACAAATTATTCTTCAAACTATATATATATATATGTGTGTGTGTGTATATATATATATATATATATATATATATAATGTTCTCTTGGTTCTGCTCATTTCACTCTTCATGATTTCTTTGGTGAAACTATTTAAAGACAAAAGTCTGAGGGCCTACATGTACGCAGATATGGTCCACAGGTTACATGTCCCCATCTCATCGGGAAGAAACTGCTGACTAATTTTTTTTAAACCCTTACCCTCTGTCTTGGAATCAATACTGTGTATTGGCTCCAAGGCAGAAGAGTGGTAAGGGCTAGGCTATGGGGGTTAAGTGACTTGCCCAGGGTCACACAGCTGGGAAGTATCTGAGGCCAGATTTGAACCCAGGACCTCCCATCTCTAGGCCTGGCTCTCAATCCACTGAGCTACCCAGCTGCCCCCTGCTGATTAATTTCTAGGAAGAGTAAAAGGTGTGGGATGATTTTCTTCAGCGCCTCTGGAGTAAGTTCCAAATACCCAGTTCCAAATCCAGTGAGCCATAACTAGAAAGTTAAGACTAACCTGCTTGAGGAAGTCACTTCCCTTTGAACACAAACGTCACCCACTGTTCTACTTTTTCCATCTCTGCCGTGGCCTTTAATGACTTCTGGTGCTATATAATATTGTGATATAATATAATAAATAATAATTTGGATGAAAGATCACTTGGAGGAATTTTCTATCTCTTTTCTTATGAAGATTATTAAGGCTCTGAATAAAAAGAAGTTATTTTCATTGTTTCAGACTTCTTAATGAAGTAACTAAGTGACTAGGAATGCTTAAGAATGCCCAAAAGGGCATTCAACTAACTGAATATATACACCATGAATTTCTTGTGTTTAAATATTATTATTTATGAGCTAATTTAATCAGTGTAGCAAAATATTGAGTAGGTGACAGACTGAAAATGATGGCTATATTATGGTTTTTGCCATGCAGCTGGATAAACATATTCAATGACAGACCTTGGTCAAACCTGCAGAGATGTTCTTGATGATGGCATGAATAAATATGAGGTGCTGGTTACTATTCAATGTGTTCTAGGTCTTGAGCAAAACCAGGTGAGTTTGGGCTGGAAAAACGTGGAAGAAACAATGTAAGCATGTTGGGGTTATGTAAACCTGGAGAGTCTTTCTCTCCTTTCCCAGCTGTTTTGCTCCAACATTTTCATTTACATCAGCAAGAGCTCTGTCATGTTTTATCTGCCATACTTTCACTGCAATACTAGGAATCAATTAAAACCCAGCTGGTTGGGAGTTTGTGGTGGGTACTCCAACATGTGGGGAGGAGGAAGGGGGTGGGAAGGACTTTGGGCTTGTTACCAAGAGCTTATCCAAAAGATTCCTCTTTAAGAACTGAATCCAATCCACATTAAAAATGCATTGCTTAAATTGCTTATGTTTGCATCCCAGTTGAGCATAGGTTTTGATTCTCTCCAGGAAGGAAGGTATGAAAAGTAATTGTTTCATAGCCATTTTTGAAGAGAGGAGCTATGGCACAACTGTGTGATGCAGTGTTTTCATCTCTGCAAATGGACTCAGAATCAATTGGGATCGTGGAGGGGTATTGCTTTTGTTTGGGAATTTTATTTCACAAAGTTCCTTGCTTCAGATGTTGTCACCTGACTTTTTAGGGTATACTCGGAAACTATGGAAGAAGCCAATATGGAAATGCAACTCATTTCTACTGAAGGGTCTGACATTTATGATACATGAAACTGTTTGGGGCATAAAAAAATGAGTTTCCTTCAAACAGAATTTTCCTACCTGTAAAATAAGGATACAATACTACTGTTACTATATAACTTGTAAAATAATTGCAAAGGTAAAATTCGATAATTAAATGAGTTTGAAAAAATTAATACAGCCTCATCCCAACCTCCCTTTCTAGCCCCAATGAGGCTCTTCTCTCCCTCTGTTGTTCTGGATCTAGACAAACTAGACTTCTCTCTGTTTCTCACATGTTGTACTTCACATATATGTCTTTGAAATGGCTATTCCCCAAACCCATTCCTTCTAACTTCCATCTCATAGAATCTTTTTGTTCCTTTAAGGTGCACCCCAAGTACGACTTTCTGCATAAACGCTTTCCTGATCTCTCCAACTAGTGCCCTCCCTCCTAAGCCAACTTGTATTTAAAATTACTGTATTAGGAATGATACTGTGGAGATTTTCTAGTTGTAATAACTGAGATACTCTGGCTGACTAGAGAGTCACTAGGGGACACCTCAGGGTGCCTAGTTGTAATGGAGATAGAAATACTTCTGAGAGACAGAGAGATGCTACTAGAGGGAATACTCTGGGGTTGCCTATTGATCACTACTGATGGCTAATAGATCAAAATATTTCCTACCCTCCACCCTTCACTTCCCAATTTTCCACCCACACCCTCCTGCCACCCTTCCTCTCCCCCCTGTTAGTCAAGTCACCTTTCTATGTAACTCAAAGGTGAACTGTGAGGTTTAGAGAAGATACTTCCCCACACACACACACACCTTTCTCAGGTAAGGAGGTTTATTGGGAAAAACAGGACAAGGATGGAAATTGAGGTGAGAGGGGTAGGGTTATCCCTAATCTATAAGGAGGGTTAGGAAGATTTTGGGAAATGTCAGTCCTGTCACAGCTGTGACACAAAAATCTGTCAGGGAGATGGGAGGACAACTGTTTAATCTTCTTTCTTCTTCCTTCAAACTCAAATCTCAAATATACAATCAGTTCTTCACACCCTAAGCCTCCAACAAAAGTTAATTTCTTCTCAGCCTAGCTCTAGAAGCCCCCCCCCCCAAGGGTCCTTCAGCCTAGGACAGAAGGTAACAGGGGTCCAGTTCAGAGCTTCTTCCCCCTTCAGCCTGGCTTGACTCTCCAACTGTCTTTCCTGGGAACATTCTATTTGCAATGTTCATTCTTGATTGATAGCTGAGGTCCTTTACTTTGTTTTGCATGCATGAAATTCTCTCTTCCTTCATGCCTCTTCCATAATACTTTTTATATATTTGTATTTATTCAGTTAACATTTGTGTTGCACACATTTTTATATGTGTATGTCACCTCCTCCATTAGAATGCAAGCTCATGAAGACTAGGGATTGTTTCACTCTTTATCTTTGAATTCCTCATCACTTTGTACAATGCTTGGAACATAACAGGTGCCTAATTAATGCCTATTCATTTATTGCTATATTAAATATCAAAATTTGTCAAATACTACTTCAGAGTCTAAAAATTCTAAGTTTAATAGAATAGTTTGATAGAATACCATCTATTGCCTGTTTCAGTTGACAATTCCCAGTTGGGTTATCTTGGTTGGGTTCTCCAGACTCAATTCCTGGCCTACCTCAGGCTATGGCATTTACGCTGTCCTTCCAGTTTTCTCTACTTTTCTAGAACTCAACTGTCATTCATCTGATGCATGGGTCATGCCAGGGCCCTTCTGCCTTGCCAGAATCACAGCCCCATCTGATCATATGGCCATGCACATCTTGGCATGACAGGTTAATATTCTATAATATATCAAGAACAGTAAGTAAAAGCTTATCTTAGATCTAACCAAAATAACCTGCTTTTCAAAAATGTTTTGTACAGAAACATGTTGCTGTTAAAAGGACCTAAAATTTATGAATGACCAAATAAGGCCCTTTAGCTGATGCTGAAGGTAAGAAGAATTGGGTAGACCAAAATTGTATGTCTAGATTGCAAAATTTATTACAATGATAGTGTCTTCACATTGCAATCTGGAGCCTCTTCCAGGGATCTGTAGAAGGTGGAAGACATCACCAGCAAGAGCTTAGAAAGAGGACTAGTCAACAGCCTGGTAACTGGGTTAGCAGCATGTGGCTCAGTTTTTAAGCCCCCTCCTGTCTCTGAGTGACTTTCTCAACAGTATTTGGCTTCACATGTGGAAGAAACAAGGAGAAGATAATGAAGATAGGGGAGACTTCAAAAGGAAACATGTCATAACATTTCTGGACCTGGAGACACCTCCAGATACGTGGAAAACAGACTCTGACTGCCCTCGGTTTTATATCGGATTCATATTGTGACTTTGGCCAAGTTGTTTTTACTCTTCTGTCTATACCTGAATTTCTACACCTCTAGCTTTTATACAGACTGTGAAACAATGACTTCATTTGAAAGGGGGCATTGTGTTCATGAGGAAAGGATTCCCTAAGCTTTGGGAATAATTAGGGCACAACTCCTGTGGGCAAGAATCATGGCTTTGGTATGTTCCCTGTATCCAGAGCACACGATGAACACTCAATAAATATTAATTGATTATGATTAAGTGATTACATCTTATTAGTTATTTTTTATTCCCAGAGCCCCAAACTACTCTTTGTGGGTAGAAGAGACTTTCTGGAGTGGGAAGAGAATGTCTCCTTCCCTTCCCAACAGCCAAGGGTTCTGCCTGGTCCACTGAGCTCAGGCACCATTTTGTCTGCCAAACCCTGAGTGGGGCGTGGGCTGTGGAGTATGACAGAAGAAGGAGCTAGTCTTCAGTCAGGATTCTCCAGGGTGCACTCTTTAGCTTCCTACGCTAGCTTCCCAAAACTATGGAACTAAAAAATCTGTATATGATTAACTGCCTTCCTGCCCACCCTGCTGCTGAGCTGGGAGTTTGGCTGGAAACAGCCAGGGTAGCTTGAGTTGTCTTTGAGATTATAGGATATCCTCCCCCAGCCTCCACCCCCATCATTCCATCCTGGAGATAGTACATTCCTGGGGAAGGAGGAGAGAAAAGGTTAAATCATATTGTTGCATTTGTTGGTAAAATAGGACCATGGATAACAAGTAGTAACCAAGCACCTCTAGTCCTGAAGCATATTAGGGCCTGATCTTGGCAACACAAGACAATGAATGACACAAAAGCTTGTTTGAATGGATACCGAATGACATGAGTCATATAGACTGAAGATAGCAATAAGATAAACAAAAAGACTGCTCAAAGGAAGCCTAACCCAGCAACTAAGATGACCCATCTTGCTCCTAGATGAAAGATCCTGAGATGGGTTTCCTTCTCTCTGGAGAGAGCGAAGAGAGAGTAGGAGTGGAAGGGTGACTATTATGGCAGCATTGCTTTGGCTTTTGACTTTTGCTTAGCCATTTTCCTTTGTTAAAACGATGGTTTCAGTGGGGGAATGTTTATATCCAAAAATGACTGGGCTATAATAAAAGACATCAACATAACCTATTTTTAAAAAAAATTAATGTTGATTTAGACAACTATATAAACTAGGGGACAGCAAATCCCTAGTTGCTCATGGGCTAACCCTTATCTACCTCCTGTTTTCGTACCACTGGAGAGCTAAGAATGGTTTTTCCGTTTTAAAATAAAGTTTTATTGTGTTTTAAAATGCAACAAATATTCTTAGCTCCCAGGCTATACAGAAATGGGTAATAAGTTGGATTGGCCCTTGGAGGCTAGAGTTTGCTGATTCCTGGTATGGACCATTGACTCTATTCTGGGTGGCATTCCTGATTTAAGTTGGGGACCTAGGTCATACATATATAGTAACTTGCCTTAGATGATAGAATTTATCCTAGTTTCATGCCTGAGCATTTTCAAACCAAATCTCCCAAAATGAAAATAGAAAAATCAGAATAAAATTATATTTTAGTCTAATGATTTTTTTCCATAGGTGGTAGAGTGAATAGAGGACTGAGTTTAGAATCAGAAAGACTGATCCATATAAGTTCAATCCAGCCTCAGACACTTTCTAGATGTGTGAACCCAGGAAAGTCACTTAATTCTGTTTATCTCAATTTCCTCATCTGTAAAATGACCTGGAGAAGGAACTGGCAAATCAAGCCAATATTTTTGCCAAGAAAACCCCAAATAGGATCAGGAAGAGTCAGGTACAGCTTTAAAACTACTCACTCACTTTTGCCCTGCATCTAGTATCCAAAACCCAAGTCCTTTGTTTCTGGAGAATGTGCAAAGTCCCCATTGAGTGTATTCAGATTTGGATCCTGTATTGCCTGTAGAGGGGGAGGCTTATTAACACTCTTTTTGGGCCACCTGGGGAAATGTGGCATCCTGACTCTCCCCTGCTCTTGTTCCTTTGGCACCACTGGGACACAATCACTTGCCCAAGTGAGCCTACTCCCTGGAGAGTGTTCCATGAAGGAGACCACAAATAGAACTGGTAGCAAACCTCAGGATATACCTGGAAAGCAAAATGTACTCATTGTTTTAAGTAGCAATTAAAAAAAATTACTTCATAACTTGTGGTAAGTTGAACTACTTTAATTAAGTATATCCACAAGGCACAAATGTATTCTTAACAGAAGGATGACTATTGTTTACTTTTCCACTGATTTTTTACAACAGTAAGTCATCATGTGAGAATCTTTCTTCCCCTCTGTTGGTTATTATATATGTTCCTATGTAAGAACTAGAATATAAATACCTCGAAGGCAGGAACTGTCTAAAAATCACTACTAAGTGTTAATTCTAAGGCAGAAGAGCAGTAAGGGCTAGGCAATTAGGGATAAGTGACTTGTCCAGGATCACACAGCTAGGAAGAATCTAGGTCATATTTGAATGCAGGAGCTATTTTCTCCAAGCCTGACTCTCTATCCACTGATTGTCCCTGTAATCTTTTTTTTCCCCACCATTGCCTAGTACCTTGTATATGACAGGCACTTACTAAATGCTTATTGGATTGTATTTGATTGAACTGGATTGAAGGGAAGAAGATATTTTGTTGGCTTTGGAGTTAGATGATCTAGTTTCAGATCCCATCTCTGCTACTTATTAATTCATTTCAATTCAGTACAATAAACATTTTCTAAGTGGCTTGTCAGGCACTGTGCTAAGCTCTGGAATTACTGTATTATCTCACATCACCTTGAATAAGTCACTTAACCTTCACTCAGTTCCTTATCTGTTAAACTCCAGCGAAGAGTGTATCTAGTGCTGGATTTAGAGTCCAAAAACCCAAGTTCTAATCCAGCCTCAGACCCTTGCTGGCCCCATGTTCCTGGGCAAATCACTTGGCTTTTCTAAGCTTCGGTTTTCTTATTTGCAAAATGAGGGAGTTAGACTCAATGGAGCCCAAGAGCCTTCCCAGCTCCAAATCTGCTGTCTTATTGAGTTGTATGTGCACAAATTCCAGGGTTGGTCTTGGAGCCTCAAGGTGAACGGAAACACACGGGATTCTTTATGGCTATTATAAACCCTGGCTGAAGCACCACCACAAGAGGGCAGTGAATCCAATAAAAGGCCAGGTATTTCCCTCTGATGGAATGCAAAGCTTTCTTCACACACCTGTGCTTTCTGGAGGAACATTAGGGACAATTACTGTGCCAGAGCTCATCTGCTCTGTCTGGTCATAAGGGGAATTGAATCTTGAGCTTAGGCCTCATAGACAGTAGAGGAGGGCTTCAAGTATCCTAAATTCCACGCTCATCATTCGTACAGCCAGGAATGACAAAGAACGGTGTGCTGGGTGTTTAGATAGATGCACAGGTGTGGGAACAGTTTGTGATAGGCATGTTTATAGCAAATAAACATATTGGATGATAGACTGTAATCAACTATATAAACAACTTTAAAATTGTCTATACTTCATATCTCCAGTACTTGGTTTTGTTAATCATATGTCTTCCCTGACAGCAATTAAATAACCTTGAGAGAAACTGTACACCTGCTGTCTCTCCCTTGGGGATGCTACATCTCTTTTGTGAATGACATAAGCACTCCATAAAAAATAACCATCGAGTCTAGTGTGGAATCACATCTGAAGATGCATTCCATTTCTCTCTCGTACAATTGGAAGGCACAGTTTAACGTAGCTAATATGTTGGGTGGACCCTCTATTGCAAGGCATTCCTAGAGGGGTTGGGGCACAAATAGGATCTAATGGAAGGAGATCCCACCCCCCACCCCCAGACCAAAAGGGCTCAGTGTTAATCAGCAGCCCAAGTTGATCCTTCCTACCTTTTCACGCCCTTGATCCCAGCCTAACAATTATTTCTGGATTCTTTGAGTCATCTGCGACCTTCTCAGCTCTCCTTCTATCTATCCTGATTGAAATCTAGAATAATCTAGATAAATGAAAACTATCCTGATTAAAATATACAAATATCCATTTTCTTTTCAGTTCAACCTAAAGTTGGGACTTGCAAAAGCAAAATACTTCAAATTACTTTATTTTTAAATTTTTTAAAAAATTATTCAATTAAAAATATTTTCCCATGTTTATATGATTCATTTTCTTTCCCTACCCCCTTCAGATCTGACAAGCAATTCTACTAGGTTGTATAAATGTTATCACTCGATACCTATTTCCATAGTATTCATTTTTGCTATAGAGCGATCTTTTAAAACCAAAACCCCAATTCACATACCCTGAAAATAACTTTAAAAAGAGCACCAAAATATAGAAATCTCAAAGTTTACAGAGTATGATTTTTCAATTGAAACTTAAAACTTAGCCATAGGTATTCTCATCTTAACCAAATAGGCATACTGAGGGGCAAAATTATCTTGTGCTGGGTTCCATCTTTCTCTGGAGCCATTTCACAGGGTAGCTTGTTCTACTTAGCAAATTAAATAAACACTTATTAAATTCCTTTTTTATACAAGGAACTAGTCTATGGATTTCACAGATATGAAGAAGCCTTGCTACTTCCTGGCATTTTTCAGCCAGCCTTCCTTTTTGTGTTCCTAATAAATATTCCGTTTCAAAAGTACACTTTCAGCTGTTAGTGCATATATAGACTGAAAATGACTGAGCTCTTGAGCTCAAGTGTTTCTTGGCTCAGATTATTGTGAAAAGCTTTTTTGGCTTAACTGGGTGCCCCCTAAAGGGCAGAGTATAAGGAAAATGACAGCAAAGAGGAAGGGGAGGTGCAAGGACAGACCATGTGGTTGAGCCATATCTAAGATTCCCCTAATTCTCTGATAGTTCAAAATTCTCTATCTACCTATTATGGTGGTCCCTTCTCTCTGCCGATAAAAGACATAATTGTCCTAATATATCTAGCTCTTCAGGTTAGGAGTGAATAAAATTCTTACCTTTAGTTCCAATAAGAAAGCAGTTAGATTTTTTTCAAAAGCAATTCACAAAATCACAGAATTTTAGAGTTGGAAGGGATTTCAGAAGCCATCTAGTCCAACTCATACTTGACAAAGGATATAGCCTATCTGAAAAATGGTCTCCAGGCTTTGCTTGAAGACCTCAAGCAAGGATGCCATTGCCTCCTGGAACAAGTCATTCCATATTAGACCACATTTCAATATGAAATATTTCCTGTCATCAAGAAAAAGTTAGTTTCTCCAAAATCTCATTGTGTTGCTCCTATTTCTGTCCTCTGAGACCAATGAGAGCAAATTTTCTTCTTCTTCCATGACAGCTTGAAGACAGCTATCATGCCCCTTCTAGTCTTCTCTTTTTGGGGTCAAACATTCCCAGTACCATCAACTTTTTCTCATATGGCATGAGATCATCTACTTTCAGGTCTTCATTCACATCATTCTTTGTGCCTTCAGTTCCCATTCTTTACCTGCCAAATTCTTATCCATCTTTTAAAAACCCAACTCAAATGTGAGTTACTTCATGGAATCTTCCTTTAATCTTTTATCTCCTAAAAATTGACAGAGTACTTTAATAAAAATGAATGCTTAAGTGCATTAGACATATTTAGAAGGAAGAAAGGAAGGAAATAAGTATTTATTTAGTACTTGCTATATGCCAAGCACTGTGCTAAATGCATTCCAAATATTATATCATTTGATACTTTTAACAATGGCAGGAAGTAAGTGTTATAATCATCCCCATTTTGTTGTTGTTGTTATTGTTGTTCAGTCATTTCAATTGCATCTGACTCTTGGTGACTCCATTTGGGGTTTTCTTGACAAAGACAATGGAGTGGTGTGCCTTTTCCTTCTCCAGCTCATTTGACAGATGGAAGAACTGAGGCAAATAGGGTTAAGTGACTTTCTCAGCAACAGACAGTTACTAAGTGTGATCAGATCTGAACTCAAGAAGAGGAGTCTTCCTGACTTCAGGTACTCTAGCTAACATGTCACCTAGCTGAGGAACTGAGGCAAGTAGGGTTTCTCCAGATCACACAGCTAACAAATGTCTGAGGCCAGATGTGAACACAGATACTCTTTTTTTTTAAGCCCTTACCTTTCATTTTAGACTCAATACTGCATGTTGGTTCCAAGGCAGAAGAGCAGTAAGGGTTAGGCTGTGGGGTTGCTTTTCCAGGTCACACAGTTAGGAAATTTCTGAGACCAGATTTGAACCAAGGGCCACCCATCACTTGAGCATAGGTATTCTTGACTTCAAGCCCAGCTTACTATCTCTGTGCCACCTAGCAGCCACAATTAAGAACATGGCTATCTGTGTATTTCTCATGTGTCCTGAGTGCAAAGCAAGCTCAATGAGGGTAAAGATCAGTTGTCTCAACTTTGCATTTCAAATGGCATTGAGCACAGAGTTCTCTACCTAGTAGGCACTTAAACCATCTAATTTAATTAATAGGACAATGAAATGACTGAGGGAAAAGTTTTTTTAAAGTAAAAATACAGAGCTGATGGTATTACCGAGAAAGCTTAAAGTTATAAATGAAGTCTATTTTAACATAATAATGACATATCTGAACAGCTCTCTAAGCAAGATTTCAGCCTGCCTCTCCCTATGTTGACAGGAAAGACAAAATTTGGCTTTTAGAACTTCTGTCACATTTTCCTTTTGTCTGTTATTTTAAGTCCCTGTAGATTTCTTTGCAGTGGTCCTCAGTGGCCACAATTGTTAAAAAGAAATCTGGCAAAATAGCATGACTTCAGAGAGTAGAACTAAGCAGGGCTAGAGAGAAGTGGAAACCTATATTCAGTCTCTCAGGAAAACTAGAAAGAAAGGAACTTGGGTTAGAAGGAAGTGTGGTAGCAGTAAAAACAAAAACAAAAAACAAAAAAATATCAAGAGAAGCCAAGAAATAAGGGTCCAGGGGAACAAAAGTCCACTGTACACACATGTGTAATTGTGGACTTCATCCTCATCTCATCCCTCATCCCTCATCCAATCACTAAAATTTTACAAGGTCAATATTTAAGCATACAGTAGCAGTAGTAGGTACAATGTCCACCAACACCAAAAATAGGTTCCATAGATACTTCACATATTTAAAAGTTGTACTACAGAACATATACATGAGTGAAATGAATAGGGCCAAAAAGTGTATGTTAAGCACTCACTTTGTGGCAAGCACTGTGCTAGTGCTGGGGATACCAATTCCCCTTCGTGCTAGTGCCTTCCATCTGAGATGATTTCCAAGTTAGAAGGAAGACACTAATGTGAAAGGGAATAGTTATTCCCAGCACTTGGCAGGATGCAATACATACCCTGGCACTAAGCATATATCTATATAAGCATATGAATGTTTATATAGATATATAAACATGTCATTCAAGGATTCAAAATTGCATTTTCAAATCAACTATGGAATATGATCCATCTATAAGAAAAGCGTAATATAGTTCATTGGTCACTTAAAGTGTATGAGATCCACAGCCCCAACATCATCCCCAAAGTCACCTTCGCTACTGAATTTCAGACCCTTACTCAATATACCTGATCATATCATCTTAATCTGATGAGTTCTGAATTTGACTAATGATTAGCCTGAGGAAATGTGAAGTTTACATGAAGTCTTTCCAACTTCAGCTGGAGAGAAGAATTCTAAGGCTGAGGCTCTAAAGAGGAAGTTTGGTGATGATGGCTGTCTGGAAATGTTAAGGCGTATCAAGAAGACTGTGATTGGATTGGAGAATGGAAATGAATTTTCATACATGTCATCTACCAGCATATCACTTGTGAGTTATTCAATAGTCTTAAAAGTTCCAGAAATCTCCCTTCTTTCCAGAATTCTAATGGTTTTAAATGCCATTCTGCAATTGTAAGATTAAGGCTGAGTCTATATGCCAAACCATAACAACAACACATTTCAGTCAACACAATAGGAAAACTTCATTAGTGCTGGTCATTTGGTTGGTATCATGAAGATGAAGCAGCTGGCTGATTGGATTTGTCACTCATCAGTCAGTTATTCTGTCATTGTGGATATTCAGACCATGTTCTAGCCATTACAACCCTCCCAGCCTTTCCCTTTGTTCTTTATGCCCAATTGTAATTCCTTAATTTCATTCCTGCATCACAAGCCAAGCCAACATATGCTGAATTTCTCTCTCTTCCTTCATGAAATTGTCAGTAAGGTAGCTCTGACAGGTTCTACCTGTGTATTTTTATCATTAGGTGCTGCTTGGATTTTGGAAAGGATTCAGATGTAATTTATGTGTAATCTTTTAATGCTCTTTTCCCTACGTATGTGTGTTTTTTTGTGATTTATTTTTTCTGTTCGGTTCCTCATTGATAGAGATGATATGTATGGTTTCTGTAGGCTCTGACACAGCAAATATACTCTTTCTGGAAGTGAAGTCCAACAGGTCTGATTCATGTCATGGAGTCCACCAACATAGACCTCTTTGTGGAATCAAAGGGTTTCAGTATCAACTCCATATCCCCCAAATGCCAATTTTAAGATTTTTTTTTACAGAAATGATTGTGTCAAATTTAATTTCAATTCAACAGGCCCATTATATTCCCTAATTAATCATGGCACATGTTATTTACCAAACTCCTGTAAAAACAAATTTCTTTTGTACACACTACAAAGAAATGTTACATAAAATTAAGCACCAAGTAATGACTTTAATTTGTGGTTAGTTAATAATACACAGATGATCACACTGCTGTAAAGTAAACCCACTTGGGACATTAACAGATAGGCCAGCACAGAAGAATTAGAAACAGACAGATTGGGAAGCATTCCTGCTTAGCCATTGGGCTCTATGTGGCAAACACATGGGGAAAGCTGAATGGCTGGTCCATTGATTGGTACTTCAGGGCTTGTTGCTGTACAGAAACCTGCTAGAGGGCATTCACAATGAGATATCAGATGAAATGACCTTTAGGGGTTCTTAAACAACCAGGAAGTTATTTTGACTCCTTGTCCAGCAAAAGGATTTTACCTAAACTAAAGGAGACTGTCATTTATCATATTTTTTTTTTTTGCTTAATGACCATGAATCTTGGGCTCACCTTTAAAGCTCCATATTCAGCCCCAAACTCTCAAATTATCAAAAGTAATTTCTTGGCATTTGGGCATAAAGATTAGCACACTGGACCTGGAAGCAAGAAACCTGGGTTCAAATTCCAGGTTTAATACTTACCAGCTATTCTTGAGCACTGGGCAAGTCACTTAGATTCTCTAAGATATCTGTAAAATGGGGGTAATAATCTCTGTGTTACCTACTTCACTGTGCTGTTGAAGGAAGGGTCTGTGTAAACTGGTGCTAATCTTAGAGAGAAATTACTTCCCACATTCCCTACCAATTTGCAAGTGAAAATTTTTTAAGTGAGGATTTGCAACAGCAAAGCTAAACAAACAAAACTGAGTAAGGCCACTAATTGGTGTTTAAAGGCTCTTTGAAGTTCTTTGAAAAGAGCAATGGAAAGTATTTGGAGAATAACATGCTATTCTCCTATCTCTTTTGGAACTTTCTTCTCAGGACTCATCTCTGTATTGAAGTGGGTACAGTGCTCAAGTGTCCATGACATAACCCAGGATGGTTGTGAGAGTCTTGGGATGCAAAACTGAAGATGGGAGAAGAAAAAAGAAGAAAAGGAAAAAGAAACAAGAGCTGAGATAAGGATCATGGTCATGAAATAGAGGGCTCCCTGTGGATTGTGCCTTTTTTCTTTTTTTTTAAGAAATGAACTTGAATTCTTCATCACCAACTGCCTTCTTGACATCTCTACCTGCATGTCCTAGTGGCATCTCTAGTTCAAATTCAAGTTCAGTACAGAACTGGACTCATTATATTTCCCCCCATATTTCTTCCAGATTTCTCTGTTTCTATGGAGAATGATTCCATCGTTCCAGTAGTCCGAGTTTAAAATCTTGGCATTGACCTATGACTCTCTTCTCTCCTTTACCCTAATTCCCACCCCCAATCATATGTCCAACAATTTTTCAAGTCTTGTCTCCTAACTAATTTTCTGTTATCAAGTTGTCTGTAGTAATATATCCTTATTAATCCAGTGGTATCTTCTGCCTCCCCATATGTCACATCTGTCCCTTTCTCTTGTCTCACACAGTCCCTCCTCTGATGCAGGTCTCTTTTACCACTTGCCTAGACTGTTTCAGTATCCCTCTAATTGGTCTACTTGTTTCCAATCTTCCCCCTCTCTAATACATTTCCTACCTAGCCGAAAAATTAATTTTCCTAGAACACAGAACTGAACATATCATTCTAATTACTGAAAACTCTTCAATGATTCCACATTTTCTCTTGGATAAAATTTTAAAACTTTATTCTAGCATTTGCAATTTTCCACAATTTGCCTAACTCTCTATTCCAATCAAACTGTCCTGCTAGCTATTTCTTAGAAGTAGAATTTCTTCAAAACCAGGTATGGAGATTCAGGGTCTTTAGTGATCATCTGATAGTTAAAGTAGTTATTGATGTTGGATACTTTTCTGATAGCAACAGCATGGATCAGAGATGTGGCAACTGAGCATTTTTTGTTTCTGAAATGGTGTTGGGATAGTTTGTGTAATGAGGTGTCAGTCATGTCAGGCATTTATTTGACTAATAAAGTACTAGTCTTAGGATAGAGCCCCCATTGGCCAGGCCCCCTACCACCATTACTTTTGAAAAATGGGTGAGGAAAACATTTGCTGTCACATTGTATTTTTCTATCTATTTACTGCAGACCTTTTTTTCAACCACTACAATGTATTATGATACTAGTTCTAGTTGGTCTAGGACAGTAATGGCAAACCTTTTAGAGAACGAGTGCCCAAACTGCAACCCTCACACTGCATGTGAGCGCCCAAACAGGGGAGGGAGGAAGCACTCCAATTGTACTGCTGGGCAGAGGGGCAGGTGAAATGAAAAATGTCCTCAGGCTCATGTGGAGAGGGATAGGGGAGCAGTCCTCTCCAACAGACCAGCCATAGGTTTGCCAACACGTCTACTAGGGGAAATTCAAAGAAAGAAAACAAGGGCTCAGAGCAGTGGTTGAATAGTAGCTTAGAGGTAACATTACTATTTGTAACTTTTACAGTCCCAACCTGGAATGCTAAATCCTTCCTTCTATCTAATATTTGAAGAACAGTGAGTTCCTACATTATACAAACTATTTATTATAATAGGAAAAGCAGGAATTCTTTGAGTTAGGCATGAAATTCATTAGAGGAAAAGGCTAAGTTGATTAAGACTTGCTAAGTCATTGTAGGAATGTCATTAATGGCCCCTAATTTCTTCTGATCTTACCTTTTTGGATGGCTCCTTTTCTTTGCATGCAAAGTGGGTATGTTATAGTCTCTTACTTTATGGGGCTGTTATGAGCCAAAGGTTCTCTGGCACATCTTGTGGTATTGAGGGGATCACAACTTCTCTAGAATCTTTAGGCTGAATAGCTAGATCAACAACTGGGAACAGTAACTTCTTCATACACCATCATCTGTTTTCAACCTCTGTTTAACCAGAAAACTGGCTTGTCAACCTGACCACCCTTAGTAGAAGACAGGAATGGGGCCTGCATGACTACTTCCAGAATAAAGATTTACTTCTTCACCAGACTGCGATGCAATCTGATACTACACGCACACACCATTACCACTCTAATGAGGAGCCGAAAATAGAAAAGCCAATAGGAAAAAAACTACAGAAAGGGATTAATAAACAACTCCATAGGCAATAATAGCATGCTGTGCTTACTTTTCTGCAAATATTGACTTTGAAGAATTAAATGTGTAGCTGCAAAACAATGGCATTTTCCTTGAGAGAAAAGGTTTTCTTGTTAGCTACCTGAGACCACAAGGAAGGGGTCAATAGCTACTGGGCAGAAATCTTGAAGGCTTGATAGCATTTGCTGGCCTTGGAGGGAGCCTCCACTTACTTACTTACTGGGAAAGGGGAAGCTCATCTTTGTTGTCAGAGGTAAAAGAGTGCTTGACTAGGGGGAAGAGGAAAAGTATTTGTTGGGTTGGGAGAAAAGGGAAGAGCATTAGATCAGAAGCTTTCATTCCTTTTTCTTAGAAGTGCAAATACAAGCCATCAGAGCTAAAAGAGATGATGGGAATAGAAGAGAAAATAAGCCCCCCAAGGACAGAGCAGAAGGAATGAAGTAAAGAACAGAGGTTCAAACTTGGGCTCCAAAATCCATATAGATAACACTATTTAGAGGTCCTAATTCTAGAGCTAAATTGAGCTGAGAGGCTGGGTCATATATCCCCCACAGTCTCATTTTCCTGAAGAAAACATTCAAGAGAACAGGGTGTTTTCTTTTATGTGAGGTAGAAATTTCATTTGATAGCAAATGATTTTAATTAGTTCTGTAATTTTTTTCTTCATTTGTTCATTCCTGATAGTAAATTCCCTTCCAACTTAAAATTCTGTAATAGTTTTATAATAGTAAAAATGTAACAAATATCACACCGATAACAGGAAGGAGTAGTGATAGTTCCACTCTCATGAGCCAGATTTCCCCAGTGAGTTAACTTCCTAGAAAACTATATTAATTCTTTCTGGTCAGTAGAGGGCAACAGCTTTATCCTCCCCAATCCTCCCCCACGTATATTCTCCCATTAAGCCAGGCCCATGTTGAATTAACATCTGACAATATGACTTTTGGAAAACATGAATCCACTAGGAGAAGTCAGTTACAAGACACGTTTTCTAGCTTTCCATGCCTTGTTCTTAGGGGAAATAGTTCAGGAATTGAAAGCATTTTATTTTCCCAATTAAAATGTAACCTCTTAGAGAACAGAAAGGCCTGTCTTTGTACCCTCACATAATAATAGTACCTTAAATATAGCAGGTAGATGACAGATTTATTTATTTTTTTGCTATTGATTAATCACAAAGAGATGTAGCTCCTTGCAGCTAGTAAGAGTGACCCATACCTGCCATTAGGATCTTCATGGACATTCAATGGTTTCAAGGACACCATGCTGGGAGAGAAGGGCATGCAACAATGCTCCAGGCAGAACTGGGGTAGGCCAGTACTAATCTAAGTTGCAGAATTGTTTAGAGTATGAACAAAAGTTGTCAGAGCTGTCAATTCAGCATACTTTGCAAGGAAATTGGAAAAAAAAAATTAAAGGGGCAGTTGAGTGACTCAGTGGATTGAGAGCCAGACCTAGAGATCAGAAGTACTCACTTCAAATTTGGCCTCAGACCCTTTCAAGCTGTGTGACCCTGGGCAAGTCACTTAACTCCCATTGCCTAGCCCTTACCACTCTTCTGCCTTGAAACAATAAATAGTATTGATTCTAAGATGGAAGATAAAGATTTAACAAAAAATATAGAGACAAAGGGAAAAGCTTTTAACATAAACTACATTTCTAATAAGATGAACCCTTCTGCTTAAGGAATAAAAATAGAAGTATATACAACATCAGAAAAGGTCAGGAGATACGAAAAAAATCAAAACAAGGTAAAGCTTGACCCCACTTAAATAGGTAATGGGACCAAGTTACAGGAATACTGAGGAATTTCTGCCTTTGGGTACTGACAACAATGCCCAAAGAGGATTATTCTTTGAGACAGAGCCAATTTCAAAGTTTCACATTTTAACACCGATTTCATGATCTGTTTAGACTAATGATTTCATCAAGGTAGGGAAATTCTAATGTGAAAATACTCTCCACATATACAGATCATTAACTTCTCTATACCTTTTTGAAAAGAGAATTGTCTGGGGCCCTAAGAAGTTAAATGACTAGTCCATGGCCTCACAGCCAATATGTGTGTTGGTAAAGCCAGAACTTGAACCCAGGTTTTCCTAAGTCCACAGGCAAGCCTCTAACCCTCTATACACCCTTCCTTCTCTTCATGCTTTCTTATCCTTAATTTTAACGACCTGTACAATTCTCACAATGATTCAGATTTAGCCTTAAGTCTAAATTTTTGAATATCTCATTATCCATTAATTACACTTAATAAAATTCCTACATTTTGCTGAATGACATACAAAATAGAGACATCACCTTCCTTTCTCTTTAGAATAATACAGTCACCTTAATGATTAATGGAGAAAGGGGAGAAATTGCTGCCTTGGCATTCAATCAGTTAATAAGCATCTGTTAAATACATGTTAAGTGCTAGGCACTGTGTTATCTATTGGGATACAAAAACAAACCTCAGACAGTCCCTGACCTTGAGGCATTTACAATATATGAAGGAGAGAAAAATATTTATACATAGGTACATTCAGTGTGACATCACTGTAGCCCTCTCTCTTGTCGTTCTGAATGCAGGGCAGAGCACCTATGAAACAGTTAGGTGCCGCAAGCCAAATTGCCACTTAAGGTAGGTAGTCTAGAAGGTACTTGCTATCACCCCATAGATGATAAGAGCCATTGTGGTGTAGCGAAAAGTACATTGGAAACTGTCATAAGACTATTTGCAACTCATCTTGCTAATTAGCTGTGTGATCTTGGACAAATTATTCAACCCCTCTGGGCGTTAAGTTACTCATCCATAATATGAAGAGGGTCAGTTAGATGAACTCTTAATCTCTAATAAATAAATCTTCAGCTTGATGACTAGAGATCTCAGTCTCTTTGACTAATAAATGAAGTTCTTCCACTCCTGTTCCAAGATAAATTTAAGTGGGTTAACTGTATCATTGCTCTTCTGTTTTTAGTAGTTTCTGTTAGTTTGACAGTCCGTCATCCTAAAAGAGGATGGATACATTTTAGGAGGCATTCAGTGTTTCTGACTGCCTCCAGTGCAATAGATTTTTGTACCCTAACAAAATGAACATTTTGGCTCATTAAGAAACTTGCTTTTTGGGTAACCTAGGACTAAATGTCATACAGATAGTGTATCCAAACGTGTGAAGGGGATGCATTTTGAATTAATATTATCAATTTTGTGAATTAAAGGGCAACTTTTCCCTAAGAAGCTGGAGTGATGGTACAAAAATATTCCCCCCAATATTTGTAACCTAAGTCCCAAAACTCATGGGTGCAGAATTCTCTCCTTATTTGTGGAGATCATTTACCCAACACTTGAGTTAGGGAAGAGAGTGTCATTGAGAGCAAAAGAGAAGAGAGCTCTTCAGTGTTTATTGTCTTCTTTATGTTCTTTTCACGTTTCTTTTTCTAGTTTTCAGTTTCATTGGAAGATTTCAACCCTCTTCATGTTGCTGGAGGAAAAGACTCTGGGAAGAATCTGATGTAAGAGGAGCTGACAGTCTCCATCATGTCCCTATCCCCAGCTTGCCATCCTGGAGACTTTAGGGGGACTTCCCCTTGGTGAGATCTAAGACTTTCTTGCTTGAGCTAACTATTCCCAATTGGAGAGCTAGCTTCTTCACTCTGTAATGTCTGCTATATTTTTCTCCTATGTATATTTCCTCTGATTTCTGTTTTGCCACCATTTGGGGTAAATGGATTTTTCTTGACTAAGTGCTATGTGTGTTTATTGTGGAATTAGTATTTGGAGGGAAATAGGTCAAACCTCACACCCAGAGTTTGGAATCATGCTACTCTCTAATAATGAGACACTGATCCAAAGGTAGCTTCAACTTGATCTTACCCAGAGATAAACAATTAAGGGAGCAGATAGATATAATTCCAGCCCAGTGCCCTTCTCTTTTGAAATTTATTTATTTATTTATAATATTTTTCCATGGTTACATCATTCATGATTTCTCTCCCCTCTTCACTCCCTCCTCTTGGAGCTGACAAGCAGTTCCACTGAGTTAAACATGTGTCATTGTGCAAAACCTATTTACATATTATTCATATTTGCAATAGAGGGATCTTTTAACATCAAAAGCCCAATCACATCCCCATCATACCACGTGATCAATCATATGTTTTTCTTCTACATTTCTGCTCCCACAATTTTTCTTCTGAATGTGGATAGTGTTCTTTCTCGTAAATCACTCTGAGTTGTTCAGGATCACTTCATTGCCACTAATGGAGAAGTTCATTATGTTTGACTGTGCCATAGTGTATCTGTCTCTGTGTATAAGGTTCTCCAGGTTCTGCTCCTTCCACTCTGCATCAATTCCTGGAGGTCTTTCCAGTTCACATGAATCCACCCAATGCCTTTCTCTTTGAGGAGAGCATAGTAGACTTTAGTCCTAACCTCCTGCTTTTTTCCTAGCTAAAATTCCCCACTGGAGAAGGGAGTAGGAGAAGGATCCAGACATGTATATTCTGCTTCCCTTCAGTGCCACATCAAGATACTTCCATGATGTATGCAAAGGACAATTATTGTTAAGAATAGAATCTTACTATATTTTTATGACAAAGTCTTTATTTCCTCTCTAAACATTTGAACAAAAAAACTAATGGTCACTAAAGGAAGTCTACGCATGCTTCTCCTCCCGCTTCATTACTTACATTCATATAATACTTGCTTTACAACAATCCTGTGCATTGGGCAATGTATATATATTATGCCCATTTCATAGATGAGGTGACTAAGGCTAGCAGAAGTTCAAAGATTTGCCCAGTCACATATGCCCAGGCTGGGACTTGAACATAGATTTCTGACTTGAATCTAAAGCTATTTCTGCCACGTCGTGCTGTCTGATTATTGAAAAATGGCCTTACTTATAGACTCATTTTCATTCACTATAACATCAATCACTTAAAAGACTAATGCACAACTAATTTCCTTCCCATTCTGGAAAGCCTCTCCTTTGGTTTATTCTCACTTCATAGTTCCATCAGGCTGGAAACAATTAGCCTATTACATATAATTATAAAGAGTGCACATTTAAATACATGTTCCACTTTAAGTTTTCATGATTTGCATATTTCAGGACCTTTTCCTTCTTTGGAAAACTTGTACCTCTTTTCAGAGTATTATGACTGTAACATTCAAGAGCATATTAGTGTCTCAGCTATTTTTAATTACCAACAGCTACATTATTCTCAACCCAGATCCCAAGAAAGAGGAAGTTTACCCCCTGACTTCCCTCCCCCACAGCACACAGACACAGAAAATTGAAGCTTTGTAGTGGACCTTTATTCCAGGTGCTACAATCAAGACTTGGGTAAGTGGGTCTGGAAAAGTTGATGTCTGAACATCAGTAAACTTGGAAACATTAAAGCAAACATTTTCAAAGGGAAGAAAGGAAATCAAAATGACCAACTAGGTGCTATCTGATCTGACACAAGCATCTTGGGTGCCGAGGACTGCTAGAAGCACGAGATGCATGGCTCATAATGATTCACAGGCGCTCCTGCAAACAGGAGTACCTGCAGCTTGCAGATGTCTGGGCAAAGAGGCGAAAACTTCACCATTTTCCCTCCTGCTTGCTTCTGGGTGAAAGGCTGACTCACATTTTCCCAAAGATTAGACTCTGAGTTCTGTCGGAGAGAAGCTTTACTATCTCAAACCACACCAGATCGGGGGCATGTGATACAAATAAGAGTCGGTCTCATGGTACGAAAAGGCAAAAAGGAAGAGACGGCTTTTCAGACATGGCCAATGTGCCGATGTGCTTACCTTTACTCTATTTATTTGGTAAAAGGGAGGGTTTCTACTTGAGTAGTGGGATGAAGTGCTAGTGATAGAGACTGAAATAAAAGAGAAAGAAAAATCATTAACAAAACTTTGTTAAAATAGACGTATTTAAGAGGTTCAAAAATTCAGAAGGCAACATAAACAATAAGCAAAAGAGTGCTTTTTTTGCTACCTTTCTAAATTTAAGATAATTTTTTAAACCTTTACCTTCTGTACAAGTATGAGTAAGAGTTCATGAGTACGAGAGTATGAGTTCAGATTTGAACCCAGGAAATCCCATTCTTAGACCTGACTCCCTATCCACTGAGCCACCCAGCTGCTCCCTTAAGATAAATTTAAAAAATAACACTTTAGATAATAGAACTTGTAGCTTCATATGCAATTCTTTTTTTTATTCTTTGTACATTGAAATGTTTATGTTTGCTGATAGTTGTTACTTTCATAATTTTTTTAAAAAAGAAGTAAACACTAGACTTTTTAAGAGACTGACTTAGATTTTCTCAGGTACTCACAATGCAGGATGGAGCATTATGCAAAGAGGGGTAGAGCTAGAAAGATGTGGAGATGACTGAAGATATCCTGCATTGTTATAGCACATTACAAGTCAAAAGAATTAGAGAATTTAAAATGTGAGTCAGTTCTTTTCTTTTTCTCTTCTTTTCTTTTTTGCTTTCTTTTGTTTTCTTTTGTTAAACTCTTACCTTCTGACTTAGAATTAATACTAAATATTGGTTTCAAGGCAGAGGAGTAATAAGAATAGGCAACTGGGGGTAAGTGACTTGCCCAGGGTCATAAGTTAGGAAGTATCTGAAGCCAGATTTGACCCCAGGATCTCCTATCTCTATCCACTGAGCCTCCTTGCTGTCCCAGGACTTAGTTCTTGACCAGTTTAATGAATAAGTGAAATAAATAGATCTCCACATGATGTAGTTGGAGAGCTATCTGTTTCTCTGTCTTTTAAATATCACCTTCCCCCCAATATCCTTGTAGACATAGTTCTGCTTTCTAAATGCTCTATTTAAAATATGAAGATATAAAATATAATACCCAAGGAAGAATAACAATGAAGTCATTATTTATTAGTCCTTCGTATCTACTAGGGGAATTCATTTATTGGCTTCTATCTTCTGAGAGAATCAGACAAAGGACAGGTGCAGGCATAACAACTAGGAGAAGAGAAACACCATGACTATAGAGAATGGTACTGGAAGGGGAAGAAGGAACCTCAGAGCAGAGTTGAGAAAATGTATCCCTCCATTCTTTGCAGAGGCGAGGGACTATGGGTATGGAATACAATATATACCTTCTGCCACACTGGTGTATTGTTTGTTTAGAACTGCTTTCCTCCTCCTATTACCTCAGTCAATTAAAAAAAATCTTAGTTATAAGAAATGGCTTACTGGGTAGAGAGACAGAAGGGACTCATTTGGGAATGAAATTGATATGTAAACAAAGCCCGTTTTAAAATAAAAGTGCATTGTTGCTGTTGTTTTTTAAATAAACAAGCAGGAGTGCTCCAGATAAACCTTTGCCTGATTTTGCTGAGTCAATCCTATAGTTTCTATTTGGACTGGAAAGACAATGTCCAGTATCTGTGTATGGAAAGATAATATTAACTGATGTAAACTCTAAAAGAAAGAATAGACAAAAAGTGGGATTTAAGGGTCTTAGGCTGTAGGGTCATCTTAAGTATTATTATTAATACTATTAAGTCTTAAGAAGGGTCCTCTATTATATGATTCCAAGTTAGTCTCATAACTAATAGTTCAATTATCTCCTCTAAAAACAGGTCTTCTACACACTTGCTTCTATTTCTTAGCAACATTGTGAAAATGAACTCGGATTATTGATACAAAAAATGCTTTAGAGGGAAAGGGCGTAACTAAAAAGCAAGACATTATGGCTTCTTCTTTTTTCTCATTGGCTAGCACCAAACTTCAAGATGTCTTTGGATTTTGACCAGGGTTTGTGGGCTGTGAAATGGCTTCCCACAGCATTCTCTAGCTCAATTTACCCCTTCAGAGGTTTTGTCTCTAAATTTCCTAAAACATTTTTTTAATAGAGGCAGAAGTAGAAGCAAGTCTCTCTTACTACTTCAATTTCTGTTGCTTTCCCCTATATCTAGACCTCCATCAGCCCCTCAACTAGACTTTATTATCCTTATACTTCTAGTTTGAGCTGTTATCCAGGTGGAACACTGCATTTTCTTCATCTTTTACTGTCCTGAACTCGAAACTCTCCCAAGTATCTCTTGGAATTCTGTGTGAATAGCTGGTTCCTTCTCCTGGATGGTCTCATTTCCAGAATATGACAGAATGGTCAAAAATGATACTGATTTCTCATCTATCTAGACTGAATGAAAATAAGAGGGTGGGGGGGAAGAGAAGGGCCTGGCCATTAAAGATCTGACCTGGTCAGAAACAACATGGGTAAAGGTGATCACTTGGTTGGCCAATTTATTCTTCTTGGAGAACTGATGAGTAATTTTTGTGCCTAAGGCAAGTAGAACACAGGGGTAGGCAACACTGAGCACTCCCACTTTATATCTGACTCTTAGAATTCTTTATTTCCTTCAAAATTCAGCCTTCTACATGACATCTCTTCTGATGGATTCCCACACTGAAGTCTCTCCTGTGCCACACTCCCAACAGTTGCTAGTGCCCTCTCTCCCAAAACAGCTTTTATTTATTTTGTATGTACTTATGTATCTACCTATTGTTTCCTCTGATAGAATGTGGGTGCCTTGAGTTCAGAGACTGCTTCATTGTTGTCCTTGTGTGTAGTGCCTGCCACAGAATAGATACTTGATTATGGCTTCTTCACTATTCATTGAAGAGTTAACCAGATGCATGCCCATAGCTGGTGAAGAAAGCTCCTTATTTAAACTAATTATTTTTGCTAACTAGGTACTGAATTTTTAGTTATTTCTTAATTCTTTAAAATTTTTTTAATTTAGAATTTTTTTCTATGGTTACATAATTCGTGATTTTTCCCCACCCCACTTCCCTCCTTACTCCCAGAACTGACGGGCAATTCTACTGGGTTATACATGTATCATCATTCAAAACCCATTTCCATGTTATTCATGTTTCTAAACTCTTAAAGGGCTGAAAGTACAGTCAGTGTCCTCTACATTTCTGCACCCTGGAACAAAGCACCAATCCCCATCTAGTTCTAACTCTGGTAATAATTCATGTCCTAGTGGTGTTGCCAAAGTCTGATGCACTGTGGAAACCTGTGTCTTGCTCTTTCCCCCCAAAAGAACTACCCCTCTTTGGGGTCCTGAGATAAAATTGGAGGACTGGGACAGATGAATAGGGAGGGAGAGATTTTTAAAGCTTAGGCTATACCAACTATAGAGAAACAATTTAAAGAAAGGGGATTACCCTCAATAGTGACACCATTAAATATGAAGGGTGATGTTATGTTCCCCATTGGAAATGTTTTCTGTCCCTACAATTTGTTTCTCAAGGTAAATCTTCAATGAGTCTGACCCCATTTGCTAACAATGCATGTAACTCTTAACAGCATCTCAAAAGCATACTTACTCTCAATTTCGCTTCTCATTCGTTTTTACGATGCAGGAGAAATTCAGATTATATAGGCTTTCTTTGTGCTGAGATGGTAATTTTATATCACTGTAGATTAATAGCATTTTTAGTGATATTTGGTATCACTCATTTGTCTCTGATGGTCGTAAAGATATATATTTTTTCTAATTTGGCTTTGCCAACAAATAAAAAATAAGAGTCTTTTTTGTTGTTGTTGAATGAGCAAAAAAGTCATTCTGATCATGAAGGATTGTTCTCTTTTAATGTACCCACAATCCACCACCTAATTGTTTCTGTTATTGCAGCAATATCGCTTCCCATAAGAATATGCATATGTGTCAATATGTGCCCAGGCGCCCGTGCAATATCTGGTCTAAAGAAGTGTTTCCTGGTGCTTTTAACTTCCTATCATGGAACACTTTAGTTTTATCTGATTGTAGGCTCTGTAACCAACAATGGCCTTATGGGTTCGTATACCAACCTTAAAAACCCTTTCCAGTGAGGAATCTCATCGTTTCCTTTCTCACCCCACAAGCTCTCCTGGCTCTGCAGTTTTACAGACTGCATTATGGTACTTTTTGCACATATTTATGTTTCTGTTCAGAGGGCTTGGTCCTACAGTGCTTTCTTGGAGCAGGCGACAATTTCAGGGATGGTTATTATGAATATGTAAAGGAGGTAGCATTCTGCTTAGCTATCTTCTTTTAAGAGCTTTCCCCATCTGCTAGCTTGTGCACTGCAAAGTTGAACATAAAACGCTGATTAGTGCCTCAGTGCAGACTCCCAGAATGATCTACCTTGACTGGGTTTACATCACACTCTCCTGAGTGCCTGTTCACCTGTTCTATTGGAAATTTTTAATTATGTCTCTGACATGAGCTTGGCAATTTCAGCGGACACTTCCCAATCTTTCAAAGTCTTTCTGCTCCATTTCATTCCTATTTCTTTTCTGCCTGTGTTAATTATTTTTGCAGCCAGTGTACATATTTGTCAATAATACATTACATTTTCCATGTGTCAGTTCCTCAAGCCATCAAAGAGCCCTGCTTTTCTATATTTTATACATTCCAAGTCTTCTCTCCCTTCTTCCCCCCTCCCCACCCGAATCTGGTCACTTGGCTATGGGTCCTGCTTCTACACTCCAATTAAAAGCCAGCAGAAGTTGTGTCAACCTCAGCAGCTAAAATGCGGTCCCAGACTGGGGTTCCTTGAACAGTTAGGAATAGGGGAAGGAATATACTCTGCCAGGCTAAGTCAGGAAACCTGACTTGTGTGGACTCTGAGACTTACTAGCTGGGGGCCAAAGAACCATTCATCCCTTTTCTGTTCCTAAGTTTCATTGTCTAATAAATGAAGATAGTTATTTCTTCAAATACTTTCCTCGTACCATTGTTGTGGGGGGAATGTGATATATAAAGGTATATGTGTGTGTATAGATACCATGTTTATGCATATATCTAACATACGTGTGCATCACCCATATGTATAGGTTATTATCAGGGTTTTTGGCCAATACAGGTCAACAACTGATCTTAATGCATAGATTTAGTTCCCTGCAGGTACTGAAGAATAAAAACAAACTTGCTCAGGTCACAGTCAGCATGTGGCAGAAATGAGATTCAAACCTAATGCCAGGCTTGTCAGTAGATAGAGCACTGGGCCTAGAGTCAGAAAAACTTGAGTTCAAATCTGGCCTCAGATACTTACTATGTGATCTAGGGCAAGTCTCTTAACTGCTATCTGACCAGGTTCTTCAACTGTGAAATGAACATAATAACTTTCCAGAGTTATGAGAATGAAATGAAATAACATTTGTATCCTTGGTCCATCACTGGCACAAAGTATCTGACAATTCTTTCTCTGATAATTTGATTTCTAATAATGATTCCTGATAATTTCTTCCTCCCTCCTTTCTCTCTTTTTTTCTTCCCTTCCTTCCTTCCTCTCTCGCCCTTCCTTCCTTCCTTCCTTCCTTCCTTCCTTCCTTCCTTCCTTCCTTCCTTCCTTCCTTCCTTCCTTCCTTCCTTCTTCCTTCCTTCCTTCCTCCCTCCCTCCCTCCCTCCCTCCTTCCTTCCTTCCTTCCTTCCTTCCTTCCTTCCTTCCTTCCTTCCTTCCTTCCTTCCTTCCTTCCTTCCTTCCTTCCTTCCTTCCTTCCTTCCTTCCTTCCTTCTTCCTTCCTTCCTTCCTTCTTTCCTTCTTCCTTCCTTCCCTCCCTTCCTTTCATTGTGGTCATTATTCGATTGTTATATTTATAGCTACAAGGGACCTACTTTAAAGATCAACTAATACAGATAAAGAAACTGAGTCTCATCAATATTAGTTAGCCACAGAGGAATATGCATAGCCATTAAATTCAAGTCAATAAACATTCATGTACAACCATGATCCAAATTTATAGTGTTCTAAGGTTTACAGAGTATCTTCTTTGTATCAACCCTGTGAAGGAAGCATTATTATTATCATTATCATTATATGACCTACTTTAGAAACAAGGAAAATGAGACTCAGGGCAATGAAATGATTTGTCAAGGGTCATGCAGTTAGACAAACGTCTGCACTGGGATATGAACCTAGATCATTCCTAACTCTATCCATTAACCAAGGTGCCTTGGCATTCAAAACAAGGCACAGTTTCTGATCTAAAGGATCTTCTGAACTATCTAGTAAGAGTGATTAGATATGTATACAGATTAATTATCACAATATTATAATATTGTAAAGGTCTAAATAGAATAAAATGTGGAATTTGGGAATAAAGGAAACACTTCTAGCTGGGATTGACTTCCCTTTGCGTGCCCTGCCTTTACTTTACTCCCTTAGATGTCACACAAAGACTCATTCATCTTCTCCCAAGTTCAGTAAAATTCATTTGACTCAATGAGCACTTAGCAAGTGTCCATTATGTTAGATGTTAGGAATAAAGACAAAAAAAAAACATCTTATCATCAGGGAGCTTATATTCCACTGATAGAGGAGGAAGGCAGTATGGACAATATGTAAAGAGACTAAGGAATTACAAAATTTATTCAAAACAAAGACAAAATAGTTCTGGAAGGAAATTTAGCAAAGTCTTTTTGTTTGTTTAAACCCTTACCTTCCATCTTGGAGTCAATACTGTGTATTGGCGCCAAGGCAGAAGAGTGGTAAGGGCTAGGCAATGGGGGTCAAGTGACTTGCCCAGGGTCACACATCTAGGAAGTGAGTGAGGCCAGATTTGAACCTAGGACCTCCCATCTCCAGGCCTGGCTTTCAATCCACTAAGCTACCCAGCTGCCCCCTAGCAAAGTCTTTTAAAGGAGATGACATTTGAGCTGAGCATTGAAGGGAGCTGAGAAACTCAACACCTAAGTCCTTGGATGCTTGGTGATAGTGGGGAGAAGGGATATATCCTGATTTATTCCTATGGTTTAATAATCATTGTGGGGATCCCACCAAACTCCCAGATATTTGCTCATTGTCTTTAAAAAGACCCAGGAACCTGGCACAAAGCTGGACATTAAGAAGTTGCTGATTGAACTGAATTAAAATGGATGGGGAAATGCATGTCCTAAATCCACCTTTGTGTCCAGAAAATTTACTGAATATTTTGCTTTTTCTCCCCACCCTCCCCAAAGTTCTTCTCACTACAGATTCTCATTTTCTGTCTTGTGACTTAAGAATTCTAAATTTCCAGAATTTTCCTCCCCCCCCCCCCAGAGAATTTATTAATTAGTCCTATCTAAGAAGCCAAGTAATTATCATTTTTAGATAACTCTTTCTTTTATTTCAGCATCAATGCTCTTTTGGTGCAGAGCACGTGAAGGGAAGTCCCTTTCTTTCTTTCTTTGTTTTGCTTTAGTTTCAGATTCCCTCTGGGAGTTATACACATCCTGTTCTAACCCTTAGGTTCCTTGGGGAAGCACTGAGTCGGTGACAGGAAGAGGAGGGGTGTATGTACTGAGCATCATGGATGGGAAACCTAAAGATGAAACAGAAGGCTCCCCTTAGTCTGGGTTGCCCATTCTGTTTCCTCCTCTCCCTAAATACGTCATTCATGGAGCCAAGAATCTTCAAAGCTCCACACACTGACCTCTTGTGAGATGCCATTTCTTACTTCCCTTCCCTATGACCTACATCTACCATCTCTTTCTGGTGATTTTATTATTTTATGATCTCTTAATCTATAGAGTACAAAACAATGGTGGGGATTGGAAATTGAAATATCATGAGGAGTGGTAATGTTGATTTGTTGTTTCTCTTGTTCAGTCATTTTTCAGTCATGTCTGACTCTTTATGACCTCTTTGGGGTTTTCTTGGCAAAAATACTGGTGTGATTTGCCATTTCTATACACACAAAAATAATAAAGAATTTTGATATTCTTCAGGAATATCCAAACAGAAACTAATCCTTTTCTTAATTGTCTTTTTATAATTTTTGTTGTTTGAGATCATTTTGGAAATTATGTTATAGACCATGGTCTTTTAAATTTTTTTGTGTCATGTTTTCCTTTGATAATCTATTGTAGCCTATAGATCCCTTCTCAGAATAATCTTTTGAAATGGATAAAGCAAAACATGTAAGATTAACAAAGGAAACAACTTTAAAGATATACAGTTTATTAACCACAGGCTAAAAATTATAGATCAGATCCAAAAGAGCAGCTATGGGAGTGTGTGTCTTTTCCTCTGCCCATTTTCTGGTGTTCATACTAATCCACAATGACATCTTCACAGAAAAGTCAGGAAGAATTTGAAATAGGATTGTTTCACCCCAAACTGTATAATCCACTCAAGCACTGGGATTTGCCAGGAATCACTTCTACCAGTATATGCAGTACAACGTTTCTCTGATACTTCATCTCTCCTTTATATTTCCTCTAGATATCCTTTCTTGGATTTTCTCATAAGGCTGGGGAGGACAAACCAGGAGGACAACACCTGAGCCATTCATTCAGAAAAGAAGTGGAGAGAGACAGACATAGAGAGATAGACAGAAAGAGACAAAAAGAGACAAATGGAGAAATGGAGGCAGGGATGGACAGATTGATGAAACAGAGTCAGAAAGACAGAAAAAGAGACAGAAGGAAATAGGAAGAGTGAGGAATAGAAGGAAAGGGTATGGAAAGGGAAAAAAAGAAGTTGTCTCTCCTTGAAAAGTCTAGTAAATAGACATTCACTCTTGCTACTCAGTAGACATTCCTCTTTGAGGTATTACCTTGTCAGGGAGGAGCAGGCAGACACACAGGGATCAACAGGAAGCCTCTGGTTGAACACATCTTAAAAATGGAAGAGGGCTGTGCATATGCCCAGAGTTCCAAGAGGAACTCTTCTTGGACTTCAACACCATAGCCATCAATGATAACTTTGATTTGTTTAACATTAAGGCAAGTGTTTTGTGGTTCACTTTTCCAGCGAATTGACTATGTTAATTAGCTCTTATGTACATTATACTTTATTCATGTAATATCATTTGATTCCCACAATAACATATGAAGTAAGTGTCACTGTTATAAACATCTCAGTTTACAAATAACCCATCTTAGAGAACTTAAATGACTTGTCCACGGTCATAGAGCAAGTGGTTGGAATCCCAGACTGAATTTTCGGATTTCTAAGGCTAGTGCTTTTTCTACTAAACTACTCTGTCTTACTATCCCACACTATTGTTAACATTTATTATTATTGTGAATGAGAGGCACTATAGCATAGTAAATAGCTAGCTGGCCTCAGAATGAGAAAGACTTGAGTTCAAGACCTGTCTCTGACATAAAACTTAGCCTTCTTAGGTCTCTGTTCCTTCATTTGTACAAGAAAAGCTTTTCAGCAGATGGCTTCTATTTTGGATGTAGCTTGGTGATATTATACATACTAGCTGAGTGCCACTTAGAAAACTTGCTTTTGTCAGGGTTCCCTCTCTTGCTCTAAGATGATAACTTGCAAAGCAAGCTCAGGGCTAGTTTATTAAAGGAATTTTCCCTCACCAGGAATTCTTTATACTAATGAAATCATGGGTCTGGAGAAAAATATTATGAATACCCAAGACAACCTTACAAATCACCTCTCTAGCCACTGACCTACTGCCCACGCAAATAGGAAGGTTATTCATTTCATTCATTTTACTATCTCTATGGGACAGAGCAAACTAATAAAAAATTTGATAGAGAGGGCTAGTTAGTAAATTCTGTGTGCTTACGTCCAAGGCCAATTCAAAGTTAACCCAAGTGTTTCTTGGGAATAGTTAGAGCCAATAGATTCACCTAAAAAAATAGGTACTATTGAATGGGACATAATCTAGATCTACTAAATGCAAATTATTTATAGCCACGGAAAGTTTTACATCTAATAATCACCATCACCATAAATAACTAGTCCTGATTGTAATAAATAATAGTGCATTACTGGTTCACAAAGTTCTTTATACACATTACCTCATGTGAGTCCTACAATAACCCTATGAATTAGGGATCACAAGTGTTATTTTCCCCATTTTGCAGATAAGGAAACTGAGATCAGGAGAAATAAGTGATTTGCCTATACTCAAAAGCTAGTAAGTTTCAGGGGTGGAATTTGAAGTCATGTTTTCCCTCTAGTCTAACTCTAGTCAAACTCACTCTAGCTACAACTCTAGCCACTCCTGTGCTTTATATAGAATGCAAGATCATAGTCTTGGAGCTAGAAGGTACCTTAGAAACCAGAGTCCAATATCTTTATTTATAAATGAGGGAAAAGAGATCCAGAGACATCAAGTGACTTGCTTAGGGACACACAGATGGTAGGTGGCTAATAAAAGTTTTGAACTCAGTTTTGGTCCCATCTAGCTCTAGAATTATGATCTGAGTGATCCTTGGTGTCTTCCTGACACTAAATCCAGTGACCTATCCACTCCATTCTATCATATATGTATTGCAAAATGGTTTATGTCTTCAAAAAACTTCCATTTATGTGCTCTAGTGCATCATGGTAGAAGTATCAGACACAGAGCCCAGTTGCTACATGTGGTCCACAATACTCCCTAGTACTGTCCAAACTAGGTTAAAATTATAATTGGGGAATATTTAACAAACTACATTTAAAAATACAATGAACTTAGATAATATTCCATTTTAAAACTAAGACAATATGCTGCCTCCAGGGTTCCTTAGGTCTGAATTGGTGGTCCTAGTTCTAGTGGTCCATTACCATTTGAGTCTGACACCACTGCTGTTTGAAATAGTGTTAAATAGATTGTATTGCTCCCATTTTGTAACTGGGGAAGTTGAAATATAGAGAAGCTAAATATTTTATCCAACTTTATACAGAGAAGCTCAGATAAGAACTCAGGTACCCTAACTGTCAGACCATAAGAGCTAACTTTACTCTTTGAAATTACAGTAGAAACTAGAGTTCCCATTTGTAACCATTGATGTTCCCCACATTTTAAAGCTGTTCTGATCTGGTTGAGGTGTGAATGATAAATTTAAAATAATACTTGTTGAACCTTACTCAAAGTTCTCATAAACAGGGCAACTTCTAACAATCATATGTGGTTCAGCTTGAATTCCGTGTCTGCTGGTCTTGGTTTCACCTCTACTTATTTCCATTACCTTGCATATTAGAGATGTCAAGCTGATGGGCCTGCTGTTCCCCAGGGTGGCTATTATAAATCCTGGTGCTGCACTGAAATGCTTCCAGTCTTCTGGAACCTCATTTGAACTTAGCAAGTCCTCCATAATGATCATTAATGATGTATTGCTGCAATGTAAATGTTGGATATTAATCTTTTGTTTATTTCCTCTGCTCCATCAGATTTTTATAGAGGGATCTTTGTAATGTGTGGTTAATTGACAGCCAGGGTAGCCCTTCTCCTTGTGAGAACCGTGTGGTTTGGGCTGACAATTCACAGTGGTAAATGTAACCTCCTCAAAGTGTTGTTTCCTTTCCCTGCCCTGGGTTCTTGTTATCAGGACTGTGCTGTAATACATTGAATGACATGATAATGAAGTCCACCATGGTGTAAACCAGTGATGGCGATCCTATGGCACAGGTGCCAAAGATGGCATGCAGAGCACTCTCTGTGGGCATTTGGCCACCCCACCCCCACCCCAGATCATTACTAGAAAGGCAGAGGGACTTGGGCAGAAATGCTCCCCTCCTCCTCTCCACCATGCCTGTTGACATTTTTTGTACATTCCCACTCCTCTGCCCAGCAGCCAATGGGAGTGCACAGGGTGGGGGGGAAGTAAGGTGGCCAGCTCACAGGTGGCAGAGCTGGAGGGGAGCTGAGCACTCAGGCCACTCCCCTCCCCTTCTTTACACTCACTGAGGACATTCCTCACTTCACCTACCTCTCCTTGCAGCTGCTCAATGAGAATGCTTCCTCCCTTCCCTGTGTGGGGTTAACATAAGGGCATGACACTCAGTCTGGGAGTGAAAGTGGGGGTGGTGCCCAGCACTCCATCTCTTAAAGGTTCACTATCAATCGTGTAAACCATTAAGGGAAATGAACCTTCTATTTTTGTACTAAATCTTGGAGGCTAGTTAGCTCCATAGTTGGGTCTGGGTGGGTTCTATATCAGGAAAGAAAGGAGGGAAGGAAACAAGCATTTAGTAAGTGCCTACTACATACCAACAGGAGATTTATTAATATTATATCATCTGCTCTTTACAACTCTGCAATGTAAATGCTATTATTATGTCTTTTTATAGTTAAGGAAACCGGGTCAAACAGAGCTTACATGACTTGGCTAGCAGTAACACAGCTAGAAAGTGTCTAAGGCTGGATTTGAGCCAAGAACTTCTTGCTCCCAGGCTCAGTGTTCTACACACGAAGCCACCAAGCTGCCCCCACGGTACCTATCTGGGACCATTTTAGTCTAGGAAATTCTGTCAAGATCTGATGTAATAAAGGCTGGACTCATTCTGGTACATCCTTGGCACCAGAGTCAGCAAGAATAGATAGATGGATAGAGCCCTAAATTGGAGTCAGGACTACCTGAGTTTCAATTCTGCTTCATACACTTTACCAACTACATGAGTCTGGGTAATTATTTAATCCTATGTCAGCCTCAGTTTTCTCATCTCTAAGATGGGAGATAATAATAACACCTATACCCCAGGATTATGAAGGTAAAATGAGGTCATGCATAAAGTAATTTGAAAACCTTTAAGTACTTTTATAAACATTAGCTATTATTATAATACTAACTCTGACCCAAACTAACTTTATGACCCTAGGCAAGTCACTTAACCTCTTTAAGAGTATAAATTGCAGAGCAGATGCTAACCTGCAGTGATAGAGGCAGTTTCTACACTTAGGAGTCCTGTCTTCCAGTGAAATCACAGGTCCAGTCTTTATCTCTATTCTCTATTATTATTCATGAATAGGCCTATGCTATGATAAGGCCTGGGAGTTCAATTTAACTGGATTCAGTAACTATATATGCACTATGCAAGGCATTTTGTCTTTTTTTTTTGAAAATTTTATTTAGTCAATTTAGAACATTATTCCTTGGTTAAAAGAATCATATTCTTTCCCTCCCCTTCCCCAACTCCTTCCTGGAGCCAACATGCAGTTCCACTGGGTTTTACATTTGTGCTTGATCAGATCCTATTTCCATGTTGTTGATGTTTGCACTAGGATGTTCATTTAGAGTCTACATTCCCAATCACATCCCCCTTGACCCATGGATTCAAGCAGTTGCTTTTCTTCTGTGTTTCAACTCCCACAATTTTTCTTCTGAATGTGGACAGTGTTCTTTCTCATAAATCCCTGCAGGTTGTTCAGGATCACTGCATTGCCACTAATGGAGAAGTCCATTACATTCAATTGTGCCACAGTGTATCAGTCTCTGTGTACAATGTTCTCCTGATTCTGCTCCTTTTGCTCTGCATCAATTCTTGGAAATCTTTTCCAGTTCATATGGGATTCTTCCAGTTCATCATTTCTTTCCACACAATATTTCCATCACCATCATATACAACAATTTGTTCAGCCATTCCCCAATTGATGGGCATCCCCTCATTTTCCAAATTTTTGCCACCACAAAGAGCGCAGCTATGAATATTCTTGTACAAGTCGTTTTCCTTATTATCTCTTTGGGATACAAATCCAGCAGTGCTATGGCTGGATCAAAGGGCAGACAGTCTTTTATCGCCCTTTGGGCATAGTTCCAAATTGCCCTCCAGAATGGTTGGATCAATTCAGAACTCCACCAGCAATGAATTAATGTCCTGACTTTGCCACATCCCCTCCAGCATTCATTACTTTCTGTTGCTGTCATGTTAGCTAATCTGCTAGGTGTGAGGTGATGCCTTAGAGTTGTTTTGCTCATGCAAGGCATTTTGGTAGATATCAATGATAAAAATAAATTTTTTCCTGACATTAAAGAATGTACATTCTACTGGGTATATGTAACATGTCTACAGAAAAGTAAATGCAAAGTAATTTGAGGAGGGTGAGCTCTTTAATAACTAAGAAAATCAGGGAAGGCTTTATGGAGAGGGTGATACCTGAATTGTAACTGAAATGATGAGAGAGAGAGAGAGAGAGAGAGAGAGAGAGAGAGAGAGAGAGAGAGAGAGAGAGAGAGAGAGAGAGAGAGATGACAGAATGCATTCCAGGCTCTGAAGATAGCCTGTGTTGATACATATGGAGAATAAAATGGTGAATTTGAAAATGAGCTAAGTAGCCCTGTTTGGCTGAGATGGGTGGAAAATGGAATATAAAATGAGGTAATTTGGAGAGATTGTGGTAGGTTTTAATGTCAGACTGAGGAGTTTGTATTTTATCCTATAAGCAATAAGGATTCATTGTAGATTTTTTTAGCAGAAGAAATCCATGCCTATTCCAGAATTGCTCTTACCACTTGGATGAATTTGAAAACTGTATAGAGGATGTATCATAAAAGATAGAGATCTTTGTTTCAGGACCGCTGGGACATCAGATTTCCATCAGCTTACATACCTCTCTAGTCATCTATATTTGAGTACATTGGAATGAGCCTTCTGAGCCTGGTTACTTTGGACTCACACTATGTGGGCTGGACTGGAATAATGCTCTCTCCCAATGCCTTCTAGATCATTGTTAGTCCATGATGATCAGATCCCAGTAATTCCATCATAGTGTTATGCACCTCGGCTTACCAGGATGTTACTAAGCCCTTTTCTCCTGCCTGTTTCCATGACCACTTTGGAGACAGTATTGTATTCACCAGAGGTCAAAAAGAAAAGGGAAGATGAAAATTATAGTGAAGTTTAGTTGTGAAATGAGTTGGGGGTGGGAAGGGGAGTGTTATTCTAGGATCCTAAAGGTGTAAGGAAACTTAGCAGTCATCCAGTCCAACTCTGTGAGTTTATAGGTGAAGAACCTGAAGTGCAGAGATGGAGTGTCACATAGAGACCTTTATGCTAGGACTATCAGTCCTCTGTGAAATATATGTGTCAAGTATTATGGGCAGGGATATTGTGAGAGGGGAGAGGGTGACAAGAGAGAATGGGATGCAAGAAGACTTCCCCAAAACAAACAAATGATAACAAATTGACTTCTGCTATATAAACCTACACTGAGGTTACAGGAGATCATATATATGAAGAATAAAAGCTAAAGGATAAATGAAGCAACCAATACTCCAGAGAGAAGTCTTTACAACCCACAGGCAATGAAATTAGACTGGGCCAAAATGCTCACAAGATCATCTCAGTTTGTTGGGGTTACGGTCAATGGAACAGTGTGATGCATGCAGAAAAGGGGTGCTTCAAATTGTGAGTCCCTTATTCCAGATTAGGATTAACTTTTTGGTGTTTAGATAAGAATATTCATAGCTGCACTCTTTGTGGTGGCAAAAAGGTGGAAAATGAGGGGATGCCCTTCAATTGGAGAATGGCTGAACAAATTGGGGCATCTGATGGTGATGGAATACTATTGTGCTGTAAGGAGTGATGAACTGGAGGATTTCTTTATGAACTGGAAAGACCTCCAAGAACTGATACAGAGTGAAAGGACTAGAACCAAGAGAATATTGTACACTGAAAGTGAAACATTGTGGAACTATCCAATGTAATGGACTTTACTATTAGCTACTAGCAGCAATACAATAATCCAGGACATTCCTGAAGGACTTATGAGAAAGAATGCTATCCACATTGAGAGAAAGAACTATCGGAGTAGAAATGCAAAAGAAAAATGCATCACTTATCACTTGTTCATATGGATATATGATTTGGGGTTTTGGCTCTGTGGTAAAAATGAATAATATGGAAATAGGTATCAAGTGTACAACCCAGTAGAATTGTTTTTTGGCTCTGAGAAGGGGAAGAGAAGAAGGAAGGGAAAGAAAATAAACATGTAAATATGGAATAATATTTTTTTAAAAATAGAATAAAATAATAGGATGCACTTTTTGGGATCACTGGAATGGGACACCAGGGAAACACAGCATCCAGTGGTAGACAGAGAAGAGTTGGTTGCCAAAGAATTCTTAGTACAAAATATGTATATGAGTTAACTCCTGGACACAGACCAGAGGAAGCCATAAGTAGAAAATGGATTGTAGAGGAGTAGAGCCGAGGCAGACAGAAATGAAAGAATAAGGAGTATATATATCAAGGGTGGGGGGAGATTTCCCTCACTGCCTATAGTAATTCAGATCCCTGGGATAAGGAGAGAAAGAGGTAGAGTTTGCTGCCATAGGTTGCGGAAGTATCGGTTGATTGGGAGTCTCCAAGATCACATACACCAAACCTTCTCTGCATAAGAATCCTCTCCAAAACATTGCTGCCAAATGACTATCCTTTGCTTGAAAGTTCCTGTAATCAGGAACCCACAACCCATGACTACACTTCCCTGGGGCAGCACAGCACACTTTTTGGTAGCTTGAATTGTTAGGAAGCATATCTTTACCTTATACCACCAAATGCCACTCACTGCTCCTAGTTCTGCCCTTTGGAGCCAAACAGAATAAGTCTAATTGCTCTTGACTATCAAATTTTTTCTCTTTTCTTTAATGCTATGTTTCCCTATCTTAGGTAACTAGATGGCAAAATAGATAGAGTGCCAAGGTTGCAGTCAGGAATACTCATCTTCTGAATTAAAACCTGGCCTCAGATACTAACTCTGTGACTTTGGTCAAGTCACTTACCCCTGTATGCCTCAGTTTCCTCATCTGTAAAATGAGCTAGAGAAGGAAATGGCAAGCCATTCCAGTTATCTCTGCCAAGAAAATTTCAAATGGGGTCATGAAGAGTTGGACATGGCTGAATAACTAAACCACTCCTTACCTCCCCTAGGTTGGAGGTGCAACTGCTATTTCTAAGTTGATCTCAATACTGATTGGCATGGAAGCCATAACTAGCTCCATTTTTCTGACCAAAGCCAATTGGCTCTCCCAAACACAGCCTGGTTTCCCTTCTCACCTCCCCACCCTCATATTGGTGCCAGTCTTATTACAGAAACCCATTAGCTCTTGTCCTATTGTGGTTCAGAACTCTCCAGCTCACTGATTCACTAGCTTCAGCCTCTCCAATGGCTAGAATTACAAGCACACACAGCTATTTATGCCCATCATATATCACAATTATTCAGATACTTTGGATTCATGAGATCATAAGTTTAAAACCAGGAAAGTGGTAAGAACAATTCTGGAATAGTGCTTAGTACAATGCATGACACATAGTAGGCACTTTAATAAGTGCTCTTTGACCAAGTGACTATTTTTTCTTCTATATCATCTGTCCCATTCTGCCATCCATATCACCATCACACCTGCTTTCCTATTCCTATCCTCTTTTGGCTAACACAGCTTAACCCGAGCCCTGCCTGACAGAGTAAGGGTTGTGGCATATTGAAAGTGTCAGCCATGATCATGCACCATTTAACCCAATATCTGTCTATTGGACCCATAGTACATGTCCTGATCTCCACCTTCTTGGTTCAGCCTTAATGAGTTATACAATAGTCAAAGGAGACATCAGTTCCTTCCAACCTCTCATATTGATGCCACATAGATGATCAATAGTCAATTTAACAACCTATAATAATAGTTATCATTTATATAGCACTTTAAGGTTTGTAAAGAACTTTACATATATCATTTCACTTGATCCTCATAGCTTCCCTGCGAGGCAGACCCTAGTGACTTGTGTAGGATCTGAAGTTTGAACTCAAATCTTCTTGAATCTAGGTCTAGCACTCTCTATGCACTCACTGCACCACCTAGTTCTTAGAATGATGACCCCATTATGTACAGCTTAAACAAATTTAACATTCTTGGGATCTGATTTGAGGGTTGGCAAAAATGTCCTAGCTTCAGGAAAAGTGCTTTTGCATCATAACATCTAGAAGTCTGGAGAAATAATATGATCTAATAAAAAGAACATGTCTGAAGGTTGTACTTCAAATCCATTTTCTGTGCCATTTTCTACTTGCATGACTTCTATGTATCTCGTCTCTTATTTATAAAATGCAGGATTCAGTCTAAATGATTTCTAAAATTCCTTCCCATTTTAAGGATTATCTACTGCTAACCTGTGTGACCTTAGGTGAATTATCTTCTCTGGGCCCAAGTTACCTCATCTATAAAATAGGAGTAGCTAGATGAACTCAAATAAATTGTTTTTTGAAGAGTTGTCTACACCAAATAACACTGGTCACTTACTGAAAAAGATGTTTTTCACAATCCATTGATAAAACTGCAGAATATGTTGTAAGACAAACCAGCTCAGCTTGCATACTTAAAAGGATCATTGATTTAGAGCTTGAAAGAGGTTTAAAAGTCATCTAACCCAATCTTTGCCCCTGCTCCCCTTTACAAATGAGGAAATTAAGACACCCAGTATTTGGTTTGTTCATGGTCATATAAGGAGGGAGACAGCCAGGATCTAAACTACTTGTCCAAATAACTCTACAACCAGAACTCTTAGCTTCATATTGTACATAGTTAAAGTCTATACTAATAGTTGATACTTGTAATCATTTTCTTGCTAGTTATAATTCTTTTCATTGACTGAGTGAGTCCTGGAATGATTCAGTTGAATCAGACTATTGTAGATTTGAACAGCGCACTGAGACTTGAGTTTATTAAAAAAAGAAAACATCAGTTGGGTTCATAAGGTATCAGACAAAGATGAGCATAGAGATCTGAAAATGGGCTTTACTCCCAAGGTAGTAAAGTCATTGGCACAGCTTCCCCTGAGATTGCCACTCTCCTTAATCCTTGAGATGCTGTGGTAAAAGCACAATCTCTTGGACCAGCAATAGGGGACAATGGGGAATAGTAAGAATTCTTGGGAAATGAGTTTCTAAATCCAGCTGTAGAAAATGAAGCTTTTCCAGCTCTTTCCATTCCATTTCAATGGTCCTGAGTTCCAGGACACATTTAGAACTTGAGTGATCATTAATCTCTGAAATAGAGGTTTCAATCAATGGAGGTATTTGACCAAATCCTATAATTACAATCCCAAGTAGTTGTCTCAACTTTTTTTTATTCTAAGGCCAATACATTTATTATCCATCTACTCTTTTCGAGAAACAGTGCCTATCCTTTCTGATTCCTAGTGGGCCCCTTGAGGCTTGCATTACAGTGAGAACTTTCTTTACCTTCAGCTGTACTCCAGAACTCCACTTACGGAGTCCACTATGTAATTTCGAATCAGCAACTTCACACACTCTGCAGTGACCACACCTCCAGGACAGTACTGGAGGTAGAGTCAGTCAGAATGTCCCCTGTGACTGTGAAGACATAGTGCTAGCTCCAAGTCATCAGTCCCACAAGGTCCATGGACCCATCCATGGACATAAAGGGCCAAGAGCCCCAAGGATTTTGTGGACATCAGGCACTTCACAACTCGAGAAAACTTCTCCAGCTTGGTGACCTTAGCTTCAGGGGTCAGGGATGGGACCCAGAAACTGGGGAGCTCCTTTGTCTTGACCTTATTCCCTGAGACTGAAGTAGGGCTGGTGCCTGTTACAGGAATGAAGAGATCGAGAAGCCAGCTGACAATCTCCACGAAGTGCCACAGCTGGCTTCTTTCGTCAGTTCATGCTGCTGCTTGTGACTGGCCACTCTCCCCTTCTCATAGACCTTCGTGTGGCAGGCAATCTCCTGTTTCTGGTGCAGGATGTGTTAAAGGATCGTTCCTGTTCTGGAATGACAACCAGTTTGTTGCTTCCCTTCTAATCTTGGTTGCATAGGTTTTGTTTGTACAAAACATTTTTTACTTAATATAATCAAAATTATTTTACATCTTGTAATGTTCGCTATCTCTTTATTGGTCTTAAATTCTTTCCTTTTCTTAAATATTTAAACTTAAATTTAAAATCAAGTTTGAACTTAAAATAATGTTTTTCTAGGATTTTGATGATATCAATGGGCCTCTCAAACCTGGTTAGTATTTCCATGATAACTACCCTCTAACTTATTTTAGTTCATAACAGAGAAATCTGTTCCCCAAAATTCTAACCTTTGCTCCAGATTTGTTTTTTGAAGCATAAATATTTTGCTCTCTCCACCCATTTGGCACTGGAGACGTGACCTGAGAAAAGTCTCCCATAAACATATTATAGTCAGGAGCACACTTCTTAAGTTACCAGCGTGCCAAACAAAAATAGAAGCTGGTGGTTTCCTACAAATCCCCAATAGCTTTGTTCTTCCAGAAGAAATTCTGCAGTGTATTACTACAAAATGTGGACTAGGGCCCTTGGGTATTTTCTAACAACAAGCTAACAATGGCTGAGTCACTTAATTTAAGAAACACAGCTAGCTAAGCACTAATTTATTTGAAGAAAAATTTCAGAGGACTTTTATCATGCTTGCACAAGATCCAGATTATATGAGGACTCTATAAATCCATAAATTCACCCTGCCATGATAGACTATTACTGATCTTAAAGAGCCATTGCTGTCAATTGGCTCAAATCTGTGCTTTATGCTGAAACCCCCCAAAATTTATATATAGACAATACTGAATCATAACTCTATTTAAAATTCACTATCTAGGACGTCAAACTCTTTTTGCTTTTCTGTGTGAAGCATTAAGTTTCCCAGTCTGCAAGTTCTTATGAATAACCCAATTTCTTAACTCTTCACCTCTACATCTCTATAGCTCAGTCTCTTCCCCATTCCTTCTCTTTGGGGAATGAAATGCACCTTAATAGATAAATCTTGTAGCTTGGGGATTACCTGGACACAGTTTAATTTGGAGGTTATTAATGGTAGAACATTCACATGAATAACGTCCAATGGAATGTTGGAAGTGTAGACTAGAGTTTAGGATGTAGATTGAGGATGGAGAATTTTTATCATGATGATAATCATAATCATTAATAAAAATAATAGCTAGTATTTTTAAAGCCCCTGCATTGTGCCGGGCACATGCTAAGCACTTTGCAAATATTTTCTTATTTAAATCACATGACAATTCTAGGAAGTAGATGCTATTATTATCTCCACTTTACAGTTGAGGAAACTGAGGCAAGCAGAGGTGTCTTGGGACACACAGCTAGGAAGTGTATCAGGACTTATTTGAATTCAGGTCTTTCTGACTCCAGACCCAGCACACTATACACTGTATCACCTTTCTTCCTAGGAAGTCATCCACATGTTCAGTGATCATGGACGTTTTAAAAATGACACTCTCCTAAGGGAAAACAAAAGAAAGACAGAGAGAAAGTTAACATGTCCAAAGATTGGATGTTGGGGGATAACTCATCTTAAAGGGATTGGAGAAGATAAGAACATAGGTTCAAAGGATTATACAGTTTCTATCTAGGAAAAAGATCAGTTGGCAAAGCAAGAAGAAAAGCATATACCAGAAAACCATTATTGTGAGGTATCCTGGAAGCCAAGGAAGGAGATCTTCAAGAAAGAAGAGATAATGAGCAGTGTCAGTTGCTACAGAGAAGCCAATGATGTTCTGAAGTCTAGGAAACGTGCAAGGTGAGGATTTATTGAGCCAATTGATCAATTATTCCCACCTCATTTAAAGCAACTGACAAGACACTATGGGCTCATACCTTTGTCAGGTGAGAGCAATCAATCAGAAATATGAATAAGACCTAAATGTGAATTAATCAAAGGCTTTAGACTAAGTTCAAAAAAGTCCTGATCAATATAGAAGTTCTTGAAATTCATTGGATTAACTAGGGTGACCTTTTAACAGGAATTCTGCTCAGATTTGTTGAGGGACTTGGCCATACCCTGTGTATTTTGTAGAAATCAGTGTGAGATGAGATTTTAATGTCTAGTAACAGAGGAAATACTTGTGGAGGTGGAGCAGAGAGCAGAACACCTAAGTCTCAGTTTAGGCACCTTTGCACTTCTTTTGGTGGTAGAAGGATATTGTAAACTTTAGAAGGTCTTGGGTTTGGACTATTTTTAGCATTCTCAAAGCAGCAGCAGCTGGTGGCAGTATCTGCATTAGGAGCTGAAGAAAACCCTAGGCATAACAACAAAAAATTCAAAAAGTCCAGCAAAGAAATTATACAAAGCCTACCAGGAAGTAGAGAAAATGACTTGGAGTAGTTTGTTTTTTGTTTTTGTTTTTGTTGTTTTTACTCTATTCTTTCTAAGTTTGAGCCTATTTTTTAAAATTTCTGATATACTAGTTGGGGAGTGTGTCTTTGACTTTTGAGGGGATATTTTGTACCAACTCTTCTTATACTCCTTTAATAAATACTCCTAACTAAAAGCTAATTAAGCCTGTCTGGCAGATGTCAATTATAATCATTTGAAAAAACATATTTTTAGGGGATTATGAGCTATAGTATTAGGAAAATACACCATTCCCAAATCCTCACAGTTAAACTAGATCCCTGAGGAGGGTCAAGCAGCCAAGCTCAGGGCATCTGACTTGCAAGAATAAGCTAAGGTTGGGAGACTTAAGTCTAGATCCTACAACTCATCAGAATTTTCAAGCATGGAGTAGAATAAAAAGGGCAAAAGTCAAATTGTAGTAGCTCAAGTGGAGAGCAGGTGATGAAGAGATGGATGCATATGATATAATGAAAATGTTAGCCTGGGAGGTGTAGTTAATGAGCTTCCAGACATGAGTTCATAGAATCCTCTTGACTGGAAGAGACCTTATATCACTTTGGAATTGGGGAGGTCAGGTGAGTTTTCTAAATGAGTGACCTAGACTAGAACATGGAACTTTTGATTTCTAATCTAGTGATTAAAAAACAAAAACAAACCAAAAAATCCCCACTTGTGTTATGCTCCTCATTTCCTTGCATCCTTCCATTAAGATTTTAGCCTGGAAACACATTATATCTTTGCTTATATTATTTATTTAAAAATATATATATTTCTAGATAGGACACTATGATATAGTGAGGAAAACACTAGTATGGGAGTCAGAGGACTTTGTCTTAAATCCTAGGTCAGTCACTTCATATTGTCTGACATTGGGCAAGTCATCAAATCACTTTGGGACTCTGTTTACTTATCTGTAAAATGAGGGTTTTGGATTATATGCTTCGTAAGGACCCTTTCAGCTCTACATCTATGCATCGAAATCACTTATCTCACTAGGCCTCTTTTTCCTCATGTATAAAATGTGTCCATTGGACAAGATTATCTCTAAGGCTCCTCCCTCTTCTTAATTCTAAGATCCTAATTTCTGAGACAATCATTTATATACCACTTTAAGGTTTGCAAGGCATAGTATATATGTTATCTCAGTTGATTCGCACAACAACCTTATTAAAATAGGTATTATTATCCCCATTTTAGTGTTGAGGAAATTACATATCTTACTACTAAGGTTTTATCCCTGGTATAGAAGCATGAACAGAGTATGGCTTGACTGCCCCCACATTCTACATCTGTTAGTTGTCCTATTTGATAGATCAGCTACTCTGTTATCCTTGTGCATAAACTAAAGCATTCCATGAACTAATTTTCTGGTTACTCTAGCAGAGCCTCTAATATGTCTGAAGTTCTTCTGCACTAATTCACATCCTCTTAAATTTAAGTGTGCATATACTACTCAAAGACCTACTAAATAGTGAATGCCCAAAATTTAACCTATTTTTTTACTTTAGATGGGTTTTCCTCGTCTCCACATCTTTCCAGTGCTTCCCTGGCTCTTTAGTCATACATCAATGACCTTGTACCTATGAAGTTAAATGTTTTAACCCAAATAGAAATAATTTATTGATTCTCATTAAATGTCACTTATTATTAATTCTGAAGAAATGTCATAGACTGTCAAGATTTTGCCATACACTGATTCCGCTATCCAATGTGTTTACAATCCTTGCCAACATATAGTCACCAACCAATTTGATTTGTGTGCATCATTGACAAAAATGTTAGAGAGCAGGGGCAAGCAGAGATCCTTGGAGCATTCTACTAGAGACCTCTTTACAAACTGACATGAATCCATTGATGATTAATCATTGGTATAACTATGTGTATATATACATATATATCCACACATATGTGTCTCTTTTTATCTGTGTGTGTGTGTGTAATTCCTTTGATCTATCAATTTAGTTACCCTGTCAAAAAAAGAAATAAGGTTTGTTCAGCATGACCTGATCTTGAAGAAGTCTTGAGAATTCTTAATGATCACAATTTTTTCTATAAGAGACACCAAACATTCCTTTAATATTGTAGTCTAGAATGTCTTGCGAAATCAAAGTTAAGTTCACTGGCCTCTAGTTTTCGGATTTTCATTTCAAATTTGTGATATCCTTCCTATTCTCCATAGCCTTTTAGAAATCACTCACAATGGTTCAGCAATTATGGGAACTGGTACTTTCAAGTTACCAGACAGTGGTAAACTATGACCTAAGGGCCAAATCTGTCTCACCAACTTTATTTTAAAATATAAAAAACATTTTTGACTTACAAGCTATACCAAAACAGATGGCAGACTGGTTTTAGCTGGATGCCAACTCTTGCCCTAGAATATATCTCATGTAGTTCAAGTGACTTGGATTCATGAAGGACAGCTAGGTTCTCTCTTACTATCTCCCTACTTACCTTGAGAATCAACTCCAAACTATCCATTACCCCCAAAGGATAGGCAGCAGACATCTATTGTTATTAGGTTAACATAGATTCTTTAGTACCACCCAGCAAGGAATCACCAATTTTCTGTACTTGCTTCTTCTTCCTCTGATACTATCTGGATGTTCTCTGATCACCTGTTGTTCTCCATCATCTCACAATCTCCATAATCCTCACAATCACCTGATAGACTCTTCTATCATTCTTTGGAGAACAAGCAGCTGCTTCTTCCCCAGATGTGGTGGCACTCTCCTCTAGGGAAGAGGCTTAGGAATCATAGGAACCAAAGGAATCATAGACAATCAGGACAGCATGAAAAATCACATGCTGAATTTATTATATTCTTAAGAGAAAAGCAAACTGCATAATAGAGATTTCAAATTCAAGTACTATCTTTTTCTTCTGTCTTACAATGTATGTGGAAATATTCATTTTTTTGATATTTAGATATAAAATATAAATAAAATAAATAAAAATAAAATAAAATATGTTGCTCCCAGTGTTCAATAGTCAAACTTCAATTTTTCCTCATCACATTATTCCATCCTTCAATTTTTTCATATAGGTCATAATTCTCTATTGACTCTTCAAATCCTTTATCTTCTTTGTTTTCATATGGAAGCACTTCTGGTTGGTTTGCTTGCTTGCTTCCTTGTTTTAAGGGACATTTTATTCTTTGAGATAACCTGTAGCATAGAAAAACATTAATTGAGACTCTTTACCTCCTATGGTCAGCAAGAGACCAGTCTGAACTCTGAGTTCAGATAGTTGTTTCTCAGCTATGGCAAAAATAGAAATAGAAATAATTTGTGCAGGTTACTGCAGATTTCTTCCTGTCCTCCATACCTGCTGGAAGGGAGCTCTTTAGTTCTTTGTTATCTTTGCTAATCTATACATTGAAACTCTAGACCTGTGGACTTCAGTCTATCCAATGATATCTCAGTCATCACTGGGCAACAAAAATTTGTCTTTCAGACATAGATGTACACAGAATGGCACATCCATCTTAGAGGCATACTTATTATGCCTCTAAAAATTCTTTAAAATACATCCCCATATAATTAATGCAGAGATGTTAAGATCCTACATTGCCTACAACATTCTCAGCAGAACCTCTTTGTCTCTCACCCATTTAATTCTTCTCCCACACAGAACCAGTCTGTACCCAGCATACATCTTTAAACTAAGTCACAAGAGCAGACACTTATATACATTTTATCTAGTACAATAAGCTGGATAGTCCTGTGCTTCCTTGTCTTCCTTGAACTCCCTTAAACTCCCCAATTTCACAGCCATGGAAGCTGCCTCCTCAAGTACTTTTTCTCTTTTCATCCCTCTTTCTACATGAACTCCTTCCTGGGAATTTGCTTGGACCTAGCTTCACTTCTTCCTTCTCACTCATCATTCTCTTGGGGCAGACAGTTTCATGTCAGATTAAAGTGACTAGCAATTAGTTGCCTGCTAATGCTAAGAGAAATATAATTTATGATAAATCATGAAGAATCTTACACAATACCTCTTAAGATATTTATTCATGCACTATCTATTCCCAGGCCACCATAACATGAAACCTTAACAAACACTCCCTTGTCTCTTCCTGAAATTTCTGCAGCCACTATTCTTTGAGCACTAAATTGTTTAATGTCTATATATAAATCTGTGTAGGGATACAACTAAAGTACACGGTATCTTGTCTTTTAAACATTTGCCTTGAATTGGCTAAACTGATTCTTTCCTTCAATCATTTATTTTCCAAATTCCTAGTAAGTGATTTGATTATGTTGTGGGCAGTTAGGTGGCACAGTGAACAGAGTGCAGAGCCTGATGTTAGAACGGCTCATTTTCATGAATTCAAATCTGGCCTAAGATATTTGCTAGCTGTGTGACCCTGGGTAGCACATTCTATCCCATTTGCCTCCATTTCCTCATCTGTAAAAGGAGCTAGAGAAGAAAATGACAAACCAGTCCAGTATTTTTGCCAAGAAAACCCTAAATAGGGTCCCACAGTTGGGTACAACTGAAATGACTGAACAACAACAAACAAGCCGATTCGTGTTGGCTTTGGAAAATGAATAACTAATCAGTTCTGCACATTTTATAGGAGAAAGGGGACTGAAATGGGAAAGTCTTATATTCTAGTCCTTGATCTTCTACTTGCTACCTGCATGACTTTGGTTAATTCACTATACCAAATTAAAAAATGAGAGGATTGAAGTAAGAGAATCCTAAGGTCCCTTCTAATTCACTCGAGGAAGCTATGTATGGATTAATGGGTTTGAGTTTTAAAATGTGGCCTGCAGAGAGCAAACAGCTGTGCCTAGGAGGCTGCATGAACTGTTGCTCACAACTTGTAATTATCTCCTGGGCTATTTAGTCTGGAATAAGGTGCAGAGACTGGAAGAATGAATATGGAGAGGCTAGAATAGAGGGGGAATGATCAGGTGAATAAAGAATAGGGGAAATATACTTAATAAGAGACTTTTGGGAAAGTTGGAGGCAAGACTGGTATTTCTGTGAGCATTATGGGAAAGGTAAAATCTTGCATCCTAATTCTACCCTAAGCCCAGAACTAAGAAAGATTTTAGGGGGCAGGTAGGTGGCCCAAAGGATAGAATTCTAATCCTGGAGATAGGGGGTCCTAATTTCAAATGTGGCCGCAGACACTTCGTAGCTGTGGAATCCTGGGCAAGTTACTTCACCCCAATTGCCTAATCCTTATCCCTCTTCTGCCTTGGAATCAATAGTCAGTACTGGTTCCAAGACTGAAGAGAAGGATTAAAAAAAATTAAAGATTGTATATGTGGGAAGCTGAATTACAGTGACTTCTTCCTACATTGACACAAGTACTTGGGAACTATGTATAAGATAATGTGTATACAAAAAGCAGATTAATGAATTATCAACAATCTTCTGAAGGGGTGTCCCAAAAGATTTAGTGAAGTTGTAACTTTAATAGTTTAAAGCTAAGACAACAGAGAAACTCATCCTGGAAGCTCTCTTTGCAGATGACTGTGCTCTCATGGCCCACCAAGAAAATCATCTCCAAACCATTGTGGGCAGGTTCTCTACCGCAACAAAACTGTTTGGCCTGACTATCAGCCTCAGCAAAACAGAGGTGCTGTTCCAACCTGCACCAGGGAGGCCAACGAACCAGCCATACATTACAATCAAGAGCACGCAGCTTTCTAACATCAACACCTTCAAGTACCTGGGCAGCACCATCGCCAACAACAGGTCCCTAGACTACAAGATCAATGCCAGGATCCAAAAGGCCAGCCAGGCACTCGGGCGGCTGCTCTCCAAAGTCCTCCAACACAGCGGTGTAAGCACTGCGACGAAGCTCAAAGTGTACAACAGTGGTCCTCAGCTCGCTCCTGTACGGTTGTGAGACATGGACACTGTACCGGAAGCACATGAAGCATCTGGAGCAATTCCACCAACGCTCTCTCCGGTCAATCATGAGGATCCGATGGCAGGACAGAATCACCAACCAGGAAGTCCTCGACAGAGCCAACTCCACCAGCATCGAAGTCCTGGTCCTCAAAACCCAGCTACGATGGTCTGGACACGTCATCCGCATGGACCCACAGCGAATACCAAGACAGGTATTCTATGGTGAACTGTCAGCTGGACTCAGGAAACAAGGCCGACCAAAGAGAAGGTTCAAGGATCAGCTAAAGTCAAACTTGAAGTGGGCTGGCATTACACCAAAGCAACTAGAACTCGCTGCCTCTGACAGAAGCAGCTGGCGAACCCACATTCACCATGCTGCCACCACCTTTGAAGATGAGTGACGTCGACGTCTTGCCTCTGTGCGTGAATGCCGACACCAGGCCACAACCGCACCTCCCGTAACAGCTGGAGTCCCATGTCCCATGTGCCACAAACTGTGCGCCTCAGCCTTTGGACTCCAAAGCCACATGAGGGTACGTCAATAGATGATAATGCACAAAGACAATTGTCATTCTCGGACACTGAGAGACTACTACTATGTACTAGTTTAAAGGTAATAATAAGGAGTTATTGGAGTTTTTTTGAGTGGGAGTTAAGGTAGGTAATGTGATTGGTCCTGTGTCTTAGTAAAATCATTTTGGCAGCTGTGCAGAGGGTGAATTGGAGGGGAGAGAGACCCATTAGGAGGAGATCACAACTTGAACTAGGCTTGAACTAGGGCAGGGGCTGTGTGAGTAATAAGACAGAGTATATGTATATGAGAGATGTGATGGGTTTATAAGTGGTAAAAACTTTCTAGATATATGGGGTGAATGAGAATGAAGAGGCAAGGATAACACTGAAGTTGTGAATCCAAATAACTGAGAGCTGGTGATTTCCTCAACATAAATGGGTAAATTCAGGAAAGGGATGTGTTGAGGTGAGTGGAAGATAATGAGTTATATTTTGGAGATCTTCAGTTTGAGATGGCAATGGCATATCTAGTTCATTGGCAGTAAGCTGCAACCCACTTTCATGTTCCATTCATCTTTCCATTTTCCTTTAGATCATATGAAAATGTTGATTCTTTTGGAGGTATTCCATTATTTTGAGCCAAATAGAATTATTCAGGGAATATAAATGTTTAAAAGATAGATACATCTGGCAAGAAACATCAATTAAGATCCTTGAAAGCAATCCCCCAATGCAGCCTAGTACACTCAATTCCTGTTATTCATCTTTGGGCTCAGATCATTGCTTATCTGAGACCCCTACAAAGTATCTGTGTGTTGATAGAACAACTCACTGGGCTACCCCTCCAATTGCATATCATTAACTTGGCAATATGAATACTTTATCCATTTGTTTTTGTTTTCCCTTTGTGAATTGCTAAAGTGATTTTCCTAAAACACAGGACTGATCACATTACCCACCCCTAAACCATGCTCAAAAACTCCAATAACTCCTTATTACCTTTGAACTATTAAATATGTGAATAGGTTAATAACTTGTGAATGACTAAGGAATTCATTGAAGCGAATTATTCCTATAGTGTTCTACAGCTCAGTGTAATCATTTGCAGACATCTGGAAAGTCTTATCATCTCTAAGGAATCCTTTTTCCACTTTGGATGTTACATAGGACATTCTCCATGAAAGTGGTGAACAACTTTAGAGATCATATGTCTCTCTGCTTTATGCTTCACTTAATGTCAATAATCAGAGTAATGTGGAACACCGGTGTCCCTGTGCTTGTGTCTCTCTCTTAAGGAATCTTGTTTGACTTCAACATGTATATTATATATGTATACACACATAGACACGCACTCAAACATATATCTATATCTATAAATGAGAACTTGGTGGACAGCCTTTAAGACTATGTTTTTCTCTATCAAGTCAAATGTGGTTTTTTGAGTAATAAACAAACAATAAAGACAGGAGGATATGTTTTCTATATTTTCTAGATGGTAATGTGAGGGTTAAAGAGGTAGTTTGACAGAAAAAAGTATTTGTGAAAGCAGAATTATTCACTTCTCATATAACCTTCTTTGGGGAATGGACTATTTTGTTTTGTATTTTTCTATCTCTAATGCCTCTTGTAGTGCTTTGCACATAGTAGGTATTTAATAGATGTTGAATTGACCATAGATCCAGTGAAGGGCTGCATATTTATGTCAGAGGATATGTCTTGCTAAGTCCAAAAAGACTTATCACCTGAATAATAATAAGTGAATAAGTGATAAATTTTTTGTCATGGCAATGCTCACCATATACTAGATAAGAATGAGTTTTCAAATCTCATTGGTAGAGAATATGCATGTTTTCCTCCATCAGAATGTAAACTTCCTGAGAACAGGGATTCCTTCATTTTTAATGCTTATATTGCCATCATAGACTATTCTTGGCATGTAGTGGGTACTTAATAAATACTTTTTGATTGATTGCTCCATGGAGCATTGATCTTTTTTTTTAACCCCGTCCATGACACAAAAAAGGTAAGGAGCCCTTAGACAGATTATCTCTAAGGTCCTGTTGGGTCTTAAGACTTGAAATATTAGAAAAAAAATGTCTGCTGGCAAATATATAGGCTCTCTAGAAAAGTGAGAATAAAAGAAATCCATTGCACATGAGATGCAGGCATGCTTTGTACCTAGCTCAGTGCTTACCACATAGTAAGTACTTAATGATGAATGTGAATTTTTTCTTGCAGAATTCCACTCTCCATCAAGCCAGACTCCTGAATTCTCTTATCCTACAGTTTGCTTTTCTGTTCCACAGACTTTCTCAGAATAGATAGATACTTGCTGTTAGCTCATCTCTGTCTGTCAGTATCTATTTGTCTGTTTCTCTTTCCAAATACTCAGTATTTAAAATAAAAAGGTTTTTACATATTTCAGAATGACCTTAGAGTCACTGAAGGTCATGGATATGTTTTAGGGCTGAATATTTTATTTGGTATTGCCATTATCCAGATAGTTCTACACTTCTATGATTTTTCCTGCCATATTTTAAGGTTTTTTTCCCCTTTGGCTTTGTTTTTTAAAAAAAGAAACAACTCTTTATTTCCTTCCTTCCTTCCTTCCTTCCTTCCTTCCTTCCTTCCTTCCTTCCTTCCTTCCTTCCTTCCTTCCTTCTTCCTTCTTCTTCTTTCTTTCTTTCTTTCTTTTCTTTCTTTCTTTCTTTCTTTCTTTCTTTCTTTCTTTCTTTCTTTCTTTCTTTCTTTCTTTCTTTCTTTCTTTCTTTCTTTCTTTCTTTCTTTCTTTCTTTCTTTCTTTCTTTCTTTCTTTCTTTCTCTTCTTTCTTTCTTTCTTTCTTTCTCTGTCTCTCTTTCTCTCTCTTCTGGTAATAACTCTAAGTCAGACAGTCAAGGACTGGGCAAACAGGATTAAGTGACTTGCATCCTGACACTCTACTGTGCCATCTAGCTGTCCTAAAATTCTTTTTTTGTACTGTTTTTTCTCCTCTTCTCCTGTCCCACTTTTAACAGCTTCATCCTAAGGCATCACATTACTTCATGCTCCTCTAGTCTAGAAATTATTTCATGCTTTGTATCTTCAGTGTTTAGCATGGTTGCTGGCACATAGTGGGTATTTAATTCATGTTTATTGATTGATTTCTTCATTGTGGGGCTTGGCATCTAATGCTACTTCAGAAGTCTTGAGAGATGATGTTTTTGCATTGATGGTATTTGTTACTCTCATTAACTTTTTGTCTGAAATGTCATGAATATAGCTTTGAACATGCCATGTTTTCTCTGAATCATAACTGTGTGGGAACATGTCACAGAACAGATCATTTTAAATGGTAGAAATGACATGGTGGGGGAAACTTGGGAAGATTAGACTAGAGGGAGATCCTTGAGTAGCCATACAAGAGCATAATGTATCAGAGGTGAAACTGGGGCCCAAGTCCTTTTGCCTCTCAAGCTGGCTTTCTTTCAACTTTGCCATTTTGTTTCTACAACACTGGGGATACAACAACAAGAACAAGAACAACAACAACAACAGTTCCTGCCCTCAGGGAGTTTACATTCTATCAATGAAAATAACATGTTCATTTATTTGTATCTACAGAATATAAAGTAAACACAAAGGTATTTGGGGGGAGGGCATAGGATGATCTAGTGCCTGGGTGGATCAGGAAAAGCTTCCAGAGGGAGGAAGCAGTTAAGATGTATCTTGAAGAGAATGAGGGAATCTAAGGGATGGAGGTGATGGGAGAATATATGTATTTTAAGCATGAGAACATCCTGGAGGTATGGAAAGAATAGCAAGAAGTTCAATTTAATTGGACTACCAGGTATATGAATGAGAGCAATATGTAATCACATTGGGAAGGGTTGGGAAGCAATCAAGTGTCAAAGTGAGTAAAATGTTAGAGAGGAAAAAGGAGTAGCAAAGTGGTAAGCAGCATTAGAACATATACTAGAACAAAGAGTCCGAGAACCAGGTTCCAAATTCTGGTTCTATTATTTATACAAAAATCATTTAATCTCTCTGAGTTCCAGTCTCCTCACTCGTAAAATAAATAGATTAGACTAGATAAGCTTTAAGATCCTTTTTAGCCTAAAATCTTACATCCTATGATCATCTCCACTTCATTTAAAGACAACTCCATATTAAAGGCTAAGCAACTCATCACACAGGTAGCGTTGTTATTAGCATTATTGTTGGTGCCCTATTACCAGTACCCACTCAAGGTACCTCCTATTCTCTCTTATCCTGTTCTTTCTCGCTTAACCCCATTTGCCTTCGAAGAAAAGAAGTAAAAGGATTTTTATTAAAAATGCAGGGGATGAGTAGGACTAGAAGATCCCTAAGGAATGTTCTGGCTCTAAGATTTTGTTATCTCATGAGCCTTCTTGGGAGGAAACAGTACAAGAAAGTCTGATTTAAGGCAAAGGCAATGGGAAACAATAGCCTGGTACAAATTGCCCAGAACTGTTGCCATCTAGGTGGTAGTGGGAAACAATAGCCTGGGAGAAATTCCACAGAGCTGTCACAGTCTGAGGGGTTTGGGCTTATTCTTCACCAAAGGGTCCCTACAGAACAAGGGGCAAGAATGATATTCATAAAGAATGATTAACTCTGTAAAGAATGGACCCAGAAGCCAGCAGGATATTCTGGCTCTCTTCCGCCTCCAACACTGGACAGGTAGCGCTCCTTCAAACAATCTTAGCCCTACTTAGGTAGCAAAACTGTCAGCAGCTACAGCAATAGCAGGAACAGGAACAGTAGCCACAGCTGCAGCCACAGCCATAGCAGAACCTTCAGGGAGTAAGAAAGATGCAGGGGATGTATACTTATGTGTATCTAGACACACTATATTGCTTGGTGGGTTTCAGATAAATATTCATACTTCATTCTGGTTCTAGGGTATGAATTTTTAGCCTATAATTCTTTAAAATTTATTATAGCTTTAAACTTAATTGGGTGAAAATATTTATTGGTGGGGGAGGGGACACAATTACCCAATTATCAAAGCTAGACTGAATATCCTAGGAGGGACACTAAAACTATCTTTAAGTACTGAAAGGATTTTATTATGGCAACTCTTAAAACAATAATGAATGTTATGGTCCCATGGTCTTTTTTTTTTAACAATAGAAAGGAACTATTTCCCATAAGAAAGCAGGTTTCTATTGGTGGGAAAAAAAACCCCAAAATACTAAAACCACATTCTCTCTCTACGCTGATAGATTCTATACTCAAAACTCCACTCCCAAACATTTTTTTCCTTTGAAACATTTTTTAAAGGGGAGGGGAGGACATGAGATGGAGCTGTGGGAACTGACATTAAAAATATATTGGCATTTTCCCAAACAGGGAGTGCTGACAAGCATAATCATATTACTAAAATCATATCAACAATGAGATAAATGAAATAAAAACATGATCTAAGAGTGCAGCCCGTGTAGTTGATGCTTTTGTTCAGGAGCTGCAGCTTCTCATTGTGTTAATCTGTCGCCCAAAATGGGACATAGCTGAAAACAATGTGAAGGAGGCTTTTAAAACACATCATTGAGATTACAGCACCTTTTAAAATAAACAGCACCGAATACCAACACAGGTAAAATGTCATTGTGAGACTGAAGATCCGAAATTCAACGGCATGCTTTATAGCTTTCCAGTGTGTGATAAAATCTGTTCACCAGATGTACTATCTGTCTCCTGTGTAGCATACTTGAGCATCATCTAGGCCTGAGGCCCATTTATTTCATGTAATTGCCTTCCCCGTGCACACCTTAGGGCACCCTAATTCTCCACTTTATTCCAGGCACTGTACAGGGTACCATCTGGTAGTTTTAAGCTCATCTCATTTTATTGCATGACTGCAGTGGCTATATTCAGTCCTACAACATGCTTTCAGTGGAGACAGACTTCTTACTGCCAGCTATTTATTTTTGCCTGAAATAAAGTAGCCCTTAACTATACACATGCAGAATTTGCACGTAAGGCAGCAGCACCGTCTCCACTCAACATAGGTTGCTGGTTTGCTGCCTGACAGCCTAGAAACAATTGGGCCCTGCCAATGTGGAAGCACAGCTGTTAACTTGTAGAAGAGGGATTCTAAATTCTTCTCCTACTTCTGCAAGTAATGATATCCTTTTTTTAGTATCTCATTTGTATTATTTCAGTTCAGAGGAGTACAAAAAAATAAATGTATTGTATCACATCTGGAAAAGTACTGCTGTGAAATGGCTTAATATATAAAGCTACACACATCATTATGAGCTTCATCACTCATCTCGAGCCCAGCTTTACCTCTGTCCCTCATCAACCTGACATTTGTTCGCTATTGTTTTCTTTAAATTGTTAAGTTATTCTTTGTGGAAATTTACAGGATCTTGAAATTGAGATTTCAAAAATTTTTACTTAGGATAAGGAATATAAATCTTGTTCCACTCAGTTTGTCTGGATCCAATTCCTACTGAGTACTCCTCCACCTCAACCAGTCTACAAATTAGGCATGATATATTTTTTTGCAAATTCATCTCTATCTCTGTCTCTGTCTGTCTCTGTCTTTCTTTCCTTCTCCTTCTCCCTCTTTTTCTCCCTTTCTCCACTCTCTACCTCTCTTTCCACCTTCTCTAATCCCTTATTTCTTCCCTCCCCCATTTCCCTCTTCCTCTTCATCCCCTCTCTCTTTCAGTCATGGATAGCTACAGGAGGAAACATGACAAAGAGATCTTGGTATGGTATACAAATATAACCTGCTTTGCTGCCCATATTTAAAATGGCACTTTTTCACCTGGTGGCTACTTCTTCACAAACTTCTGTAATTATATTTCGTATGCATCTCCCTTTAGTTAATACTTCCTCCTAGGTCGAAGATGGTGGTCTGTTGGTTATGGACAATGGCATCAGAAAATGCCTTTACTATGCTAGGAGGGGAATTAGGGGTGGGTGAGTGATGAGGTCAGATTATCTGCTGCTACTGCCTCTTGAAGTGTGTTATCTCTGCATTTTCTGCAAAGATTACCAATCTCTGGCCAGAGATACAGAGATTTCTATGGCCATCCATAATTGATCTGCTACCTGGCTCTGGTGATCTACATCAATAAATAAACAAGGGAGGAAAATCCTGACCTTCTAAAGAAATCTCTGCATTCTGTGGTTTCAGTTGCCTTTCGGTGTGACTATCAGTGATAATGTCCAGGATGGTATCTTCAAACGAATACCCAGAAGATGAATCTGAAAGTCTATGTTTCCCGTGTGAAAAAAATGAATATTTAAGAGGGCAAAAGAGCCTGGAAAGGGATCCTTTTCATGTGGATTCTTTACATGTTTTGCATTCACTGGCAATGACAAATGTAGCTAAATGCACCTGGTTGTAGCTGTCTGCCTTGATCTAAAGCCTGTTTGAATGAAAAGAATAACTCCTTCGGTTATTTATTGTCGGAAGCAGAGTTTACTTTGCTGTTTTTAACCTCAGCAGAAATCAAAAATGCCAGTCTGTGATCAGACAAACTGATGAGTTCTCAGCAGCCTTTACAAAGAGTCTTTGGCTGATGTCTTGTAAATCAGTTGGAGATGTCCAGTAACCAAATAGATTCATATTTATTTTCCTGGTAGCTTTCCCCCTTCTTTAGCTCCTGAGCAATCTCATTCTATAAAAATGTTAATGCTGGTCTGAATATGAAGGGTAATTTTTTTCCCCCATGGCTCTGTCAAACATATCTTCCCGATAATTAAATGTGCATCCTTGTGCTCTAAGAGAAGTGTTGTTGAACAAAGCAACCACAAATTCAACTAACCTTTGAAGGATGAGAGTGTCAAAGTGTAAGCAGATGTTTTAATTTGCACAATGCTGAGATTTTTGGGATGCCAAATGTTCCTAAAATAACTATTGCTTCTACACAACAGAAGAAAGACATACTTGGGAATGACCTACAAGAATCCCAGTTCCAGAGACAATACCTCAATCCACAAAGTGGCATGGGGAACGGGTTCAGATGACTTTACTACATTCAGCATCTAATCAGTAAATGTAATTCTATTCTTAGGCCAAATATTTCCAGGAGAGTGAACATTTGAAAACCTCTAAATATTTATAAGAAATGCATTTTACATATATGTATATATATACACCCCACAAATATACACATGTATATATATATACACATGCAAATACATATATATAAACATATGGGTTTCTTTCTATAGCTAAATTCAATGAAGCCAAAGGACACATACTAGCTATTGTATGTATATTATTTTTGGTAATAAAAGCTTTTAAAATGATTTAGGGGATGTGTGCTATAAAATAAGGATGCATACTCTAGCCATGAAATTATGGCATTATGTTGTCCTGGCTAGAGATTCCTAGATGAACTTCTTTTGCAGTGGTGAAATGTTAGAACACATTTTTCATAAGGGTATGTATGCAGAAGAGATTTATATCAGACATAAGGAAAAACTTCCTGACTCTAAAGGCTGTGAGAAAGTTGAAAGTTTTACCAAAGAAGCCTTGGAATCTACCTCCTGGAGATCATGTTTTCAATGCAGTCTTTGGGGAAGAACGGCCTTGATGAAAGTTTCTCAACTTTTTTCATTCTGTGACTGGGCTAAGTACCCCAATATATATATATATGTGTGTGTGTGTGTGTGTGTGTGTGTGTGTGTGTGAACATACTTACATATATACATACATTTACGTATGCGTGTGTGTGTATAAACACTTTTAAATTGCCAGGTGATTCAAAGAGCTCATTCATTTATATAGCCCTATTTGCTGCCCTCTCCCCTATTTTGGCTTTGTGATCCTTTTACACAAACACCTAGCCAAGAGAACTTCCTCACTCCAAGTGTGAGAAGCTCCTGGGTCCAAATCTAGCTTCAGACTCTTCCTAGCTTTGTGACCCTGAGCAAGTCACTTAGCCCCCCTTGCCTAGCCCTTACAGTTACTTTGCCTTGGAACTGATATTTAGTATTGATTCTAAGACAAGGTAAGGGTTTCAAACAAACAAACAAATACCCAACCATTATTTCCTCTTTCTCCATCACAGTATTTTGTCTTTCTGGCTAAAATTGCTAGGTAGAATGAAGAAACCCATCAAGTCTTGACCAATCTAAGAGGATCTTTGTGATTTCCTAAAGTTTCCTGAAGTATTGGTTGAGGAACAATGGACCAAGTCAGTGTTATGGGACCCTAATGTTCTTCACAATGTAAATTGGGATTCCATGAAAAAATTGTGATAAGGGTTTCCTCTTTTCTAGGTTTAAGAGAGAGAGAGATCCTTTGATATAAGCACACTATTCCCAGCCTCCCTTCCCTTATTCAAATTTCCCCTTCAAATTCAAAGTCACCAGTATCCAAAAGAAGAAGGAAGAACCTGGGGGTGAAATAAACAACACATTTTCCCTTAACCACCAATCCTTTCTGCTTCATTTCTACATTCCCAGGCACAGGATCCTGTCCCAACTCCTAAAATGTAAAAAAAAAACAAAAAAACAAACTAATAGAGTGAGAGAAAAATAAGGAGAGAGCTGCTGTCACCCAGACCTTTACCTTATGCCATAAGGCTTATGGTTTTGTTTCCTGAATTCCTACCATCTATCTTACTGTAACTCTAGCCCTGGCTAACACAACTAGCCTGCTCCAAGTAACCCCTGGCCTTAATCATGGAGACCAGCATTTATGGATTCCACCAATATTTTTCTAGTCCCATATCCCATTGAACTTGGGAAACACCAGACTAGGTGATCTTTGGAAGACTTGTTTTTTTTCCTTATATGGTTTTCCCTTTCCTATTTTTTTCAGTAATACATGATTTGATCTTCGTACTGCTTCAGGATAGATCACAGCTGTGATGTTGTAGTTATACTCTCAGCCCTCTGGCAACCTTGAAAGAACAGTCATTGTACTCTTGTCCATACTGGCTATGCAATGGGCAGAAGCAGCCAAATGCATGGACAGAGTAGGCTTAAGTAACATGAAGCAACATGGAGCAAAGTCTAACATCAAGAGGCAGAAATAATGAACTAGGGGACAGCTGGGTGGCTCAGTGGATTGAGAGTCCCAGAATGGGAGGTCCTAGGTTCAAATATGATCTCAGATACTTCCTAGCTGTGTGACCCTGGGCAAGTCACTTGAGCCCCATTGCCTAGCCCTTAAAACTCTTCTGCCTTGGAGACAATATACAACATTGACTCCAAGATGGAAGGTAAGGGTTTAAAAAAAAAAAGAAATAACGAACTAAGCCTTTGCATTTCTTTTCAATTTTGCCTCATTTGTCATTTGCCATCAATTGTAAGCCTCAAGAATGCATATTATGGCCTTCACTCAACAATGCATCGGTATGAGGGTGAGTTCTTTGTTGATTTTACCTGAAGTTATACAGATGGTAAAGTTATGCCAAAGACTTTTGGAAGAGAAGGAGAAAAGGATGCCTATGAGAAGAAGTGAATACAGTAGAAGGCAATTCACTCTTGCACTGCTCTGATCAATTATAAGCTCCTTGACAGTGGGTATTGTTCATGTTCATTCATTCACTTATTTGTTCAGTTATCCAGGCACTCTTTTATGCATTTTATTTATTTACCCATTTATTTGTTTGTTTTGTATTTTGTATTTCTATCTGCTTAAGCAGGGCATAGTAGTGTGATAGAGGCTGGCACTAGAGAAAAAGTGCCAGACTGAAGAATACATGAAATTGATCACCTCGATGGGGGAGGGGCCTCTGGGGTACAATACATTCCTTCTCTACTTTTATTTTTTTAAAACAGTAGGCACCTAATAAAAGCTTACTAATTTATTCAGTTTGCTTTGACACAAGATGAGTGTTGGCACAAACTATGTGATTCTACCATTTTGTACTGTTCTGCATAGTGGAGGCACAATAAGGAAAATCCAATATGGAAACACTCAAAACAATTGGCAAACTTTTAGGTAGGGTCTCTTGGAAGCAAAGGTGGGAATCAAGTAATGGAGCCAGTGGAGGAATTCATAGAATCATAGGACTGGAGATTTAGAGGAACAAAGTACCTTCGAGGCAACTACCTCAGCCCTCTTATTGCACAGATAGGGATACTGAGGTCCAGGTTAATTGATTTGTCCAAGGTCAAACAAGGAGTAAGTAATGGAAGTATGATTCTCTTCTGCCTCCAAAGCTAATGCTTGTGTCACTCTATCACACTGTCTCTGATTTCAGATTGTGCCCTGCAATTCAAATCTCCATCAAGAAGTTTGTTGGCTGAACAACATGGAAATGGGTTCGAATCAAGAACACATGTGATACCCAGTGGAATCACACGTCGGCTATGGGAGAGGTGATGGGAGGGGTGGGGGGGGAGGAAAAGAAAATGATCTTTGTCTCCAATAAATAATGTTTGGAAATGACCAAATAAAATAATGTTTTTTAAAAAAAAGAAGTTTGTTAGCTGGCTCTAGTGCTATGACTTCTACCACTTCCATATTCCCTCCACTCATCCATGCATGACTCAACTCCTCAGGGAAAGGCCCTCTCTCATGATCTCCTTTCATGTACTTCTTTGTTGAGAAAAGGGGTTGATGTGGGAAAATGTCTGGACCTGGGTTTCTCCATGATTTCAGAAGTCAAGGTCTCAGAGCATGACAGCAAATCGCCATTATTGATATATATATTTTTAACATCCCAAATAACCTTTTAAAAGTGAGGCTGAGAATGGAGGAGGGGAAGAGGAAGAGGCAAGATTCTAGGCCTCTTCTCCTGAGATTTGCATCTAGAGAGCACACCACCCTTCCTTGCAGCTGAGATAGTGAAGATTAAAAATTAGCCGCTGTATAGTACATGAGCAGTAACAATTTTTCATAAAGATTTTTACTACACATTTGGGATTATAATTTCAATATTATGCAAATGCATTTTATGAATCTGTAATACAGAATGTGTACTGGCGTTAATGTGCATTAGCGGGCGATCCCATAAAGGCTCCAAAAGAGCCATTTTGGTGTCTGCTTTCAACATGTATTATGAATAATAAGTAAAATGTTCTGGTTTAGAAACAATAATATAAAGATCAGGATTCTTCTTGATATTCACTAGTGTCATATTCTTTCATGGCTCCCAAGGAGTTCTTCCATTGTTAAGGCACTAGAGACTGGTTCTTAACCTGTATATCTAGTTTTATATCTCTGCCTCTTAAATGGAATGTGAAAATAAAATAAATGCACTTAATGCATGTAAAAATGATTTTTTTTCAATCTTATCTCACTGGTCTAAATCAAACTGTAAAATTTTGATGTTAGCAAGTCATCTATAAAGGATTGTTTCTCCTCACCATTTATTAGAGGGATCCTATGGTTCATCATATGGGTAAGCAAAGAAAGGTCTTTGTGGTCTCCCCTCCCCCACCAAATCTTTTCTTAGCATGTTCCACATTCCAGTCCTAGAAAGCAACATGCTATGATATTACCCAACAGGAGGCAGCTGGGCTTAAGAGTCAGGAGACCCAGAGTCTAATCTTGGCTCCAGCACCAATTGTGTGTAAATAAATAGGTCTGCCTCTCTTGGTCACAGTTTTCTCATCTATAAAATGAGAAAGCTGGACTATGAAATCTTTAAGATCACCCTTCTAGCTATAAAACAAGATGATTTCAAGTCGATGATGCTTTGTTTTCAGAAATCTTGGAGAAATAAGGTTACCATACATTTCTGTAGGGACTTGAAATCTATTACTGACATACCTTTAAGTTTTGATGAGCTCATATGATCACAGTCCTGCTATTAAAAATGATCAAGGAACCAACCAATGAATCATCCAACATTCACTAAACACCAACTATGTGGCAGGCACTGTGCCAGTCAGCACAGATACAAACAGAACATAATTGAAACCATCTTGGTCCTCAAAGACCTTTCTATTCTATTAGAGATCTAAGTAGGTACAGATCAAGTATGAACAACATATATACACAATATGCAAAGTAATTTGGGAAGAAGGGTTATAGCATTAACCCCTAGAAAGATCAGGGAAAACTTCATATATAAAATAATGCTTGAGCTGAGTTTTGAAAGAAAAAAGGGATTCTAGGAAGAGAGGAGGTTGTGTATCCCAAGCATGTGGGACAAACAATGCAAAGTCACAGAGTGTCCCGTGTGACAGGCAGTAAGAAGGCCAGTTTGGTTGGACCGTAGAGTGTGGAAAAGGAAATAAGAAGGCTTGTGAATTACTTTATAAGATTCAGTATGTATTCAGTCTTGGAAACAAGGTAGCCATTGAATAATGATATCCCATCAAATAGGGTGACGTGGTAAGATTTGGGCTTTAGGTACAATCATTTTGGGTATGGTGTGCATTATGGGCTGGAGAAGAAAAAGATGTGACTGAGGAAGACGGATGAGGTGATCTAGAGGCAAGAACTACAATCTTGGTGAGAACCAGAAAGAGCCATGGGATGAGAATTGAGTTGAATAAGAATAATACTAAAACAAAGGTTCATTTAAAAGGAAGTTGAACTCAGTAATTATTATGACTAATTTGAAAACAAGTAATGATAAAAGGTACTATCATTAATGATGTCATTAGTGAATCATTAATGATAAAAGGTACTATCATTAATAAATATTAGTTGATATATGCTAGGATGACATTTTGAGAGAGGGGCAGAAGATATTGGCTGTAGAACATTGCATTCACCATCAGTTTATCTGATATTCACTATCACTATTAGAAACAGCTAATCATTGTTTAAGTGGTTTTGCTTAAAGTTTTTTTACAAGATAAGGCTCTATCTGGAAATGAGCACAATTAAAAAAAAACAAAAGACATAAGGTATTTAAAATCTAAATAAATGAATGCTCATTCCCTTTCCTGAGGCAGCTAGGTGGCTCAGTGGATTGAGCTTTGGATCTGGAATTAAGATGACCTGAGTACAAATCCAGACATTTACTAGTTGTGTTACCCTGGGGAAGTCACTTAATCTCTGTTTGATTCAGGTTCTTCATCTATAAAGGGGCAATAATAATAGCACCCACCTCCCAGAGTTGTTATGAGGATCAAATGAGATAATATTTATAAGCACTTTTAAAACCTAAAGCATTGTATAAATAATGTTATTTCTCAGAAAACCTTGATATAATACTAAATTTGAAAGTGCAACAGATCCCATGATTTAGACTTTAAAAATACTAATATGGTAGACAAAGTGGGCAATATTATGCACTGGGAGAAGATGGGTATGAATGAATGAATGTTTATAAGCCTAACTTGAGAAATATAGTGTTCACTCTAAAGTTCTAATTCAACTCCAATATCCCAAAAGCAAAAAATTATTATATAGTGGATTTTCTATTTCCTTCAAATACTTCACTATATTAAATGGAACTCTTTGGAAAGAATACCAAACAGTTGCCTCCTGATTAAAGAATGATTTTCAAAGCATTCAAGGATGATATCCTCAAGATGTATTTTTAAAGGTCAAAATAGTACTCTTATAGTTAAGGAGGCAGGTAAAAAATAATATGACTCTTCTAATTCAGAGTTCAGATATTGTCTAGAAAATATCATGATGTACCAAACTGAAAAAGTTTCCTAATGTACAAAAAAGTTGATCTGAGAAATTATTATACTGTCCTATTAAAATATATCTACACATATACACAAAAAGGCCATCTCCTTTGAAATTCTATTTAATTTTCTTTGTCTTTTCTCACCTTCATCCTTGTTTTGTTGTTATTATTATTATTATGTGTCCTTTACTAAACTATAAGTCCCTGGAGGACTTTATCCTTGTATTCTCCACATCCTTTTAGCACAGTACCAGGTATAGAAAGATGAATTCAGTAATAGTTGTTGAAAGGATGAATAAGAATAAAGGAAGCAATATTATTAATGTTTAAAGCTTAGGAAGAAAAAGTGTCTTATGCAGTAAAGGATCATTTTATATGGTGTCCAGAAAGAAAACAACAAAACTTTTAATATTATTCTCCCAGGTCTCCTTTACAGTTAAACATTCCTTATCATTAATTAGCTTTCAGATATACATAGATTATAGGAGCCTTCAAACATGTCTACCCAATGGACTAAGATACTGGAATCATTTTGTGTTTGGGGGCTTGAGACAAATTCTGAGGAATGTGCTTCTCAGAGATTTAATTAGAATTGTGTTGTGGCACTTTCTTATCTCAATAATCTCTTTGTAGGCAAAGGTAATAGACTAAAAGGAATTGACACAAACAACCTAAGAGGAAGGAAAGACCTTGGAAGGCAAATACTATGATTTCTACTGATTCCGTTTTTTTGGTTTTTTTTTTTAATTTTGAAAAATCACAAAGATGTCCATTGGAAAATTCTTCCTTGGCCTGGCTGTGATATGCTCATCAAATAGAAGGTAGCTATGCTAAAATGATGTTTCTTCAGGAACATAACGATAAAGCCTTTTTGTTTTCGCCCTCTTGCTGAAAACATTTGTATAAGCAATTTCAGTAAGCATTTGGAGAATTGGAAGTGCTTTTCCCTAAACATGTGGTTCTTTATGAAGAGGTAATTTTTATCTATGTTCTACTCAATTGAATATTTATAAGCCTGTTTGACCTCAAAGGTACCTATTCCCCCCCAAAATGCAATTGCTCTGTAAAACTAAAGTAAGATTTATTCAGTTACCCTTTAGGAACTTTACAAATTATTTTCATTTCCTCCCTCTGAATTTGTTCCTAGTGTAATCCTAAATTTTTCTAATTTTCTATGTTATTGCAATTAGCCAATTTTCCCTTAGTTACACAAATAACCGCCTTATAAGTTGGAGGCTGTAAATCATTCATCCATTAAAAATACCATTTCCTCGTACTGCAAATTCGATTCATTTAGAAGAGAAAAAAACCTTGGCATGGAACAGAATTATGCAATGTCATGGACACATTAACATTTGGATCAAAATTTTACATTGTGTCAGCCAGTAAACAGTATAAATGGTTCAGATTTGCAATAAATAATTGTCTATTAATACTCTGGCATGCTGTAGCAAATTAAAGTCTCACTCCAGTAAGCACAGCCTGTAGGTAGACACCAGGGCTTACCAACACAAGTGCCCCGCAACATTTGAACGAGAAGAGCACATCATGCAGTGTTGCTGTGTTACTATGCAGCTCTCTTTCCAGCAATGAGAACCATATATGCATATTTAAAGAGCTAAGCTTATAAACACAGGAGGAAGACCCAGTGGGCTTTTCCAGGAGAACGTGCAAGAGACATGGGGAACTGTAATTTCATGATAGCAACAACAGGAAGCTTCTCTGTGGAGCCTGAGGAGGGCATTCCTCTTATTCACAGAATGCTGTGTGATTGCAGCATAATTTACACATTGGCAGTTCAATTTCCTTACCCAGAAAAGTGCTCTGAATGTTTGGTTTTCCATCACAGCAGGTCTCAGGGCATAGAAAAACAGGGTCATGGCTAGAGCAGCACAGAAACGAGAAGTTTCTGGATGGATTCGCGGATCTTCTGAAAGTTTCAGAACTTCTGGAGACTCACATGAAGGCTGGTCTATAGATCAGACAGCTATCTATCTATGCAGTAGAACTTAAAGGCTAGAAATAATCTCAGTGGCTCCAAACACCTCCTTTCTGCTCTGGCTCAAGTCTTAGAAGGTTTCTAAGCCTCCCATTGAAATGGCAGCATGTTACCATGTATTGCGCATTTATATAAGACATTATTTTTCTGGGATGATTTGATCCCACAATTAAGGTCAGTATCACCTTTGTTATCCTAACTGTTTTCCCCCTACAAAGTGGAACAGGTCATGGAAGAAATCAAGACAATCACAAAGGTAACATGGTATAGTAGATAGAGCCATAGGTTGGAATTCAGGAAAGCCTGATTCTGGTCCTGACTTTAGAAGTTATAACTGTGACCCAGTGCCCTCCAGGCTCTCAGCTAATATGTATGAAGTGCTATTCTAGGTTCAGCCCCAACACCCCCAAATCATATCTCTGGTTTATTTTTTGAGTTTCCTTGGGGGATATTAGAATATAATTCTAATATATAACTTATGTCCAGGGCTCTACAACTGTGCGTGAGCAGGTCTTCAGATCCATGCAGTAGATCAATACTCAAGTCATATCAAGTACTGGACAGTCTTTATTCCTGTCTAAGAAAAACCTCAAAATATGTGAACTCTCAGTAACCTGTAAACAATTGATATAATTCTTTTCCCTCTCCAGTGAGCCCACCCAAAGAAAGTGGGAAGACTTGCCAGTCTCCTCTGTGGTTCCTCCAACTTCATATCAGTACCCTAAGGTCTAGACTGTCCTTGAAAAGGAAATGAACTCGTAGTGACTAGGGAGGCAAATCCATGTCATTATGGTGAGTTCTTTTGTCATCCATGGGCCCATTTAATAGACTCCTAATCTTAAAGTAGCACTTAAGGATTTGGACTTCCCATTAAAGAAAAATGATTTAGGACTGCTAGAAAGTACAACAGATAACCTGTACACTATAGATCTTTGTAGTAGTTGAGTGCAAGTCTTCTTTGTATCATTGGTGAATTGTTCTGTTCCTCTCACTATAGAATATTTGAGAGGACTAGACTATGTAACCCTTGAACTTCAGGGTGTTAGTGCAGTAACCCTGAGGATGACTAATGCTAAAGCCAGAACTCCCCTTCCTCCTGGTAGAAGCATAAATCCTCAAACTCTCACATCACATAAAATTGTCCATGAAATTTCTATTTCTCTACCCAGGAAGCTAGGATTAAGACATCCCTCTTTACAATATGGCACCCTTTCCTTAAGGCTACCCAGTTGAGAGCATATATAACATAAAAATATTTCTAAAACTGCCTCTTCAGAGTTGGAACCAGGCACTGAGAGAGCCAGTTACTTGGAGTCCAATAGTTTGACTCAATTGCTGTCCCAGATATTATTTCTGGGACTAAGGAAAAGATGATTGGTTGGTCCTTGAAGGCTTGTAACAATACATAGAAATCATTCATGGATATGTGTTCACTCTCTGGAATCCTCAGTTCTATCTGAATATCTCTAAAATGGGGGAGGGTAGTGTCAGAAGGGTTGAATTCATAACTGACCCCCTTTTTATGTCTCCAAGATAACCCAAACCCACAAAAGTACATTAACCAATTAATCCCTATTATATCTGAATTGACCAATATAGTTCGTCCATAACTGATAAGACTTGAAAAGACACCCTCATTTCCACTGAGGGATATAACTGTTCACCCCCAATCTTCTTAACAAGGTTGTAAGTGGGCATGTCCATTCTCTCCACAGGAAGAATTGAAAAGAGTTCCAAATAAGGGTTGTCTACCCTGGAAGCTCATCAAGCAGATCATGGAATTCCTCTGAACTCTCTCTTAGTGGTTTTACCATGGACAAGTTGCTTTATCATTCTTGAACTAGGTTACCTCATATAAGGTAGCTGAGGGAGTTGTGTAGAAGGTGAAGGATGGAGCTGAACTAAATGATCCTTTTAGCTACAAAAATCTAAAATGCCTAAAATGTAAGAACTTGAAATAGAGATATTAAACAAAAATCCTTATAATAGTAGACTGAAATATTTACAATGGAACAACAAAAGGGACAAACTCTAGTAAGAACAACAAAATGCTAGACTAGAAAGATTTATAGGAAAATTCTACCAAATGTTTAAAATACAATTAACATCTAGTTCACAAAGTATTTTCAGTAATTGTGAGATATTTTTATTATAACATAAATATAATATAATATAAATAAAAGGTTATTTACCCACCAAACTCCTTTAATGAGACAAAGATAGGCATAACATCTTCACAGAAAGAAAACATCAAAGAAAGAGAACTATGTTTCCAAAAAGTCATCATGACTAGACTTGGAATCAGAAAGACTGGAATTCAAATACCACATTTGGCCCTTAGAAGCTGCGTGACCCTGGGTGAACCTCAGTTTTTATGTATAAATGATGATAATAACAGATAGCATCTATCTTCCAGCATTATTGTGAGGATGAGGAGTGATAAAATATGTAAAGCATTTAGTAAACTTCAGAGCTCCATATGAATGTTAGCTAGTATTATGGCTACTCAGTTCACACTAGATAAATGTTTTTGGATCAGGCACCTTAAAGCAAGAAGATTTTTGTTCAGATAACAAATAATGTTATTTTGGAATTTAAGGCAGCATTTCTCTACATGCATTGAGGTTGGTTAAGCTCAGTTGATCTGGTTCTCTGACCATTCCTTGAGTGAGCTCTTATAAACCCTTACATAGAAGCATTTTGAAAATCCCTGGGGCCATGCTATAACAAATAGCAAGGTATGATATATTCAACCTCAATGGATTCTACCTTTTCTGAGAACCATGACCTAAGATTGTAGATTCCATGAATAAAAATTGTCATTATTATTTTTTAATTTTAGTCTTTTGGTTTTCAAACTTTGCATACAAAGGTGTTAACTGATTGATACCTTTAAAATTACATTTTTTTGTTTGACATGAACTTAACAACAATCAAAAACCATGAACATATCAATAAAGAACATTTAAGAAACTATATAAAAACTGAATTTTAATTATATAGAGTTTATTATTTAAAAAAAATAAATGCTCTACATGTTAAATTAAATAAGATACTAAGTCCTGATCTATATGTCTATGACCCTTTCTGTACTTTTTGCTTTCTTTTGTGCATTTAAAAATGTTTATTCATTTTTTGAGGTATTAATCCCTGTTTACTAACCTGTCCCTCCACAACTTCAAGGAGAAGCCCCTCCTTGTCACAAATATATGTAGTCCATCCAAACAAATAGACACATTGGCAATGCCTTAGGATAAATGTAGATATAGATAGTGTGAAGATTGGATTTAGCTATCTCCTGATTGTAACAATGAAGGTACTTAGCTCTTCCTTTATAGTGAAGCTAGAATTATAAGCTACAATCTATTTTTAGATTTTAACTACAAAAAGGTGTTAAGTAACTACAAAATGTCAACTTAACAAAAGAGGTGTTAAGTAACCCCAAAAGATATAATCTAACCAGAGAAGATGAGAACTAAAGAGTAGGCAGTCCTGGAGAAAAGCAACTGCTGTGATTGGTAGACATGAAATTTAGGGGAGGTAACACAAGAGAAAAAGATCTTTTAAAAGAGGACCAAAAGGCAGAAGGAGAGCAATCATATATTTGGGCACTGACTCAGAGGAGTGACTAGAAGACAGATTCTTGAGGAGTGACCGGAAGGCAGACACCCAGACTTCTTTTAGACTGTAACCTTTGGTGAGTGAAAAGCTGACTTAGTGACCCCATCTTTCTGGAGGTCTGAAGTCTCCAGGTAAGGCTCATCTTCTTGAGACTCTCTTTCCCTGGCTGGGGTTTAGATATTACGGTATCAGAAGAAACCAGAGTTTTCTCTCTCTCTCTCCCATTCCTTAATATCTTCCTTCTATTGTAAATATTATAACTAAACTACCATAAATTCCATTTACTTTAGTAATTAATTTTGGGATTTAGAAATTAAATCTCTGGTGACCACTTATTTAATATATTCAGAGTCCAACCACAAATAAATTTTAACAATAGTTAGATATGTATATAGATAGATAGATCTATCTTCTGAAGCTCTAGTCCATTGTTTCCCTGGCAAGAATATTTAAAAGTCATTCATTAAGAGCTTTATCAAGCCCAACCTCTTTATTTACAAATGAGAAAACTGAGTCCCAGAAAGGTTCAGTGACCTTCCCAGGGTTACATAGCTAATAACTATTTCCAATGGGATTCAAACCAAGGTCCTCCTGACCCTAAGGCCAGTGCTGTGTCCCCATAAGTCAGTACTTCTGGAATGGGAAGGGAATATTTCATCAGACAATACAAAAATGCAATAAATATTAAGTGCCTTCTATGTGTCAGGCACAGCACTAAGTGCTGGGGAAACAAATAAGGAAAAAGAGCTCCTCATGGAGTTTACAATCTAATGGAAAAAGACAACACATAAAAAGAAGCTGAAAGGGTGGACAACAAGGATATCTGGTGCTTAAAGTAAAAATCCAGCAGAGCAGGTGAAGGAAAATGGAATGATTAGAAAGATTCTGAGCCCTCTATAAAGGAAGGTTTTGGGGAGGAGTTCAGTCCTCCACTCTCAAACCCTCCAATCTCTCAGAGGGGAGAGGCAACTAAAGGTAAATTGTGAACATGTTGAGTGTTGAAATCTGCGTCATCTTTTTTGGTACTGAGAGTTCAGATGATCACTTTATCCTGGGGCAGAAAGTGGCGGGGTGGGGAAGCATGTTATTCCGTGGAGTTGAAGCCAACCAGAGAGGCTGATGGGGAAAAAATCATAATCAGCCTTTTGAAATACTATTGCTCACTGTTTTGATCACAGTTTGGAGGTTTTTTTCAA